>NC_142087.1:45196799-45496799 GCF_054644295.1 Miniopterus natalensis
AATGTCAATGTAATGGAAACCCCCTGCAAAGCTTCAGGAAATTAGCCCAGTTTAGTTATTTTTCACAGGTAAGCAGGCTTTGCTGAGCGATATCACTCAAAAATTTGCTCATTCAGTGAAGGGTAGCGGTTAAATCAGGAGTTCTGAAATCACATTGCCTGGTTTCAAATCCATCTTTCACTTACTATCTAAGTGGCCCTTGGGCTAATTATGTCTCCTTTCTTGAGCTTCAGGTTCTTTATTTGTTAACTTAGCATGGTCCCTACCTCACAAAGTTCCAATGAAGGTTAAATGAGGTGATATATGCAACGCACATAACACGATGCCTGGTGTATGGTAATTGCATAATATGTTAGCTGTTATTTATTTAAGTTAAATGTGCAAGCATTTTTGTCAATTCTATATGTTGTGAAAAATACAAAGATTGCCTCACAACATATTCAAATCCTCAGGAGAAATGAGTTAAAAAATGATGACAATATAAAGTAGAATGTTCTTGTACACGAAGGAGGAAGAGAGAAGTGCTACGAAAGTGCAGGTGACAGAGAAGTTGCTTCTGCCAAAGAAGCTCCAAGAGAAATGATATGGAGAAAGTCGTTTCTTGAACTGAATGCAGAATAAACAGGAAGCAAATAGACTTCTCAGTAGAAGACAGG
The DNA here is from genome assembly GCF_054644295.1 of Miniopterus natalensis. Taxonomy (NCBI): domain Eukaryota; kingdom Metazoa; phylum Chordata; class Mammalia; order Chiroptera; family Miniopteridae; genus Miniopterus; species Miniopterus natalensis. The sequence continues at coordinate 45,197,456 of NC_142087.1, forward strand.
AGGACATTCTAGGAAGGATGGATGCTGTTGGTCAAGCAAAGAGATGTGAAATGCGAGAGGTGTTTGAGGGATGAGTGGCCTGTCATCCTGCGTGGGTTGGATCATAAACATAAAGATGATTCGCATTGTATGTGGCTGGAAGTACAGGTCTGGACCTGAACTTGATTTGGAGAGTAATAAGGAGCCACTGAAAGTACGAGGCTTAGGAAAATTATTATAAAAATGGTATTTAAAGAATGTGTAGGAAATCAGTCCTGAGTTTGTTGATGAAATATTATTAATTTCTAAACTATAATCAAACCATTTTTGGTCAATTCAGATACATCATGTGTCACGTACTATACCTCTTTGTTTTCATTGATATATGCTATTTTTTTTACCCTTACTTTTTCTCTGTATAGGTGTGATCTCCATTCCTTTGTACATCCCACAACTGCTGTTCAACTGGAATCCTGAAAATAAAATCTGTGCATTTTGGCTCATTACTGACTACTTCCTGTGTACAGCATCTGTATATAACATTGTACTCATCAGCTATGATCGATACCAGTCAGTCTCGAATGCTGTAAGTCAAACCATTACTTTATCTTCCTTAGAAGAGTATGTACTTGTAAATTTGGGTTCAAGCAAAAAAATTTTTAAGTCTAATTTTTTGTTTAATTGACAAATCTTAGAGGAGCCTGATTACCGTTTTGTTATCTGGCACTAAGTTCTCACTGGCCCTTGGTGAACATTTTCTGCACGTGATTTGGTGAAGTCAACCCCCTTTGTGCTACTAAAGTGGGAAGGCATCAAAGAAAATCCAAGGCAAGTTGTCAGAAGTGGTATACTGAGTCCACATCTTGTTTTTAGATTCTACATATGAGTGAAATCATCTGGCATGTGTCTTTTCTGTCTGACTTATCTCACTTAGGCCAATACCCTCTAGATCCATCCATGTTGTTGCAGGACTGAAGCAAGAGTGAGTGGGAGAATGTAGAATAATATAACTGGAATGAATGGAAATGAAAATGAATGCAGAATTAAGATAGTAAGAGGAGAGTATTTATTTATCTGCAGATGAAAAAAGAAGCTTGATGTTGAAATTAAGACCCTGAATAATATTGTTGCAGGCTAAGAGGCAATATTCTGAATAATGGACATATTCTATAGTGGGTGAGAGGTGGGCCACTGACTGATGTCAGGAGGTCACTTCAACTCTCCTGAACCTAGGTGCAAGCAATGCTTGAGCTGTCTATCTCTCATAAATGCTATGCAGATACGAAAAGATTGGCATTGTCTTCTCAATTCCCTTAGATGTCTATTATCCCATTTGACCTTATGCATAACAGAAAAGAGATCACTTTCCAGCAGATTGCATCATCTTATTACAAAGGCTGAAAAGAGCAATTAAAAAACTAAATGCAGTTTTATGATCATCTGGGTATTGTTACCATCTTCATAATCATTAGATGTAGTGCAAGAGGTGTATTAATCAGTAGCATGGGAAGCAGAAGGCAAAAAAGCCTGGAGTACATGGGAGCTTGTTTTCAGAAGCACCATATGCATTTTAGTTTAGCCACAGAAATACCAGTAGTTTGGGGGGAAAAATCACCCCCAAACCACTTTCCTGAAGTTTTAAAAAATAACTCAGTTTAAAAAGGAAACAAAACCAGTTTTATCTTACTTCTAGCCAACTGTCGAGCCCTCCCCAGCATGTACAATCCATCAAAGACAGACAGTGCTTGGCAATGGTGCACCCTTTTAATAAAAATGATGGAATATGGTAGAATGAGACTTAAAAATTCACAGAGAAAATAGTAGAAGAGAGCTGGTGAAAAGGGAGGCATGTTGTAATTTCATTTCTTCCCTTCAAGTGAGGAAATCAGAGAAATGTGGAACACTTTAGCTAGAGAAAAAAAACTTACTAATCTAAAACAGGCCCCTTTACAAAATTGTTGGTTCATACTTTCTCCCTTAGGTAGAAAAGTGGTTGGTTTTGGGTATCTTTAGATTTCTTGCAGAGGATATTCTTGAAAATTTCAGGATCTATCAAAGATCATGGGTCTTGTGATCTGAGGGCAATCCTTACTCACAGAATCTCATTTTCCCTTATGGAAGCCTGTCATTGTGAATAAGTGGATCCAGAACATTCTTTACCCTTAAAAAAGACAGTGGCACTCGCCACGGCCATGTCTCTCAAAGTGGCTGGCCACTATAGCGTCGGCACTGTTTTTATCGAGTGGAAACTTTTGTAGAAAGAAATGACTTGGTAATGCTCAATAACACTGTAGTGTCTCTCCACAGAAGGTTTACACTTCTTTCTTTTTGTGTGCCATCTTCTTGGAAGTGATGTTTTTCTTTCTCTTTTTGATCCCACCTTAAAGAATCAGCATGAACTGCAGAATAGGTTGTTTCTTTATTAGAATCAGGAAAGCCAGTGGCTTTCAAACTTTTTTGACTGTGACTATAGTGAGAGATGCACTTTGTTTGTTTATTATTGAATCTATTGAGGTGACATTGGTTTATAAAACCATCTGCACGCTGCAGCGAGTGCTCACTGCCTAAACAAAGTCTCTTTCCGTCCCCATTCATCACCCTTTGCCCACCTCCACTGAGCCCACTCCCCTTTCCTCTGGCTGTCACCACACTGATGTCTGTGTCTCTGTTTTATATAGGTATATGCTTTTTTGCTTAATTCCTTCACCTTTGTTCATCCAGCCAAGAAATGCATTTTATACTATGACAGTACATGCATTTTTCTTTACATACATGTATCTATATTCCCAAAGCAAAAGTTTCATCAAACAATACATACCCTTACGGTGTGTGATGCATTCTGATGTGGAAGATGCTATTTCATTAAAAAAAAAATGCTCGTCCTGACCCAGCTGGCAGATTGGGAAACACTGTGAAAAGATGCACCCAGTTTCAGTTATTTAATGGTTCAGATTTTGACAAATTCTATAGTATCAAGAGGTTTAACCTTGAGGGTTGTGCCCTTCCTCTTGAAAATCACTAAGAAAGTTTGCATCTTGGTCCAGGCTTCGCTGAAATTGAACCCTCTGCCTGGCCCACATCATGTTAGCCAGGCCCAGTTACTATCCTCACCTCTTGCGCATCCCTGAAACTCCCGAGGGCCTATGGTATGCTTTATGCAGTCAACATATGTTTCATAATACTGAAAATAATTTATTTGGCCTCTTTTAGGTCTCTTATAGAGCTCGACACACTGAGATCTGGAAGATTGTGTCTCTGATGGTGGCTGTCTGGGTGCTGGCCTTCTTGGTGCATGGGCCAGTAATGATAGTTGCAGAAGCCTGGAAGACAAAGGGGAGGCACTGTGAACCTGGATTCATTTCAAAATGGTATGTTCTTGCCATCATGTCATTCTTGGAATTCCTGGTCCCAGTCTTCTCAATGGCTTATTTCAACGTCTATATTTACTGGAGAGTATGGAAGCGTGGTCACCTCAGCAGGTCGCAAAGCCATCCTGGACTCACTGCCACCTCTTCCAGTACCTTTGGACACTTGTTCAAGTGTGGACTGTTTTCTAGGGCAGCTCTTGCTGAACAGAAGGAAGCAGCAGCATCCTCTCATGTCGAGAGACAGGGAAGAAAAAGCAGCCTCTTGTTTTCTGCAAGAACCCAGAAGAATAGAGATATAATTGCTTCCAAAACGCGTTCCTTGTCCCAACGAGGAAACCTATCCCTTTGCCAAAGAGAACATCTTGAACTGCTCAGAGCCAGGAAATTAGCCAAGTCACTGGCCATTCTCATAGGTGTTTTCACCTTTTGCTGGGCCCCTTACTCTCTTTTCACTATTGTTCTTTCAATTTACTCCCCAGATGAGCGCCCCAAAACAGTCCTGTACCATATCACATTTTGGCTTCAGTGGTTTAATTCCTTTGTCAATCCTTTTTTGTATCCACTGTGTCACAAGCGTTTTCAGAAGGCTTTCTCAAACCTATTTTGTGTGAAAAAGCGACTCATACTATCACGGAGTCTGTCAGTGTCCTCCCACGGGTAATGTTATTGCTTACAGACATTTTAGCCTGAATCTCACCTAAATGAATTTTATCTGGCTTTCATCTTGCCCTTTCCACTCTAACCAAATATGTCCACGAAATTGTGATACTTGAGAACTTTTTAAAAAATCGGAACCTGGAAGTCAAGGGGAAGTTATTCTGGTGGATAATAACAGTGTAGTTAGAAACTGACAACACTATTTTTGTAAACTCAAAGCCACAAAAGCGCTGTATTTTTCTTAGTCATGGTCTCTTTCTTGTCTTTTAGATCTTGATATAACACTGATGATAAAAGTCAAGGTTTTTTTCTGTGTTCGCTGTTTGCTACCATGATAAGTCAATTTCCCTTTTTATTTTATAGTGATGAAAGCTTGTCAAGTTCTAAAACTATTCGTTAAAATATACAATGGGAAAAAGAGCTCTAGGGCCCTGTTTACTGGGAGTGCTGGTCTGTTATGATCCGTGGGCAGGAGAGTCTGGGTTTGAGTTGGCAGGAGCAGAAAGCGAGGGAGTGCCTGGATCAAAGGGCGAAGGGCACACGCACCTCCAGGCTCTATTCCTGACCCCAGAAAAGAGGGCAGAGGGGGATGGCCCAGGGAAGGGCAGGGAGCTATGGCTCTCAAAGGTCCTCGGTGGAGTCATCTTGGAAGCCCAGGCAATCGTAGGATGAGAGGCCACGGTCACCAACAGGTTGAAAGGATGATTTTTCCCCTTTCCTGTCCTCTTTTCCAAACTTTCACATCAGCTAAAACTTCTCGGTGAGAAAATATGAAAGAGAGAGAAAGGCTGAGAGATGAAGACGAAAGGACTGTGTGATTAAACCTGATGTGCCTGGTATAACATTCACAGAACTTGTGGGCTGTCAGTACCTTTCTGTATTCATTTGGTGTCTTTAACTCATGTGCCTGCTGCTTTCTGTTGCAGCGCTCAGAGTGATCCCTGCATTGTGTGGTTAAGGGAGGCTCTAGCTTCCTGATGAGCCACAGTTTATGCTGGTGAATAAAATTATTCTGGTGATATTTTGTTCCTTTTATCATTATTATTATTTTTTCAGTGTTCTTTGCCTGTCTTTGCTATAACATTTCATTTTGATGTTATAGTTAATTTCATCTCTCAGAGTTCTTATATAGTTTAGTCATTTTCATATTTCTCAGATCTTTTAAACCTTTGATTAATTCCAAACACTAAGATATGAAAATCTTTTAAGTACATAAATGCTTAGAAATGCACATAGTTTTATGTACATTCTTCTTCACATTAGGTTCAAAATAGGAGATACATGTTTAAAATTTAATAGTAATATTAAAAATTTGAGAAATAACCCCTCATAGATGCACAACTTTTTATAAATTGTTACTTGTCAGCTGTTGGTTTTAACATTTATAAGTTTGTCGGTATGAATGTCATGTGAACATTGGAGACTTGAATGTTCATCCAATGGGGTGGCCACATGAAAACTTTTTCCAGTTGAACCTTGAGGAAACATGTCTAAATAGTCACATGTATTTTCTAAAATATAGAAAATATAATGTATGGTGTACTTTACTCAACCTAAGATGTCATCAATGCAAAACATACCGTTATTTTATTTACCACTACAAAAGAGAAAATGCTGCAAACTGTCTCTAAAACAATACTTTAAAAAATTACGTTGATAGTAAGTCCCATTCTGATTTCAGGGTTGTTGAAAAGCGAATGATGTGCACCTTAGAAGTGTGAAATATAATATATGTATAATAAATATACAGAATAGGGCTAATCTTCTATGAAGTGAGCATTTGAATAAATACTTTTGATGGTACATTCATGTAGTTGTTACACAAATGTTGATGAGGAGTCTATTATGTGTTAGCTACTTGTTCCAAAGATGTCTCTGAACCTTGCCAATGTGACTGAGATTCTCTGAGGTAGTAATTTGAATTTTGGGTTTTGTTAATACAACAGTAGGCACACCAAAGGTGCCCAGTGGATAGTTGTTGAAAAGGCATGCTTTAAGCACTTTCCTTAAAAATAAAATGTAAATCCTAGTTTTTAAATGCAAGTATTTTAAATTTTCACTGGAGGAACTTTAAAATGTTTTTCATTTAAAAAACAAAGTACATAACATAAAAAGAAAAGACAGTAATAAAACAATTGCTATACCCAAGAAGCAACCATAATTATTAGTTTGGTACAGATGTTTCTAGAGGGGAAAAAAAAGTAATCTCATATTTTAGGAACACATGTTTGTATATCTCAACTTCTACCTAAACTTTTCACAATATCTTCAGTAAATCCTTTCATCAGATGAAGGCAGCTATTTTACTATGAGAAATTACCATCCCCTTCCCAAATAGAGTTGGTCCATAAATACTTATTCAATTTTAAATTAAAAATACTTAAATTTAAATTGATTTAAAATACTTTAATACATAACATTAAATTATCAACACGTATTTTTAAAATTTAAAACTATTAACTCATTTAAAATCCAGACCCAACCCCACTGGCATAATTGGCAGAACATTCTTCAGAATGGTGGTCTGAAATGTTGGCTTCAGTCAGCCTGTATAGAAATAGATTCAAGAAGAGTAAAGACAACCCGGCAGGGCATGGCTCAGCAGTTGAGCGTCGACCTAGGATCCAGGCAATCGGGGTTCAATTCCCAGTCAGGGCACATGCCCGGGTTTCGGGCTCGATCCCCAGTCGGGGGCGTCCAGGAGGCAGCCAATCAATGACTCTCTCATCATTGAAGTTTCTATCTCTCTCTCTCCCTCTCCTTTCCTCTCTCTGTAATCAATAAAGATATATTTTTTTTTTTAAAAAAAGAAGAAGAGTAAAGACAGATTTAGAAATATAAATGTCAACTACAGCAGACTCTTTAGGATTAGGCTTTTTGTGAGTCATGAGGGCTTTAGGTATAAATGACAGAACAATCGTAACTATTTTACAGCGGTGCCTTTTGTGGATTTTTGGTTCTACTTCCCTGTAGTAAGGATCTTGGCATTTGAAGAAACTATTTTTTCACATTACTATTTCAGAAAGAAAAAAAAAAGAGAAATTCTAGCATACAAAGTAAACCTTTTGTTCTAATAATTGTTATCAGTCAGGGTTAAGTCAAGAAAACCATGTCAATCATTTCAAACAGAAGGGATTTAATAAAAGAGCAAGGAGTGGATGTTGACATAACCCAGACATTGATAACTTAAGAAAGCAACCGCTATCTTTAGGGATTGAGAGAAATAAAAGAGAATAAAAGAATCTAGGATCTTGAAGTCCCTGGAGAACTGATACTTGGAGCTCTGATTGATGCATGATGACCAATAGTTAGGGTTTGGACAACCAAAGGGTTGAGCCTGGCTGGTGCTCAAACCACCATGGGAGGTAGGACAGGGCAGCCTGGGTTGCTGCTGGCACTTCTGATGGAGCACAGCAAGGCAGAAGCATTACTGGGAAATGATGCTGGAAGGACAGCTAGTCAAGCTAGAAGTGCTAAGTGAGTTGTGTTCTCAGTACCTCCCGCCTTCCAATCTCTTGCCAGTGCGTCCCATTAGTGAACCTTAATTGAAAGTCGGCTGTCAAGGGTGTCTGGGAACTATGACTCCTAGCTTAGAACAGTGTATAGAAAGGTAGGCTTGAATCTAATAGGCAACAGATAATTGGTAAATCCTGCCCTATATTTAAGAGTAATAAAGTAGAGCTTTGTCTTTAGGGACTTAACATCCACAGTTTTAACTGTATACAAGTAGCCTGCGGGTCCACAACATTGTAATTTGTCATTTTCTTAAGGCACAAATTCAAATCATATACCCTTAGGCTGGGATGCTGAGTAACCTTGGCTGCTAAGTCCAACATCTTCATTCTTGACCTCTATTCTTACCACATGGACTATAGTGCTTATAAAGTGTTCAACATTTTTGTGTTGGTGATGGAAGTGAGGGAGCAATGAGGAAGTCCAAGGAAGTATGGAACTCAGCAGTGGGTCAGCCCCATCTTTGGTGGTCTCACTATAATCTCATGACAGAGATTCCAAGTGGTGGTTCCTGGATGTAGCTGGTCTATATGATGGGTGATTTTGTTGGTATTATTTAAAATTTGTGGACTTTAACATTAAACTGAGGTTTTTCAGGCTTTTTGAGAAATTGGAAGATCAAGCAACAGTGGGCCCACGTTCTCTTGAGAAAACAATTTGCCTGCTCTGAGTAGTGTCTGCCTCTTGTAGAAAGGGAGATACCCTTCAGTCCTTCTCAGTTCCACCCTCCTTCATTGTGTTACATCGCAACCCCTGTTCTACATGTAAAAATAAAAAGTGATTCATAAAACTATTTGAGTAACCCAGAAAGTACAAACATTACCTTTTCTGTTGTAAATTTTATGTTTTGAGCTCTTTCAGTTAGGATTCTTTGGTTACAAGTGACAGAAACACAATCTGAACCGCCTGGGCAAAAGTGAGCAGATTTGTTTCCATTACCAAAGTGCATAAAGACAATGGGTAGGAGGCACTCCAAGGATGACTAAAACCAGAGACTCTGTGACAACTTTATTTTATATTGTGGTTTCTCCACATTGAATACTCATGTCCTTATTGATCAGATAGCTAAAGGGCTTCTCCTAGTAACAGTGAGAGAAAAAAATCTGGACAAGATAAATCGAGTGTCCAATGGGTATTGTGTGGATATCCCAGGATCAATCTCTCCAGAGGAGAGTGTATACTTATACTGCTTCCTTGGGTCAGTTCAGCTTCAGACTAGTGTCTGTGGTGAGGAGGTGGGGTCAGCCCCATTCAAACCATGTGACCAAAAGAGGAAGAAACAGTTTCTTCAAATAGAAAAAGATATCGTTACCAGAAGAAGGGGGTAGAGATAACAAATGTTTACTTCAAGTGGTATTAAAAAATTGGGGACATCATAAATATCTGACTGTTTTCCTCATATATTGTGTAAGACTACCCAAATGGCCACAATTCTCTACCATACCCTTTGCAATGTTGCTTTGTAACTCTTCTCATCTAGAGGGACTAGCTTGGGCCAGTAAACTGCTACTAAAATGCAGTAAAAGTAACATCATATCAGTGTAAGCCTAGGCCTCAAGAAGACTGTGTACATCTGTTGTATCTCTTAGAACCCTGCTCAGCTGCCAGGTGAACACACTCAGGCTAACTACTGGAGGATGAGAGACCATGTGGAGCAGAATAAAGCAGTGATAACTGAGCCCATCTTAGAGTAGCCAACCTCCAGCTGACTCAGTACCTGATTGAAGATGCATAGCAAAGACGGGCTAAACAAAGCCAGATGAAAGAAGCCTAGCATGGCCCAGACCAGAAGAACACTCAGCTCACCCAGACTCCTGAGCAATAGTAAGACACTGCATTTGGGGAGTGGTTTGTTTTTCAGCAGTCACTGACACGTCAAGCACCTACGCTACTGTGTATTAAACATAATGTCTGAAAGTCAAGTACAAGAGTGATGTAGATATTTACATTATTCGTCCTTTTGTGGGAGTTGAGACAAAAGATATAAACATTATCATGAAATAGGACATACTCTTTTTAAAAGGTCATGGCTATTTCTCCATAGGAACAAAATATTTAGTAGGAAGGATAACTGATTTTGAATCATTATAAACTATATAACATAACATTATTAGGAGAGATGTACCCCTGAGAGGAAAGTTGCATCGTGGATATGGAAGAGAAATGACATCACAGGTTACAACAAGCTGTTCTTAGCTATGTGCATCTCTCCTTTAACTGCCTCATTTGGTCTCTTCATGTTTCCATCTTAATTCAGATACTGAAACCTAAAGACTAGTTATGCACTTTGTATTAAATAGTTTCTCTCTGTTTTTTCTCTTGATGTTCTTCTCCTTGCTCATGCCTGTAGACATTTCTTTACGTGCTTAAACTTCTACCTTGGAATAAGAGAAGAGAGAGGTCCTGGAATAGGACCAGCCAGCTTGATTAATGATAAGTGTCTCTGCAGTAACATCCTGTAGGGAAAGTTGGGTAACTGTTAGTTAACCAGAGCCTAACCTGGGGTTTTATCAGATCCTAACTAACCAGGGGAAGGGAAATACCCAACTGCCTCCCCCATACCTCACCACCACATCTCTAAAGACTTATTTACAGCAGTTTCTTTTATACAGTATATAATGTCTGGCTATCAAGAAAAAACTACAAGGCATACCAAAAGACAAAAACAAAACAAAACACAATTTGAAGAGACAGAGCCAGCATCAAAACCAGACATGGCAGGCATGGTGGAATTTTCGGAACTGGATTTTAAAACAACTAAGATGAATATTCTAAGCGCTCTCATGGATAAAGTAGACAGCATGCAAGAACACCTACTCTACTGTGTATTAAACATGTTAGAAGAAAGATAGAAATTCTAAGAAAAATGTAGGTACCTGTTGAAGCATTTTTCTGGTGTTCACCCTTACCTAAAATTTCCAATAGGATAAAAATGTTAAAAATATGCTCTTTCTTCCTGTCAACTAAAAAATAATATCAGCTAAGTGCTTCATCACCAAAAAAGATTTATTCGGGAAAAAGAAAGGGTTGCAATCCAGTGCATGCAGACATGGCAAGCCACGGGAACCCTGGCCACTGTGCCAAGGTGGAGGGGTATTTGTAGAAGGAAAGGGGGAGTTAGAACCTTAGAGCTTTATTATAAACATAGAATTCTTCCTGTGGGGGGTCTCTTGATTACCTAGAGGACATAATCCTCCCATAAGCCCTAGGTTTTCCCACAGACCCTCCTGACTGATTATGTTTGCTTAAAGTTTCATTAAGTCTTTATCATTTCATGGGAAGGCACTTATCAGTTCCTTCTTAGAAACTGGAAGACAAATGGTTTTAAAATGATTACTCTATCCTTTCTGTGCCCTTGTCCCAATCTAGGGTGTCTGAGTCACAGCCAAGGTAGTGGTTAGACAACTGGTTGGGTGCTCTGCCTTAGCTGGCTTCCCATTTCTTGAATCCAACTGTTTTGAGTTCAATACTTATTTTGAGGTTTTGTTCCTCTGGCAGCATGGGGCTCAAGCTGAGCTAAAGGTCCTAATTTTTACTGAGCTAAGAATAGCTCCCATTGGACACCATGGCCTATGCCTCAGTGTTCTTCACTCTCTAGACATTCCTGAGGACCAAGAGAAGAATGGGCTGGAGCCGACAGGTCATACTCCTCCGCACTAGTATCTGGACTGAGGAAAATGTCTGCTGCTTTGAGATAACAGCCCTGACAGTCTCTATTTTCTCCACTAGATGGCAGTGATTCCACATAGTTTTTCTTCCTTTTATTTCTGTTTGAGCAGCCACTGAAGAAATGGGTGACAGAGTTTTGTGTTACATCTGATAACAGCCCTTTCACTTGTCAATATTTTATATTGAATTAAACTCATAAAATTAGTTAAGGCTACATCAAGTCTATAGAAATCACACAAAACAATGATTTCTTTTCCCCTTCTAGAAGGTAAAGCCACCTAAAGGTGCTTACACAAGGGCACGTGGTCACACAGACACACATCCACCTCCTCACACACATCTTCCCTCAAACCACTTCACACACAGCTACAAACACACACCCATCCCTTCACCCACAACAGCCCATACACGTCCATACCCATACACGTTTACTTCCCCCACATCCACACACAGACAGACACACGCACAGACACGGACACACACATTCCAAGAAATGGAATCTATTCTCAAGGAATCCCTTAAAATCCCTTAACACTATGAGGAAAGAATAACTGTTTTGCTCTGTCTATTTCTTTAGTGTCATTTGCTTATTTTTTCTTTGTAAAAATATTAAAATTATTGGCGTAAAAAAGTCATTGCATTTCAGGACCTCCAAAGCTTATAAAAAAACCTTCGTTTCCTAAGATTTACTTATATAGAGTAATTCTTTTCTCATGTTACACATACACAGACCTATGCCCATCTTTCCTAATCCATTATTTTATCGGCATTTCTTAGATCTACTCTTTATATTTCTTGGTGATCTCCAAAAGTAGGTGTTTATTTCTCATTGTAATAGTTGTACCCCAAAGTAGCCAAAACTTTAACGAAAGCAGCTATAAATTCAAGATCCTATGACTTCAAATATTTTCATGAAAACAGAATCAAGTATTTTCTCCGTTTAAGAAAGCACCACCGAACAAGATGGCAGCGTAGGTCACAGCTGCGCCCGCCGCCTCCCGCAACCACATCACAATTACAACTAAAATACAGAACCACCGTCCCTCAGAGCCTCCTGAAATCGGGCTGAACAGAAGCCCCACAACCAGGGAGCTGAAGAAGCACCGAGACCGGGAGGAGGGGCGGAGACGCGGGGGGATCCGGCTGAATCCTGGAAACGGGGCCGCGAGCCCACACCCGGGGCTGCAGTTGAAACCCGGGAGGGAATCTCAGTGGTGGGGGTTTCCTGGAGGAGTGAGGGGTCCCAGCCCCACAGCAGGCCCCCATCCCAGGGCTCCAGGGCCGGGAAGAGACATCCCCACAACTCCGGGCTGTGAAACCAGCGTGGACTGTTGCTGAGGGTCGCGGAGGCTGCGGGAGCCCCAGCAGCTCCTCTAAAGGGCCCGGCGCGGACTCACTCGGACGCTCCCTCTGAGCCCAGCGCCGGGCAGCAGCCTGAAAGGACCCGGGACACTCGGGGGGGGAACTAACCTGCCTGAGATCCGGGCGAGAGGTGGAGGGCAGCTTCCTCCCAGGCAGAAGGGCTGGCAGACGCCATGGCTCCTTTGGCGAGTCCTCCCCGCACACAGCCGGCAGGCAGGCGCCATATTTGACCCTCCAGCACCTGACTCTCACCTTTGGCCCCGCCCCGTGATTCCCGGAGGCCCCGCCCCTCCCCACCTGCAGCTCATCCAGGCCATTTCCAGGGGCTTTTCTATGCAAGTGGCCTCTTGAGCCTCATGCTTAGGACTTTCTTAAAATCTCCCAAACAAGCAGCAGCGGGCCCCATACGGCTTGATAAGCAGCCCCAGGCCTGGCACTAGCGGCAGCTGCATTGGCTCATAGCTTGGCCTCTCCTGGGCACCTCCAAGCCCAGCACAAGTAGCAGCCAACTATGGTTTGCTGTGTAGCTCATGCTGGGTGGCCCTGGGCAAGGCACTGGCACAGGCTGACTTTGCACCTCCCGGGAGGCCCCAGAGACAGTGCATCTGGTGGTCAGACTTGACCACGCTGGATTACAACCCTACCACATCCACGAGTGACACTCAAGGGGCATACTTGGTGAACACCAAAGCTCCACTGAAGTAAATCCTGCTCCATAGGGGTGTCTCCAGCACAGCAGCTCTTTGGCTATAGTTGCAGCTGGTCCTCACAGCTGACTGATCTGGGGTCAATTCCTCCCAGTGACACCAACAGCAACCAAGGCTCAACTACAACAGGACAGTGCACACAGCCCACACAGGGGAGCACCTAAAGGCCCAGCTCAGGTGACTGGGGAGGCTGAGCCACTGGACCCTACAGGACACCAACTACACAAAGCCACTCTACAAATTCCAGGAGACATAACAGCTCTACCTAATACATAGAAACAAACACCTGGAAGCAGCCAAAATGGGGAGGCAAAGAAACATGTCACAAAAGAAAGAACAGAAGAAATCTCTAGAAGAGGAACTAAATGAAATAGATCCAAGCAAGCTAACAGATAGAGAGTTCAGAATTTTGTTTATGAGGATGTTTAAGCAGACTATTAGGGAAATAACTGAGAAAATTGATGACATAATAAAGTACCAATTTGAAATGAAGGCTACATGAACTGAAATGAATAATAATTTACAGGGAATGAACAGTAGAGTAGAGGACACTGAGAATCAAATCTGCAATTTGGAACATGAGGAAACAAAAATCACCCAACCAGAAGAGCAAAAAGAAAAAGAATCCAGAAATATGAGAATAGTATAAGGAGCCTCTGGGACAACTTCAAGAGGCACAACATTAGTATTATTGGGGTGCCAGAAGGGGAAGAAAGAGACCAAGGAATTGAAAACCTATTTGAAAAAATAATGACAGAAAACTTCCCCTACCTGGGGAAAGAAATTGACTTACAAATCCAAACAATAGGAACCCAAAGAGGCCCACAGCAAGACACATCATAATTAAAACGCCAAAGTTTAAAGACAAAGAGAGAATCTTAAAAGCCCCAAGAGAAAAGCAGTTAGTTACCTACAAGGGAGCACCCATACTACTGTCAGCTGACTTCTCAACAGAAACTTTGCAGGCAGAAGGGAGTGGCAAGAAATATTCAAAGTGATGAAAAACATGGAACTACAACCAAGATTGCTCTACCTAGCAAAGCTATCATTTAGAATTGAAGGTCAGATAAAGAGCTTCACAGATAAGAAAAAGCTAAAAGAGTTCATCACCACCAGACCAGCTAATGAACAAAAGAATCTGACGAACTAAATAGAACCAGAGACATTGACGCATGCAACAGATGATCATATTTCTGAGGAAAGACGGAAGGGGGGTGGAGGGTGGGAAGAGATTAACCAAAGAAGTTATATGCATAACCCATGGACACAGTTAATAACGGAGTGAAGGCTGGGAAGGGGGTGGGAGCGAAGTGGAGGGGATCAATTGGGGGGAAAATGGGATAGCTGTAATACTCTCAACAATAAAGATAAATTTTTAAAAAAAGAAAGCACCACCAATTGGCTAAATTTGGTATCGAAGCTTCGTTCCAGTTAATGCCCAGCTCCAAAAGAATCAATAGAGCTTCTTTTGTAATTATATGATCAGGATGTAAAAAAGGAAATTTCTAATTTCTAATTTCATGTTACATCATGTTCCAGGAGTCCAGCTGCATTTATAATCTCTATCTTCCCCCAACTTTTTCATATCATTTAGTTGGGGCATCCTTCATTCCCAAACTTTTTGCTCTTCTGAGACTGCCTTTGATGTTATAATGGATGTTAATGAGGGAAATAATGTACATTTGGCAAAAAATTGCTCTATGGTCACCTTTTCAGGAATAAATCAATTTCATAATGTGGGCATTATTTATGATTCACAAGATAAACCTATTTCTGAAAATTTCAGCTGTTAAAAGAAATTGTGTTGGCAGTGATAATAGACTTTTTAGGTTTATGCAAAATTTTGATAAACTAAGAAGAGCCCCAGAGCTGTTGATGCCGATGATACTTTCATTCCACCTCTATCAATCAATATTGGTTTCATTCATTAAAATCCTGTGAGATTTTGCTCTGCGACTTGCAGCAGAGATAGAAATTTATTTGGGGAATAAAAGCTAGGAGTGGGGGTAATTTGGATAATTTTCCCTCCTCAGGAAGGGGACAGAGCACGGAGCCCACTCTAGCATCTTTGCTCCAATGACACCCAAGATTGGGTGGGATGGAGAAGGGGAGGGAGGTTGAGGAGAATGTTTTCAAACTCAGGCCTGTAGCTTAACTGTTTACTTCTAGAAGTTACTTGGGCATTGATCAGGGTTAACGGGGACTTGGCTCATTCTGAAAGGCGCACAGTAGTTTTCACAATAGTGTGTCAAATATCTAAAGCCACTGAAGAACAGAGACAGGAAATAAAGGTGGTAAAACCCAGAGCCTGCTGCTGCTGCTCTCTGCGGCTCCACACAGGCCTACTTCAAGGGAAGCTCTGTGCCTGCGGAGCCGCCAGGACCGGCCTCCTCGCCCCTCATCACATTTTGAGGTGGGCAACACCAGCTTTTGAATCAGGAAGCAATTTTAAAATCAGTCATGTTTTGATCCCTCAGGCCTGGTTTCCTCTGATTAATAAGCTATGCTTTCAAGGCTCTACCGGCTTCCTCCCCCAGGGGATCCCCCTCCCCAATACCACCCTCCAAGTGTCTGCAGACAGGACCTCTTTTCCCTTGTGACCCAGCCCAGCAATAGGATTCCGAGCAGCGCTGCCCAGAGGACTAGCCCAGCGCCGGCCTGACCTTGCCAGGAGGAATGTCTCTTTCCAGCTTGAATTTCCTTCCTGTCTACCTTCAGGCCTTTACTGCTGGCCACGCTCCCCTTTGACCACCCTGAATAAATCTTCCCTGCATCGCTGACAGCTGCTGATTTGGCTTCTTTCTTTCTTTTTTTTTTTTAATTGAAAGTAAACCTTCAAAGCGGCCCAGCCACCTGAGAAGCTCTGCTGAGCGCTGCAGCTGGGCTAGTGAGCCTCAAACAGAAGTGCAGCATTTACCGTGGCCCCTCCTGCCCCGGGGCCGGGAGGGATCGCGGGCTTTGAGGGCTGCCAGGGCCACTCGGCTTTCAATTTAGCTTTTGCATTAGAAGGAATTGTGGACACGGGAAAAGTGGTTGTGGAGAGAGTTTGAAGAGTGCCTGTGTAGCCTGAGAGACGGATGGAGAGAGAGGATAGCAAAGGAAGGGGGTGAGGGGAAGTGAGGGGGGGGAGAGGGGAGGGAGAGAAGGGAAGAAAACTGTAGAGGGAGGTGTAAGTCTACAGGTAGAATGCAAGTTCAATTTATTTATAAGAGAAATTTGCGGGAGCCCTTGTGCTGCCTAGTTAGACTATTGGGGGTACATTGCAGGAGGAAATTAATTAAAAAAAAAAGCATATGCAAATTTAGCAACCGTTTGTAACAGAAAGCAACAACGCAAGGGATGGCACTGAGTTAGGAGTCAAGATTCTTAGTAAATACTCAGAAAAGATGAAAAAACAATATGAGAAACACCTTTTTATTCATGATCTAGATTCAACAATGGTTAACATTTTTCCATATTTGTTTTATTTTTAGCTCTATCTCTATGTGTATACATTCACACACACGCACATTTTTGCTGAACCATTGGAGAGTAAGCTACAGACATTACACTTCACCCCTCAATACTCCAGCACACATTTCCGAATCAGGACATTCTCTGACAACCACAATGTAATGATTACACCTAAGAAAATAGAAAATAATTCCCTAATAACATTTAACATTCAGTCCATATTAAAACTTCTCCAATCGACTCCAAACTATTTTTTTTTATAACTGGTTTTCGTTTTGAACCCATAAATTTGGTTAAGTCTTTTTAGTCTCTTGCTCTCACTTCTCTGATTGAGATAGAACCTTCAAAGTGTACAAATCTTAATGTATATTTGATGAATTTTAAAAAATAGACTTTATTTTATAAATGTTTGTTTTTTGTTAAGTTCATTGGGTGACATTGATTAACAACATTAGATAAGTTTCAAGTGTACGATTCTGTAATGTATCATCTGAATATTGCGTATGTGCTCAATACTCAGAGTCTAGTTTCCCTCTTTCACCATAAATTTGGCCCCCTTCACCCTCTTCACCCTCCCTCCACTCCACTTCCTCTCTGGTAACCACCCTTATGTTGCTCTGTCTATGAGTTAGTTTTGTTTGTTTGTTGCTTTCTGTTTTATATCCCACATGTGAGTGAAGCTATATGGTTCCTGTCCCTTTCCACCTGACTTATTTCTCTTAGCATGATACCCTCGAGATCCATCCACATTGTCGTAAGTGGCAGTATTTCGTCTTTTCTTATGGTTGAGTAGTATTCCGTTGCGTATATGTGCCACCTTTTCTTTAACCAATCATCCATGGAAGGACACTTATATTGTTTCCATGTCTTGGCTACTGTGTATAATGGTGTGATGAACGTAGGGGTACATGTATCCTTATAGATAAATGTTTTCAAAAATTTGGGGTAGAAAACCAGAAGAGAGGTCACTGGGTCATATGGTTTCTGAGGAACCTCCAACTGTTTCCCAAAGTAGCTGTATCAATTTACATTACCACCATCAGTGAATGAGGGTTCCTTTTTCTCTCTATCCTGTTTAACACTTGTTGTTTCTTGTATTATTGATAATAGCTATTTCAGCAGGTATGAGGGGATATCTCACTGTGGTTTTGATTTGCATTTTCCTTATAGCTATAGACTTTATTTTTTATAACAATTTTAAACTTTGTTGAGTGTTTAATGTAAGTACACCCCTATGTAACCACTCATCAGAATGATAAATAGAATATGTCCACCATCCTAGCAGGTTTCCTTATGCCCCTTTTCTGTCAATATTTCCTCCTTCCCATTTCCCAGAAGGGGCAAGAATGAGAAACAATTGGAACTCTCAGATCTTTTGGTTGGAATGTAAATTGGTTTAACCACTTAGGAAAATTGCTTCCCAGTATCTAATAAGTTCAACATATACTGACTCTATGGCCCAGCAATTCCTCAGTATATACTCAAGAGAAATAATTGCATCTGCCACAAAAGACCTGTGCAAGAATGCTCATAGCAGCTTTATTCATAATCTCTCCAAACTGGAACTGTCCCAAATGTCCATCTGTAATAAAATGGATAAATAAATTGTGGAATATTTATACAGAGGAATACTACAAAGCAATAAAAAGGAGACAGATACTGAATCATGCTAGCTTAGGTGAAACTTAGATATTATGTTGAACAAAACAAACTGGATACAAAGAGAATATATATTGTATGAATCCTTGTAGATGAAGGTCAGAAACGGGCAAAAATCAGCTATTGTGAGTGTAGTCATTAGTCTCCTTCAATTAACAATCACCCCCTTTTTTCATGACATTTTCTTTTGAAGAGACAGGATGAGTTGTTCTGTAGAATCCCTTTCATTCCAGCTTTGTCTGATCATTTCCTCATTTAACTTGATGCTTCACTATTGGGGACCCATGAGAAAACTGAGCTGTATTGTGCTGAGGCACCCATTTTATATAATTTTCATCTTGTGCATCTAGAATGGTATTAGTCATGCTCCATTCTTGGGAGAATTGAGCAAATTGTCACTCAACTCATTTTCTTTGATCTACATCGAGAAACCCCAGTTGAGAAAGGATTACTGAAAGTGAACTCCTAAGGCTTACTAGGGTCAAGTTAAACATTTTTGGCAAGAATATTTTACAGGTGGTACTGCGTACTTCCTGCTCTATCACACTGAAAGGCATTTCACACCAGGCTGTTCCACCATTTGTGATGTGGATGTGGAGTTTAATCACTTGGTTAAGGTGGTGACAGCCAGTTCTCTCCACTGTAAAGGACATTTTCCCAGGTCTCCATGGCTTAACAACATCATTTGTCAACATGAAGCACTCAGAGGTGAGTATCTCCTACTTGATGAAATAATTTCTTTCAAGCAAATTTGGCTGCAAGGTAAAATTGTTCAAAGCAAAATGGTCAATTCACTTATAGGATTCTCTCTAAAATGGGAGCTTTATACCATGAAAAATATTCTTAATTGTAATAGGACATTTCTAATCTTTGAGATTTTTAGGTAACAAAATAAATTCCCATGCTACTTGAGGGAATTTGATAAACATGACATTTTGGATATGAAAATTGCTTAAACTCAAGGCATTGTACTGCATTTATGTGCATTTTGGTGGTGATAAATATTATGGGAGGTTGTGTTTAAGTTATTGACAGAAACTAAATTAAGGATCTCATGTTTATACAGTTAACCCTTGAACAACAGGGGTTTGATATGCATGGATCCACTTATATATGGATTTTTTCCCCCCAATAAATACAGTCAGCACTTTGTCTTTCCACTGTAGAGTCAAAGAATCTACGTGGATTTTAAATGGCACTGGGAATGTGCACCTCTAACCCCTGTGTTATTCAAGGGCCAACTGTACCTAGATCTAAGGTCCAGAAGAGATGTTTCAAAACATTCAGTAGTTTAAAAAATTACTCTTAAGAACTCACAGTGTACTCTAACTTAAAGGAGGAAACATGTTTTAAGCATGATTATCCACTGGCTTCGAGGGAAAGAAATAATTTCCAGTGACTTAGATGGATTTGGGTGAAAAATCATCATACCAACCCAGAATAGCTTGGTGGAGAAAATCAAGGGTCAAATCAAACTTACAAGCTCAGTAACCACGCCAACCCACTCTAAGCCTTGACTTCCTATGGCAGATTAAAGATGGTTGATGTTTCTCCTTTAAGAGGTTGGGTCCATGTCTGCTCCCCTTGAATATTGATCGGCTCTGTGATTGCTTTGACCAACAGAATATGGGTAAAGTGTTGATGTGCCAGTTTCTGGACCCAAGCCTTAAGAGCTTAGGAGATTCCACTTCTTGTCTTTTGAAACAGGAATACCCACTTTTGAAACTTAGCCGCCATGCTATAGGAGGCCCAAGCAGCCCCGTGGAGAGGCCCATGTAGAGAAGAACGCTTTGCTGACATGCCTGATGGAGCTCCCTGCTAATAGCCAGCACCAACTTGTCAGCCTTGTGAAAGAGCCATTTTTGGAGGTGGATCCTCAAGCCTTCTTTGAGCCACCCTGACTAATGCTGCATGGAACAGAGATGGCCATGTCCGTAACTGCAGATCAGTGAGCAAAATAAGTCAATGTTCTTCTTAAGTCACCAGGTCCCAGAGTACTTTGTTTCCAGCAAATATAATTGCAACAACACTCATTTGCAGTATCGTGATAAACCTGCTTGACTTGTATACACAGAGAGAGGCATGTAGGATAAGGTATATAAAGTGCTTTCAAAGTATAAAGCAATCCTCTGCCAATGTGAGGTGATAGTCTCTGAAGTAACCAATAGAATGGAAGGATTCTGCAACTATTACTGGCATATTACTCAAATTTTTACTGAACCCAGCTCTTGAAGTTAAAACAAAAACCAGGTACTTTTTTTCATTGTGGTAAAATACATATAACATAAAATTTACTGTTTTAACCACTTTTCTTTTTTTTTAAAAAAAGATATCTTTATTGATTTCAGAGAGAGGAAGAGAGAGATAGAAACATCAGTGATGAGAGAGTCATTGATCGGCTGCCTCCTGCACAGCCCCCACCTGGGACTGAGCCCACAACCCGGGCATGTGCCCTGACTGGGAATCGAACCTCGATCTCCTGGATCGTAGGTCGTTGCTCAAACACTAAGCTATGCCGGCCGGGTGGTTTTAACCACTTTTAAGAGTACAGTTTAGTGACATTAGCACATTCACAACGTGGTGCAACCATCACCACCATCCATCTTCAGAACTCCAGTTACTTCTGATAACAGGAAATACATCTTCTTAACAAGTGTAATTTTCTATTCTAAATTTGAAGTGAAGCTAAGTCATCTCAGCACGGTATGTGATGATAATTTAAGGAATGAGCCCATGTGCTGTAAAGATAGGTTTCTGGGGAGACTGTTAGGAATGGCTGCCTACACTTTGCAGTGGAGCCTGAGGATGCTCTCATCCTTCTCAGAGCCTGTTCCATTCCTGCAGAACTTCGATTAGTCATTAGTCAGCATGGGGATGGGGGAATATTTAGAGAGAAATGAGCACTTATTAAAAAGGGCCAAGAGAGCAAGTTTTCAAAGTTAGAACACTCCAACAAAACCGTTTTATATATAAGCAGGCCCTCTGGAGTTAGCACACATACCAGCACCTGGACCCCACCTGGACATAATTAGTTTCCCTGTGCTCAGAGCAGAGAAAACAACCAAAGAAAATTATGTCAAAAAAACTGAGCAATCTGTCATGATCTGTGCTGCACAATCAAAGCAGCGTGTTTTCCAGAAGAATTATGTAACCAGATGACATGGTGTTTAGATAGCCAGGACTGCAAAACCATCTGGCTATGTTTGAATTCATAACTCTTATGTCTGTTTCTTGAATCACGTTGTGTACTTTGGGATGGAAGTCATAGCAAGGAAAGATATTGAAATGCTCTTGGTTGATCTGTAAGAAGATCTTTTATCTACTTGCAAATTAAAACATTCTGGGCAGGACTTTAAATTCTAAGTAAGCAGAATCCTTAGTGCTTGAGGAACAAAATAGGAAGTAGACAAAGACTGAGTGTATCGGTAAATCACAAATGCCTGTGCTGGGCAGGAGAATAGTTAGCATACCATGAGAGGAATGGGAAAATGGGGTCTGTGGCCTCAGGTGATCCATCTCCTGGTTCTCCTCCTGGGCCCTAAATTTCCAGGGCAGCACCCCATCTCCTCTGCACTGCATCCTTTTGCCAGACTGCACACCAATCATGCACGTTGAATGTAGGTGGTGTGGCATTTTCCTCGCCAGAGGATTTCAGTGCTTACTGACCAACCATGGGATACTGAGCAGTCCTAATTTCTTGGGGGTCATGTAGCAATAATTAGAAATAATTTTTAAAATTAGACGCCAGGGGTGTCTCTCGATTGAGCTGAAATGACTGTGAAGCTCTCCCTACCTTTCCAGGCCGAGCACCTCTGCATCGCCTCCACTAGAGAATTCACCACAGTGATTGTTTACTGTCTGCCCCTGGGGACCACATTCCTTAGGGCTAAGGTTCAGATTCCAGCAACAGTTATTGGGTGCCTGTCAATTCCCTGCCATGATGCGGAGATGAAGAGACTAGGTCCCTAAGAGAAAGCATCCTTGGTGCAGGCCTAATTATGAGCCAGGCCTTCAGGTGCGCATGCTTTATCGTAGGTGTGCTCTTTAGGAAACCCAAAGGGAGTGAGGAAAGCAGGGCTTGATGGGAAGGGGCTGAGCAGAGTGTGGTCTCAGGTCACATCTAGCCCTGGCCTGCTGAGGGCGATGGGCTGGGAGAGGACCTCTGGAGCTTAAACCTGACTCAGAAGTTGTTCCACTGAGGCAAGGGAGTTGGGCTTTTTACCCCAGAATCAGTCATTAGCAAAGGGGTATGGGCCAAGGGGTAGCAAGTGGTGTCACCATCTAGGTTCTTAGGCCAAGACAGCGGCTGTCAGCCAGGGAAGGCCACAGGTGGGGGCCCTTACTAAGGCGATCTGGGAGGGGCACCCTGTGGTCAGTAAGTGGGGAACCCCATATGAGCCCAGATGCTCTGACTTTATTACTCACTTCCTGAGCCCACACCACCCACTCCAGATCTAATTTATTTTGCATCCTTGACCAGATCTTGCCTCTCCCATGCCTGTCACAGTAACTGACCCAATCAATTCATGTTTATTCCAAAAATCAGTGGGTAAGTGAATAAATAATTGCTGAATAAAGATGGAAAATGTTGTGAGAATTTAGAAGAAAGAAATCAATTCTGACTGGGGGAAGGGAGAGGAATTGAGGATGGCTTCACAGAAGAGATGCTTTTGAAAGATGAGTAGGTGGGAAATGTGCAAAAGGAAAGAAATTTCAAGCTGGAAAGAGGCATGTGGGCCTGAAAGGTATGATGTAAATGTCATTGTTTGCGACATAATCAGTAAACCCCTAGGCTTCCTTTCCAATGGAACTGTAGATATTATTTGGGTGAGATCATTGAAACTTTCAACAAATTACTAAGGGGTTAAATGTTCATTCTTTTAAAAAATATGATTTAATTCTATTTTTATGCTCTTCTGTATTTTCAAATTGTCTGCAATTCACGCACACTCAAAATGAAATGTATGTTCACACTGTGATTGAGCGAAGGTGTGCTCTCCTCATGTCCCAAGACCTTGGACATAAGGCCCAAAGTTTATTCGTCGTCAGTGGAAACCATGCAAACCTTTGAGGGAGGGAATGATGTGATAAGAAGGTATTTCTGGGTGTTGTGTGGCGGTAGTTTGAAGAAAGAACAGGAGAGATGAGAGATGGGCATCTGGGAGAGCAGTTTCAATTGTTCAAGTAAGCGAGGAAAAAGAAAAGGCCCCGGCGACAGAGATGACAGATATTTGAAGGTGGAATGGAAAGGATTTGGTGATTTGATGTAAGCAACAAAATAGGAAGCATCCAATTTAGGTCTGACATTTTTTGAATGGATGATCAGGAGGACAATTTAGGTCTGACATTTCTTGAATGGATGATCAGGAGGACATTGGCACCCTTAGCTTAGATGAGGAAACCGGGGACAGGTTTTGGAGGTAGATGGTGAATTCAGTTTCACATGCGTTGGGTTTGAGATAATGGATGGAAATTCTAAGTTAAGAGGTTTAAAGAAAGATGAAAGTAATTTAGAGAATTCTGAGGAGTAAGGGCTGAAAATACAGACTGCGGACTTGTCAGCCATAAGTTCAGGGTGAGCAAGAAATAGGGGGGAGTAGATTAACTTGGGGGAAACACGGCAGAGACTGTCGTTCAGGCCAAACCTGGGGGACTCTCTAAATTCAAGGAGGAAGCTGAAGAAGAGAAGCCATTGCCAGAAACCGAGAGGGAATAATGTTCTGGAAGTCAAATGAGGAGGAAGATTCAGGAAGAGGCTGGTTAAGATCCTCCATAGAGGTGAAGTATGACTAGGATTGCCAGGTAAAACACAGGGTGCCCAGTTCAATTAGAATTTCAGATAGACAATGAAAAAAATTTCATTTGGTTTTCCATGCAAGGTTTGCAGCGTACTTTATATTGAGGGCATCCAAATATTGCATTGGACATACTTACAAATAAAACAGAATAATGAATAAAAATCGTTTATCTGAAATTAAGTTGAACTGGGCATCTTGTATTTTTGTTCGCTAACTGTGACAGGCTGAAAATGACTTGAATGGAAGGATGTCATTAGTGCATTCGCTACAGTGTCCCCGCGAGCTCAGTTCTCTTAGCCCCTTTTACTTACGGGCAGGATGACAGGAACCCTGCAAAAGGGGCCTGGCTCTATTATGAACAAGGCCAGGTTCGGTTTCCTATATTCCTGCCCGAATTTCCTTCTCCCTCTTGTTGCATCTCTGCCTCCAGCCCCATCATCGCTGTCCTGCCTGCCCCCTGTGAATTAACCGCTTCGCTGGCCTGCCTCCTGGTTACTGGATGTCACTCAGCCCTGAGCAGTCCCCTTTCACTTCATGTTTACCGCGTCAGGGCTGCAGGGTGTGAGGAGTCTGTGCGGATGAGCAGCTGGCAGGGGTGGATTTAAACCGCTTTGCCAAGGGTTCGTGTGGTGAAGATACGGGGTGGAGGTAGGGTGAGGGGGAGAGTTCTGAAGAAGAGACAACAGGAAAGGGTTCAGAGATAGTAAGCAGGATAGCGGCAACCGCGGGCTGGGGGAGGGGAGCGGTGCATTCCTTAATGGTTCCAGAGATTTTGTTGGGGTGATGAAAAAAGGTGTGGAAATAGTGCTCATGGTTGCATAACATTATAAATATAATTAATGCCACTGAACTATATACTTTAAAATGGTTAAATGGCAAATTTTACATTATATATATTTTAACACAACTTAAAAGAATTAATACTGTAATATGCTGGAAATTATTGAATTGCACCCTTAATATGGGTGACTTGCATGGTATGTGAGTTATATCTCAATAAAGTCGTTGCTGATACCTTAGGGACACTTTTTCATAACTCTGCATTCCACAGGGAGCATGAAAAACCTGAACTGGAAAAAAAATAAAGTATGAGTCATAGGGGAGGGAGATCACATCACAGCTGGAAGAGATTCAGATAATTACCTCAGAAACCTGCCATGCTTAAGAGGCTGAAGGCCATGGGTATAGCAGAGGAAGAGTGGTTGGTTGCAAATAGTTGTTTTTTTTCATCTTAATTAATCCTCACCTGAGGATATGTTTTTTATTGATTTTAGAGAGGGGAAGGGAGAGAGAAAGAGAGAGAGAAAGGAAATCGATGTAAGAAACATCGACCAGTTGCTTCTTGTATGTGCCCTGACCTGGAATTGAACCCATAACCTTTTGGTGTATGGGATGACACTCCAACCAACTGAACCACCCTGCCAGGGCCTGAATTGTATTTTGTATTATATTGCAGTTTGTATTGTTATAAGTAGGGTAATACTACTGAAAGGCAACTCTACTGGCATAAAATTCTTTAGAGAGAAGTCACCATGTGTGATCATTACATGGGTTTTGGTTTGCAGTTTAAGGATAGCCGCTTTTTGGGAATCAGCCTAGACTTTGGCTGGCCTGAAAAGCAGATATTTGAGTTTGCATTGAGTCTGATGAGCCACCATGACCTGCTCTTCTGTGTGATGCCATATCTGGGATGGAAGGTGATGGATTTTTCTGAAATATGCATTTGGAGCTACAGGAGAGGCCATCCAGAGTGTCCACAATGTCACTGGAGGACACAAAACCATCTATCTATTCAGCAGTAGCACAAAGCCGCCTACACCAAGAAAACAACGATACATCCCCAAACACATCAAACAGCTGCTCATCAGTCTGGTGCAAGCTGCAGGTTGCCTGACTAAATTACTGTCGACTAGGCGGATGAGCACAATTTGTCAGTCAGCATTGAGTTTAAATGAGCAGAGATGCACATAAAGCCATCAATGCAATTGTAATTAAGAGTTATAGGCATCAAGTTTCAACTAGTGCTTTCTTAAGGCAGCACTGACTGAGCTCTGAGAAGCTTAGGAGGGGTCCGAAGCAGAATTAGAGCCTGGGCATGGTCTACCTAGAGGCCTCTAGAGTTTAAACAGCCTGCATGCATGAAAGCAATGTGTAGATGATGGAAAATCCATGAAAACTCAGGATCTATTTCTCCTGTTTCCTTAAAATTTTTTAATATCATACATGTAAAAAATTAATAATAGTAATTATTATTAAAATGATACTCTTGAATCCACCACCCAGATTAAAAAATAGAATATCTTGATTTGTGTTAATGGTGGTTGAAATCATTGTGAGAGTTGACAAATCTCTGGCTGCTGAGCTGAATTAAATTTAATAAATGTAGAGTGCTGACAATGAGTTGGTGCTGGGCCATGGAAAGACGAATAAAAACAGTCTTGCCTCAGAGAGTTTACAGTCTGGAAGGGAGACTAAGATGACAACACAATCAGCTCCACACCCCCTGAATTCACTCGAAGGGTAGAGGTGTCATAAGAGAGGTATGGAGCGCTATTGAGGTTCAGAAGAGGGTGGATCAGATTGGATGGGGAGGGCTGTGAGGGGAGGAGCTCAGAGAAACCTTTGTGAAGAAAGGGGCATCTGAGCTGGACATCAAAGGTAAGCAGGAGATTTAAAAAGTGAGAGGATGGGAGGGAGCGCATGTTGAGTGGAGGGCCTTGACACAAGCAGACAGGATCTTAGGACTGCAAAAGAAACAATACATTAATTTGTCTAGAATAAGAGAGTAGTGGACTATAATATTGCTTCTGTTTCTTGTAAGCCTCTCAGGTCCTTAGGAAACATTCCACTCTTGAAGGGCTAGGTTTGCTTGTCACCTGACAACTCAGGACTAGCATAACCTGAATCTGTCTTATTTAGAAGGATGTGGGAGGGAAAATTGTTGGTGTTTGGCCATTTATTATCTACTTTACTTTTCTAAGAGTACCCCATGTTTATTTAGGCAAACACCTCTTCCCCAGTTAGCCTATGTAATATAGCATGGGATTGGTTGTATTTTTTGGCTCCAGGGTTAAACCTTCTAGCTACAGTTGACTGGTTCAGATAAAGGCAAATACCTAGTTAGGGTCAATGAGAACAAGGCTCAGGGCTTCAGGGAAACAGTCAAGGAAGTTAAAGATTTTCTTCCCTGTTGATCATAAAGTTAAGAAAATATGAGGGCTGAGGCTTCTGCAGCCATCCTGTCATCATGTAGGGAGAGCCTGGCTCAGAATAAAGTAGACACATTGAGGCAGGGCCAGTATTCGATATTTGATAGGGATATGCCACAAAAGCTAATCAATCAGAATGAACATCAGCTGTTATGCTACACTGGGGCTCTGATTGAAGGAACACATAGCTTAAAAAAAAAACTTAAGTTTGTTTTCTTGACTCAAGACATAAACAAAGTTTTGGTATTTTATTGCTATTAAAAAGGAATCTTTGTGCTGGGACCTGTTAAAAACAACTAATGCAGGAAGTCATGGGTTCAAATCCTGGCTCCTCCACTAGCTGTGATCTCAGACAGTCCACTTAACCCCTTCATCTGCATCATTAATATCTAATTCAGAAGTTGTTGGGAAGATTCCATGAAATGGAAAATAATCAGTCTGTGTGAATAAATGAGGTTGCTTTTTGTGACGGTTAATTTTATGTGTCAATTTGTTTGGGCCACAGAGTATCCAGATATTTGGTCAAATGTTATTCTGGGTGTTTCTGAGAGGATATTTCTGGAAGGGATTAATATTTAAATCAGTAGACTGAGTAAGGAAGATTGTCCTCCCTAATGTGGGTGGCCCTTATCTAATCAGTTGAAGAGAACAAAAAAGCTGACTTTCCTGAGAAAGACAAGATTCTTTCTGCCTGATGGCCTTCAAACTGGAATATTACTTATTTTCTGCCTTTGAACCTGAACTGAAACATTAGCTCTTCCTGGGTCTTGGGCCTGCCAGCCTTCGGACTGGAACTACACCATGACCTTCCTAGGTCTTGAGCTTACTGACTCACTCTGAAGATCTTGGGACTTGCCAGCCTCCATTATGGCATGAGCTAATTTCTTATAATAAATCTCTTCACACACACACCCACACACACCCCTTATTTGTTCTGTTTCTTTGGAGAACCCTAACACCCTTTGTGAGAAATGCCCACATTCTATGGACAATTTCCTTCATCTGCGTAGCTGTAGGACATCAGCCTTCTTTTTTCCCTCAGTTTTCCTCCCTTATTTTTGAGCTTCCTGGAGGAATATCTCACTTGTGCTTATAGTCTTCTCATAGCCCTCCACTTGTTGCTGTTTGCTGTTTGGCAAACCAAGACCCTACTTCAAGTGCTCTTGCACGGTTCTCACTACACAGAAGGTGCAAAACCCCAGTGGCCCTGAAGACTCACCACTTATATCTCATAAATTCCTTCAGTTAAACAGGACTTCCAACTTCTGCCCCCAGCTTCTTAGTGCAGGGCTCAAACCTGGTCCTGCAAGCTGGGCTCAGAGTGGACCCTATATACATTCATTTCAGCATCTCCTTACCTCTGCTTGACCACAGGCACCATTCCTCTAGACAAAAAGATCCTTGGGGCTGCTTGGGGGCCAGCCAGGCACTTAATCCCCACTTGAGCTCAACTATGACCTTGGCTGTAAGCCCTTAAATACTTGGAGCTCAATGTCTACTAGTAATCTCTTCCTTAGGTTTAGAAGTGGGGTGATTGCAACTTTACAAGAGGAAGTGTCAAGATAAGAATAATGTCAGTCTTGCTCCTTTTATTAGTATGTTCAAGGACTAGATCTGGTTACATAGTCTGGGGAATATTTTATTATCTGAGCACATTTTTGGATAGAATCCTCCAATTTTATGAACATAATGTAACTGTTTTATGCTATTAAAATTTTAAAGTAAATGTTAGTGATATTTAAAATATATATTAGGTTTGACCATGTGAAACTGTTTTTATAGGTAAAAAACAGCCTCAACCTAAGCGAGAATCATTTGTAAGTGGGCCTGTTTAATTCTGTCATTCCTGTAAGGGAAGAGAACCAGATGGATTGGAAGAAAAATTGTACCTAGGATGTTAATCTAGGTCCCCTATTCTTCTCTTCCCCTATCCATAGCTCCCCCCAGTTCCATGTCCCTTGTGCTATATGCTGCTTTCTGAAAACCCTGACCTGGTCAACTAATCCAAGCTTGTTCTACTCACAGACATCTGAGTTCTAATATCACCTTTCACCTTTCCTTAGTAGGTCAGTCTTCAGCTTTAGGAGGATAGCAGCCTGATTAAACTTTCCTTGCACTTAGGATGTGAATGACCAATAGCTTTGTTTAACATTCCGTAGTATCATTAGTGCCACTCACAAATAATCAAATTCTCTTCTCCTGTTGGGCGTAGGGTTGGGTCACCTTTCCATTATTTCCTTTTCTGCTCTCCTTTTGAAGTTCGATGTAGTCATATGTCTTGGCTTAGCCAATAAAATGTGAAAGGAAATAACACATGCCACTTCCAGGAGGAAGCTTTGAAAAGGGACAATGTCAAGTACTCACTCCCTTTCAACAGTAAGGGTGATTGTGAAAGTGTGTGCTAGGGTGATGCCTCTGTTGGCCTGGATTCCTGAGTGACCATAATAAGCAGAACCCCATCCCAACCTATCACTCATGTCCCAGCCAAGAAGGTCAACACATGGGGGGGGGGGGGCGGGGTGTGTGTGGTCTAATCCACACAGTCATTTAGGGACCCAAAATCCTTCCACCTACGGTCACCCTGGGGCACAGTTTGGAAAACTGGCCTGTGGATCAAATCCAACCTGCTTTTGTAAACAAAGTTTTATTGAAACACAGGCACATTCATTTATTTACATATTGCTGATGACTGCTTTTCTGCTACAACATAGAGCTGAGTAGTCATGAGAGACTTTAGATCTTCCAAAGCCTAAAATATTTACTCTATGGCCCTTTATAGAAAAAAATTCACTGGCTTTTGCCCCAGAGTCTTGGAGGTTTCCTCTGTATCTTCTGAGTCTGGCTGGCAGATGAAGAAAGAGAGAGAACAGAAAGGATTGTATGGGAGGTTTGGAGCCCAGTCTTGAAAGTAGAGGATTCCACTTGGATCTGCATTCCAGTGGACCCATGAACTCAGTCACCTGGCCACAGTTCATCACAAGGAAGGCTGGGATACATAGTTAGCTGCATGGCTAGGAGGAAAGGCGGCAATCTGCCACATCTGCCTCCATGTGAAGTCAGCTTAGCAGCTGTGCTCTCTCCAATCAACCCCAACTGGGGCAATAGCTGTTGAAAAGTAGGAGTGATTCCTCAGCTCCTGTACTAAGTGTCCTTGATCTGATCAGCTGTAATAATGGAGACTCAAGCCTGTCCTCGCTCCGTGTTGACCCACACACATCCATCCACAATGAGGAGTGTTGGGTGGGGTCTAGCTGAATCACTGACTTCATTCTGTTCTGGGGATGCACCATTGTTAGAGCAGTTCTGCATCACGGTGCAAGAAACTATAGTCTAGCACTGGAAATGTTTTGCTCTCATACTTGGAATGCAGAACATAATAGTATCAATCTCTGAAAATCAAAGGAAATCTTGTGGGAGTAGGTTAGGTCCAATGAATAAAATTATATAAAACAATTTCATACTTGACATTTACTGAGAGGGGCTTAACTTTTCCTACATATTTTAGTCTGTTCAGCTGGTATTACTTATTCATGTCTCTTTCCCCATTTGGTTCACAATTTATCTTTTGGGAGCACAGAATTAAACTGTAAAAATGTATGTATGCTAGACACTGTTTTATGTTCCGTCAATGGAGAAGTCATCAAAATCTGTAACAGAATAAGTTTCAGCTTATTACAGGGCTGATTTAGCTGAAATAAAATGAAATGTTTAACTCAGAGAAGCTGGAAAAAATGAGATTTAGGAATATGGAATTGACCAATCAGTCACTGAAATGACAGTGGTTTCTTTGTCAATCTCCCAGTTGAAAGAATGTTAGGACATCAAGATTATGAATGGCCGGAGCCAAATGAGGATTCATGATAACTCGGCAGGACAAGATCGGCTTTTGATTCCAATGATAACAGATTGTTCCCTAACACTGATGGAGTTAAATCAAGGAAATTCAGTGTTCTGTGTTATAGCATTTTGCTGCACTGTTGTATTTAGTGGTAGAGAAAGAATTAATGAACAATGAATTAAAAAAACCCACGAAAACCAACAACCCGAGAGAACTGGCAGTTTCTGACTGTGACTAAACATTTTCTCAAACATTCTCTAAGATGAGGAGAACTTTATACACAAAAACATGAATAAGAGACACTATTTTGGGAGGGTGGTTTGAGAAGAAAAGCCCATAGAGTGAGTGTGAAAAGCAAACCGAGTGCTTAAAACAAGCAGACATTTATTCTCTCACAGTTCTGGAGGCTAGAAGTCTGAATCAAGATGTTTGCAGGGCCTGGGTCCCTCTGAAGGCTCTAAGAGGGGATCCTTCCTTTCTTTTTCCCAGCTTCTGGTGGTTGCTGGCATGCCTTGGCTTGCAGACACATTACTCCAGCCTCTGCCTCCATTGTGATGTGTGTGTGTCTCTCTTTTTCTCTCTCTGTGTTCTCTTTTTATAAAGACCAGTCATATTGGATCAGGGTCCACTGTAATCCAGAATGACCTCATCTTAACTTGATTACATCTGCACAGACCCTATTTTCAAATAAGGCCACATTCACAGGTTCTGGGGGTCAGGACTTCCACGTGGATTTTTGGGAAACACAACTGAATCCACAACATTCTGCAAATGAAGTCATCTATGATGTTATCATGAGGTGGGTAGAACCGTCCACAGGAAGGGAACATCCTCTTGGAACCATCACACAAAATGCAAAACAAGGGAGAAAATAGATCCCCAGTAGGGCTAACAATGACAATAACAACAAACATTTACCAAACATTCTATGCCAGCCATTCTAAGAATTTTACATGCGTTATCTTATTTAATTCTCACAATGAGCCTATGGTACAGGCACTTTAATTAGCTCATTTTACAGATAAGAAAATTGAGGCATAAAGAGGGCAAATATAAAATTGAGAAAAATCCCCACTAAAATAATGGGAAGAGGGGCTTCGCATGTGGGGAGATCTCAGGGGAGACCAGCCCAATGCATTCAGAACAAAGAAGGCTGCTCACTCAGGGCAATTTGGGGTACTAGTGAAGCTTCCCTGAGTGGAATCTTTCCCCCTTTAGATTTTCCTACATGCTGGAGGCTGCCTGAAATTCCACAATAGAAACTTTATTTATTGAACAAAAGACTTAAATACCAGTCAATGGGGAAGGGGTATTGAACGTTCGGTCATAAACTGTTTGAGTCTGTGTTTGGGAATCTCTAAGACTTGGCATGTATCACCCAGGCCACAGATAATGACATAGGACCTGCCAGTTTACTTACTGTTCCCATCCTCTGAAATTGTCTTGAAAGAGGGGTCTTTTGGATGATTATAGATGAAGATATATATATGTAATTGTAAGTCTAGAGACAACAGATTTTGTAGTTGAGATCTCAGTCTTGGAACTGAACAGCTTACATTCAAATTCTAGCCCTGCTCTCTAAGCCTTGTGACCTGGGATGAGATACTAAAACTCCTCGGTGCCTTAGTTTTCTCATCTATAAAATGGGGGTGATAATGAAAGTGCCTACCTCACAGAATTGTCTGGAGTACTGAGTGCTTTAAAACAGTGTCTAACACACAGTACATGTATATAAGCACTTGCCTTTATTATGATATGTTATAGATGAGAGTAATAATATATGACATGATGCTTTGCCTTTCATTGTTGGGCACTGGGAGAAAGTGCTAGATGCACAGTAGATGGGGAAGTTGAGGGCTCATCATTTTATATGTAGATATTGCTGCTAGATGACCTTTAGCTTTTCTGAAACTCAGTGTCACTGTGGTACCCAGAGGGATCTGCAGGCCCCTCAGGACAAAGCCATCCCTTTGCTTCGCTTCTTTTCATTTTTGATCTACACATCAGGGAATTTTTATGCTGCCTAAGAAAAGAGTTCAAAATATTTTTTTGTTCTGTGTCACCAGGCTGCTGGGCTGCATTTAGGGTTTCCCTTCCCTGGCACAGACCAGAGCAGGAGAAGGAAGAATGTCCCCGGTGTAGGCTGAATCTCTTTTGAGCTTATCGGCTGGTTCAGCTCATGAGGATGTGAATCACTGATAAAAAACTCAAGCCCTGCCCCTCCCAGATGAGTTTGCATTTCAGAGCTGAGAACTTGTGAGGTTTGCCTTCACCCACTCCCTCCCTGCTGTGGAGACGCCACCACCGCTGTGGGTGTGGAGATGTCCCACATCACCGGCTGCAGGTGACAGGACAAGACCCTCAACAACGATGTCAAATAAGTGCCCCTTTCAGGACCTCTGAATTGTGATGCAACTTAAGGGTGTGTGGGATAGAATTATCTTCCAATGAGCAAAGTAATCTCATATCCAAGGCAACACAATCAGCTCATTCTGGTGACTGGTCTATTTCTGTTGCTGGCGGCTCCTCAGCTCTGGGCTGCGCCTGCAGCTGCAGGGAGATGGGGGGCTGCTTCTCCACACCGCCTTCCCTGCCACGGCCTGATGCCCCTCCTAAAACCCTCGGTGCAGGATTTTCACCCAAGCTCTGCTGATGCCCCATTCCCCGTGTCATTGACTCTTTGCTAACCCCATTATTCCCTCTGTCTTTATTAGTTGGCCTTCTTCTGTAAGAGTCTTCTTCCCCCCCCCCCCCCCGCCTCCTTCCTTCCCTCGCTTCCTTCCTTTTAAGAAATATAACTGTGTTATACTTTAAAAATTATTCTGGCTTTATGATGTATTTTGACATCTAGCAAACTAGCCTTCCTTCTTCTTTGTTGTTCTTTTTGATTTCATCTTTTTTTTTTTTTTTGATATCTTATCCATTTATTTGTTCCAGAGAAACATTAGAATTGTTTTGCCTGCTTTTTCTTTCTTTCTCTTAATCTTATTAGTGTTTACATTAGAATTGTTTTAAGTTCATTGGTTAATCTGAGGAGATATAACATCTTTATAATTTGATTTTCTGTTTGGAAAATGGTTGTCTTTCCATTTGTTTATTGTGTATTTGCCTTTTCATAGGATTTTAAAGTTTATGTAGATTTTGCACATTTCTTGCTAAGTTTATTCATATATATATATATATATATATATAAATATATATTGCTATTGCAAGTGGAGTCTTTTTCATTTAAAAATAAAACTGGTAGTTATACATATGCTAAATACATGATGGCTGTTAAATCTATGTAATAATTTTGTTGTCATACTATGACTTGTCCTTGGTTTTAATAATTGCTTTGCAATTGATTCTGTTGGCTTTTCTTGATAAACTATTACACCATTTCAAATAATAATTTTACTTCCTCTTTTATCATTTTTATGCCTAATTTCTTTTTCTTGTTTTGTTATATCGGCTGTATTTGGAGACATATATATTTCCAAAATAATGTTTAATAGTAGCTATAATGGACATCTTTGTTTCATTTCTCATTTTACTGAAAATATGTACAGTATTTTCCCTATTAACCATAATGAGGGTTTGGGAGTTTAAGATAGACATATTGTATCATGCTAAGGAACTACTCATCTTTTCCTATTTTCTTAAGATTTAAAAAATAAAATGCACATAGTGAGATTTTTAAAATCTCATTTTGACATTTAGGGAGACAATTGTGTGAACTTTCATTTTTGATCCATGGATGGATTTCTTAGTATTTTTGGAATAATTCCAGTGGTATGGATATGAAAAACTCTTGATCCCTACTGCTAACCTGCCTTGTAGAAAGATTGAGTTGGTTTATAATCCCACTGTAAATGCATCAGAGCACCTAGTGAACAAGGTGTTGGGAAAGTGATCAGTGGTCTTCCTTAGTGAAAAGTTACCACTGAAAAGACAAAAAGTGAGCGAATATTCAACCTTAGTCCATTTCTGGAAGAAAACCAGCTGAGTATAAGCATCCAGCATCTTTGCAATACACAGCTATGCAACAGAAAAATTTACAACCCACCCACGTTGAACCATGATGCCTCTGGTTTATGAAGCACTGCTTTGGGTACCTAAGGGAAGAACCAGATTATCAGTCAGGAATGCAGACAAGCCAAGTTCGACTAACACGAACACAACAGGAAATGTATTTGCTTGTGTAACTTGGAAATCTAAGAGGGTGGATCTGACTTTAGGTACAGCTGGATCCAGGGGCATAAACACTACTACCCAGAGTGTTCTTCATTTCTGGGGCCTTGGCTGCCTTTGGTGACTTCATGCTTCTGAAGACATTCTCCACATCACAGCAAAAACGGCCACCAGCTGTTCTAGGTTTATATCACCCTTTACTGTTTTTGAACTACGAAGAGGCACATTTGCCCTCTTACTATCAAAATAACTCTTGCAAAACAAACATCCACCCTCTTTCTAATCACTCTGCCCAGGAAATGGGGTCATTTTGGTTTCAGTTTGATTTGCATTTGCCTCTGCAGTGGGGAAGCAGCACAGTCAGCAAACCGTAGGTGACCACGGGCGTGGTGGAAGCAGAAAATTCAAGGGGCTTCCTGGCATTTGATCAACTCTCCACCAGGTCTTGATGAAAGTAAATATTTTCTGTTCAAGTTATACAAAAGAAAACGATATTTTAAATTATCTGAATAGCCTTGGAAATTTTAATTCTTATCTTCTCTCAGCCAGATCACGGGAGGCCAGCATCCTGCCTATAGATATGCTTGAATATTATTTAAAAGCTCATTAAATTAAATCTACAAAACCTCAACAACATGGGATTGCCATGAATTTGACTGTTATCTGTAAAGTGTCAGGAAATATTTTGTGACGTTTTCCTCCATAATGACAAAGAAAAGAAATTGAAATTAATTCTTTTTAGTTGATTAACTTCATGGCAATATGCATATACTTTGGAGGTTAAGGATACTGGGAAAACAGGAATCCGTTGAAGAAGAAATTAAGTAGAAAGATTTGGGAGAGGAGAACTCACAGATGCAAGTGAGAGACGTTTTGACAGTAAATGAGAGTATCAGGGCTGAATTGGCCCTTAAATTGTGTTCATTAAGTGTTGTGTGTTTCTTTGAGGTTTATTAAGACCCTTGAGAGGAGACTAACAAATTTCAATACAAAGAAATAAGGATACTCATTTAGGACTATAACATGTCTCCCCTGAGTTTTTTTTAAATGTTATTTTTGACACACTTTTTTGGCATTTTGACATGCTGCTGTTACAAATCCAGTCACAGCACAGTACTTCCATTAGACAAAAATAACAGCGTGGTTTTTTTTTGTTGCTGTTGTTGCTTTGTTTTGTGTTTTTTTTCTTCCCTGGGAGAAAAAGAGTTTAAAGTGAGATTTGAATTGACTTTCAAGAACTCTTCAGTGAACTGAGAGAGTGGAGGAGATAAGATTAAGATAATTATTTGGGTGAGGACTGAAGGCTAGGCCCCTCCCCACCTCCTCCAGGAACCCAATCTCCACCAGCTGAGTCGCTGTGGGGCATGAGATCCCAATAGCGGCACATCCTTGACCTTGTCCTCAGGCATTTTGGAAAGTAGAAGACCTCACACAGATACTGTTCGTTTGCCAGAAGATGGAGGGAGTTTGGCTCTTTGCCAGAGAAAAACTTTGAGCGTAGCATCTCAAGGTTGCCGTCCGACTACTGTAATCTAAAGTCTTTGACAATACTTTAGACCTTGAGGAAACTTGGAATGCCGAGAAGCCATTTCTCCAGTGTTTTGGGGATAGCTAAGCTCTGAAGCCAACTCTCAATCTCTTCTCTTCCCACCTTTCTCTTTCCCCTCGTCTGTATGAATAATGGAACGTAAGGCACCGAGTTACTAAGACGCACAGAGCATGTGTGCAGCCCTGGTGAAGTGGGATCACCAAACACTTTGAGCCCGCGTCTACCTTAGACGTAGTTAGGCCTAGAGAAATGCCCTTAACTTTCTTGAACTTCTGTTTCCCAATTTATAAAATGGGGATAATTTTACTTACCTCCTGGGATCATTGTGAGGCTTAAGGCACCCAACACAATGTTTAGAATGCAGTAGGTGTTCAATCAATGTTGGCTCCTCTTTTTCTTTTATTTGAGGGAAATGAGATGTAAACATATGAAAAAGTGATTAGTGTTAATGAAATATTTGCAGATATAGAAACTTCCCATGTAGACCCTGTTCATGAAGGCAAGCTGTGACTTTGGAAGACACACACACAAATATATATTTGCTGTGGTGATTCACACCCTATTTACTCAATGTATACAAGCTGGTTGAAGAGCAAATACAACTTAGATGAAGTTGTTTGAATTAAACGAATGAGACTGGGCTGATGGAGGAGCAGGATAGTAGGGTTGTGCAGTTAGAACACCTGGGCTTAAATCCTGGCTTTGCTTCCTACTCTTTGATGAGCTGTTTAACCTTCAGTGTCTCAATCTTCTCATCTGCATATGGGGATGATAACAGGGGATTACAAGTTGAGGATTAATTGAAGTAATAAATATAAAGCCTGAAGACAAGGCTGGCATGGTGTATGGACACT
Organism: Miniopterus natalensis; assembly: GCF_054644295.1. Taxonomy (NCBI): domain Eukaryota; kingdom Metazoa; phylum Chordata; class Mammalia; order Chiroptera; family Miniopteridae; genus Miniopterus; species Miniopterus natalensis. Next base: position 45,235,244 of record NC_142087.1, read on the forward strand.
ATTACTAACAATACAAAATACAAATGTATGCAAAGTTGGTTGTTTGCATGTTTGTGAGGGACAGGGAAATGAAACAATTTCAAACACAGTTCAGAGTGTTTTTTCCATATAAGTACAGATTGTTCCAAAAAGTGTTAGGGCAGCTGGGAGGTTGCTGTTTGGAGGGGATTTAACCAATGGCCAACGTCCCTGCTTCCCCCACCTCACGCTGTAGATCAGTGCCAGCTCTGTGCATGAAGCATTATTCATACTGTCTCTTTACACAGCAGTTAACCTTACTTGTCACCGCTTCCGGTGGGAGATCAAGAGCATTGAAATTATGGAGGTGGCACAATAAATCATGGTCAGTTCTTGACATGGCCAGACAAAGCAGCTGGAAAGAGCCTCTCCACAATGTCAGCTCAAAGTTGAAACGCAAAGTTTTAACATCTTAATTTTCTCTCTCTTTTTATTGTCATCCTGATTTTCCCTCCTTCCCCCATGACTCAAGCGAGTGAATAGGAGGTTGATCTTGGCAGCTTGGTGGGTTAATTCACCATGCATGGTTTTACTTGCTTTCTTTTCCCCCCTTTGTCTCCAAATGTGAAAATTGTGATTTATGAATGAAATAATTGAACAAACCTAATTTGAGGTAGTCAAAGAACTGTTTTCACTCATGAAATCTCAAATTTTAGTCTCTTGTTTTCTAAACACAAATTCCCTTAGGCTGTATCACCAGGACCTAACAGTGCACCTGGGACATAGCAGCCACTTATCAAGGGTTTGGGAAATGAATGGAGGACAGTTGTGGCCTTCCAGCTTGCTCATGCTTTTGTTTTTCCTGTTCTTTACCAAGATCTCAAATAACTCCTGAAATGTCTCCTACATATCAACTGGTTAAACAGAATTGTCTTCTTGGTTTAGTTCTTTCCATACCCTACTTGGACCCAAGGTCTTTGACTTTAACTATATCCTTGCCCTTATGAGGGCTTAGAATCCTGACCCATTTCCATTCAGTTATCTGTTTTCTTGGCTCCTAAGACTGAACAATTGGATTTTATGAAAGCTATAAGCCTCTCACCAGAAAAGTGTGCAAAGCACACAAAGTTTGGCATACGGCTTTTAGGGGGAACTTTGGGAATACATTCAGGGATCTGAAATAAAAACCATACCTTTTGCTATTGCCTATTTAAATATTGATAGCTGCTGCTGGGCTCTCTTCTTGAGGGCAGGGAAGAAGGTCTTTCTCAACTTCTATTCAGTTCTTAACACACTAAATAGGGCTTCACACCACCAACCCATTGAAACTGCTCTACAGAAGGGCAGAGTGCTCCAAAGGCTACTTAATTGCCAAACTCCATATCCAATCCTCAGCTACTTGAAGGCTTGGCAGCGTTTAATGTTTCTGTCCACTCTTCTTCCAGTTCTCATTTTCTTGGCTTTTGCAATACCATTCTTGGACTCTTCTTTCTTCATTTCTTTTCTGGCTTCTCTTTGTCTGCTCTACCCTTAAAGGCTTTTCGTCCTAAGAGCTCTATTCCTAGTCCCCTCTTCCCATAAACAGAGGATCTCACCTCTGTTTATGATTTCTACTACTACTGTACACCAATGACATCCAAATGTATGTCCCAGCCCAGACATCTCTCTCCTGCACATTCCCCACCTTTTTTTCTGAATCTGCCTGTGGGGTGTGTGGTACTCCACAAAATCCACATGTTGAAGTCCTAACCTCTATCCTATAAGAATGTGACTATTTGGAAATAGGGCCTTTGAAGAAGTAATTAAGTTAAAATGGGTGATTAGGGAGTGCCCTAATCCAATGTGGCTGGTGTCTTTATAAGAAAAAGAGATTAAAACACAGACACACACAGAGGGAAGACTATGTGAAGACACAGAGAGGAGAAGGCTGCCATCTACAAGCCAAGGAGAGAGCCCTCAGAAGAGCCAACCCCGATGACAAATTGAATTGGATTTCAAGTCTCCAGAACTGGGAGAAAATAAATTTCTGTTGTTTAGCCCTCCAGTTTGAGGGCCTTTGTTACGGCAGCCCTAGCAACTAATATACTTTGTATCTTTTTTTTTAAAATTAATCAGCTCAGATGTTTACAAAAGGAGGAAGAGCCATTGGCTTTGAGTAGCTTCTGCTTTTCCTCTCAAGTTTCTGTGGCAGGAAAACAGTGAGAACATTGCTATTTGGCAGGAGCAGCAGAGTGGAAGAGAGACACATGCACTGAGAACCCAGGCAAGTTGGTGTCTCCATGAGTTATCCTTCCACAGCCTGCTTTCTGCTTCCCCACCTTTGTTTTTTCTCTCCTGCCTGTTTTTCTCTTTGTGACAAACAGGTTTCCTTGCCTTATCTTCTTCTCTATCCATTCTCCTCAAGTCCCAGTTTGACTGGTATAAGTTCTAGATGTATAATTCTCCTTGAACCGAACCACATAGGGAGGATTAGAAAATTGAGACAATGAAATATTAGATCTCAAGATGATTTCTGATCACACTTGCATCCCAGGAGGTGATGGGTTTTTACAGGACTTGTTCGAAATATGTTGCTTAAAGGTTAACCAAGCTGTTAACCATGCGAGCCTAGTTCCCACATTCATGTTAAAAGTCAATTGGAAAATACAGGATTTCCAAGCAGTTTATAGCCTATTTTATTTCTCTTCCTACCACCCCATGATTTTGGTAATTCTAGTACTCTGATTGAAAAAAAAAGTTGTCTAATGATATTAAAATGTACAGCCACTGATAAACTATGACCGGTTCATGGCTTTTTGTAAGAGCTGGGAATATTAAGATGTCATTAAATATTTTATCTTCCTTCCTTCATGCTACCACTTTAATGCTATGTTCAAAGTCATCATTCAGCCACACTGTCAAGCCTCTTCTCCTTTGAAGCCATTCTTTACAAAAGCATGTAATATTCATAATTACTCTTTGCTGCCCGCTTTTTTCCTTAATATACTCTTCTCCCCCTCCCCCCCCAAAAGGTTTTAATGAGGGAAAGTTATTTTAGATAGGGCATATGTATCATAAGAAGTTATAAATAAAAACAATCCAGATTTTCCATGGAAATTGGTAGGGTATATTTTAGAGGAAAATGTGTTTTTACTCTAAAATGTGCATTGGGGGGGGTGCTCTGAGGTTATATGTACATACGACTTTCCAAGATTGGGTCTGTCGGTGTAGGTAGGGTCTTATGTCTGCATCTATATAAAGAAAAGTTAGGAGCAGGCTACAGGAAGGAGAGAAGCCACGCAATGAAACCGTAAGAGACAAGGAGTAGAAGGAAAAGTGTTTGCAGAGCCATGAGGCACTGAATGGTGTCTCCGTTTTCCTCCAGAGTGACTCTTTTTTTTTTTTTTTGGTAATTTTTATTGAATTTATTGAGGTGACATTAGTTAATGAAATTATATGTTTCAAGCGTACGGTTCTATAATACATCATCGGTATATTGTATTGTGTGTTCACCACTCAAAGTCAAGACTCTGTCATCATCTATCCCCCACTTACCCTCTTCTATCTTCTCCCCCACTCCCCTTCCCTCTGGTAATCACCCTACTGCTATCTGTGTCTATGAGCTTTTTGTGTGTTAGTTTGTTCTTAATCCATTCACCTTTTTCCTAGCCACTCTTTTTAACAATGAGAACCATCCATGTCCTACTTGGGAGGGCCCAGGGGTTGCTTTAATGAAGGTAAAAAAAGATGGAAAAAAATGAATTCAGGTGCCTGTGAGGTTCCCAGTTTGATGCAGCCTCCTTAGGAGGCATCCCCAGAAGGATTATGCTTAAGACTTTAATCCAACAGAGCTGCTTTGAGCAGTTTGCTTTCAGTCTCAACAACCGATTGTCTTTCTGTCATTGAAATGGTCAACAGGAAGCTTGAAGTCATGATGTGAACTCACCTTTTCCAACCAGACAGGGCCCATGCCATGCAGGCCCGCCTTCTGATCTTACCTCTAGCTTTCACTAACTCCCTACCCTCCTTTACCTTTGCTTTGATTCCCTCACCTGTTTTATTCTTTTGTACTGATACACTTTCGTAAGTTGCCTGAAATCCTTTGTGGATTGAGGTGAGGGTAAATATAGACAAAGAAAGAAAATGAATTATGGAGTTTTCATCCCTCCTGACAGTTCTGTGTGATAGGATATTGGGAATTTGGCCACGACAAGGGACTTCTCTTTCCAAAGTAGTTTGTATTTTGTGCTCATTAGAAACTTGTAGCTATTTTTGGACACTAAAATTGGGGCACATGTTCTGACACAATGACGACAGGACAGAATTTTTGCAATAGGGATGCTAAATACTAGTAGATGAATGGTCATAATAGCTATAGAGTAAATAGCACATAAAGAGCAAAGGAGGAGCCAGAGAAGCAAGAGGAAAACATACATTTCTACAACTGAAAAAGAATTTAAATCTTATTTGACCAGTTACAAAGAAAGTAACTTTAAAATTCATAACATTAAACTGCTACTTAGAATTTTTTTTGGGGGGGGAGGGGGGAGACTGAAACTTATCTTTTGGATTGGAAAAATTTAATAATTGATATAAAAAATGACTATCACATTTTTCTCCTTTTCCATGCCAATAAAGAGTGCATTTTGAGAGATGTGTATTTCTTAAACTCTCAGATCTGACCTGAAATCCTTCGTGAGTGCTCATCCTGCTTTGAAGAACAGCTTGCTCCATGACAAATCAGTGTCCCCTGAATGATAGTGATGGGATTTTAACTCACACCAGGACAAAGAGGTAGGTTTTGGCTAGCTGTTGGTGAGTTGGCATTTCAGCTCTAATTCTGAATTTTATGAAACACCAATATTTTGGGGTTTTTTGTGTTTTTAACATAGAACAGAAGTAGGGCCGCGCCTTCCCCACTCGCCCAGGCGCTCGCTACTGTCAGCCTGCATTTCAGTGCACAGCCTCACAGCCTCTCCTGGGGTTTCTGGAGTTAATGAAGTAAATAAAAATCTCCCAGCAAAATGATTTCAGTCTCTGGAGGTAGAGTATGCCGTGTGGGATGATGCCCAGAGGGGAAACCATGATCACATGTCCCAAAGGCAGAAATGTTCGCTCAGGGCCTAAGCTAGGGTGGGTGTGAAAACCTTAATTCTAAAATGCAAGAGGCTTTGTGTGCACTTTGTTGAAATGCAGTTCTCCATCCTAAGTAGTTTAGGCAGCATACTGGCAACACAAAACATTTGAATAAAAGCAATGGTGGCATTAGTCACAATCCACCCCGTGCCCAAATCTTTAGGGATGTGTGTGCATGAAGCGCATGCTAAAATACACTTAATCTAATCACGCCAGAGATGGAGAGGCGTGTGCTCATATAAATGCCAAGTTGGGACATAATTTAGCTGATCTCTGGGGTTTATCGCTATTGCCAGACTTTCTCTTTATTTGATCTGGTGAAGCAAATGAGATGCGTCTCTTTGGTTCTAAACCAGGTAAGAGCAGGAGATTAGGATCTGTGGGTTTCTCATTTGGATGCAATAATCATGCAGCCAGCCCTGATTTAAGGAGGCTGCAGGGTCCACTGCGTGTATGCTCGGGAACAACAGAGAGGAACCAAGGTCATATTATCTTGATCCAGCCGTTATCTACTAGTTGGTGGTTGTCTCCTTGACAACATTATTAGATGTATTAAAGGTAGTGGAGCCGAGGTTAATTAAAAAACAAAAATAAAATTGTACTTAAATACTAGAGGGGAGAACTCTCCTTGAGTACACCTGGCCCTGGTCATTATTCTCAGCCACATGGGAGCTGAACATCTAATTTCCTGCATTTGATATGCTTAGATAAGGAGATCTCGTCCAGAAACACAAGGGCCTCTGGTAAAAAAGACCACATGTCAGGAAAATCAGGGCTTCATTATGCCTGCCCTTTGGGCTTGGAGAGGACATCTTGAAGAATAGTTTCGGACATCATTGTCAACTGGGGGGACTCTGACCCGCAGGAGACATTTGGCAATGTCTGGAGACATTTTTGGTTGTCACATTTGGGGGAATGAGTGTTACTGGCATCTACTGAGATGAGGCCAGGGATGCTAATAAATATCCTACAAAGCAAAGGACAGCCCTTCACTGCAGTGAATTGTCTGGCCTAAATGTCAATAGTGCTGAGGTGGAGAAACCCTGGCCTAGTGGAACATTTATATTCCGTTTCCTTACATGTAGCATTTACTGAACTAAGTGAATAAAGAGGGGAAAAAGAGAGAAACTTGTCTCATCTTTCTAAATAAATGCAAGTTATATGATAACTGGGATATTAGCATTCTAGATGTGCCGTAGAGACAAATTTTCAGCGGCACTCTTTCCATTATATCACTAAGCAGCAAAGCAAGAGCATTAGTCTGAAGATGCAGAGCATACATAGCTCTCTAACAGCATGAAAGAAGTAACACACACACACACACATACACATAGGCACACTAAACTTACAGGGGTCCTGTTCACAATATGAGATAGCCACAGCCAAAATTTCAATTTGCAGCATCTATAATCCTATGCCCCTTAAAATACATTTTTAGGAATAGTTACAACTAGCTGTTCCAGTCATGTCCATATTCATAAGTACATATTTCAACTTCCTCTATATGCAGATCCAGAAGGGACCATTTTTAGTGCAGTGGGATATTGCATAAAGCAGTCGATGCTTTGAAAATGGGTCATTTCACAAAGTGGTGCTGTAAATATTTTTATTCAGTGCACCCAGTTTTGGTTGGCAGGTCCCCGCCTCTGCTGAGACACGCACATTTCTTCCGCAGGCCCTGCCTCTGTAGAAACTGCTGGCTGCATAAACCATCTGTATGCAGCACAGCAAAGACTTGCAATAACCGCCAACTGCTTCTTGTCACAGAGGCTAAAAATTAGTTCTCTTCGTATGGAACCATCTTATGTAACTGACTTCTAAAATGAAATAGTTTCTTTTTTTCCTTTTTCATGTGTTTTAATCTTACAATTTGGTTTTAAGAGAAATTATTTCTATTTAGCAATGACCACTCCATAGTGTAAACCAGATATGCATTCACATGATTGTTGGTGTTTTTGGACCAGACAGTATTGATACTTTTTAGTTATTATTATTTTTTGTTATGATTCAAGCACCCGCTGGCTATTTTCATCCTAAAAGCTAAGCTTGTGTGAAGTCAACCTGGAAATCTCTGAGGTGACCAGGGCTCCATAATTCTTATGTGGAGGACAGCAGAACCGCGTTTGACTTCATTCTAATGATGTCCAATTCGGCCCCAGTTCTCATGAGACTTAGGGTCAGTTAGATGACTCAGACGGGGATTGCAGAGCATAGTGATGAAAAGGACTGTAAATATTGTGGGTATTGAACAAGTTACTTAATTTAAATGGGTGTCAAGTCTCCTCATTTATAGAATGGAGGTCATAAGACTGCATAGGTGGCCGTGAGGATTAACAAGGGCCCAATAAATGGCAGCTTTGAGAAAATGAGAGACGCACGTGCCATTCACTGGAGACCTCTCCTCCGTTATCTTCCTTCCTTACAATGATGAGAAATCTTGGTCGGCAGTGAGAGCTGGGCACTAAGTCTCTCATAGTTCAGTCTTCCCTTTCCTATCCCATTGAGGAACTGATCAACTTACTCTTGTTCCACTCCTGATCTACAAATTCTAGTGACCGCTCTCTGTCAAAGGGCAGAAATTCTTGTCTCTTCCAGCTACTGGAAAGCTGCTTGTTCTTACACTATCGTTTCCTAAAAACCCGAATATTCTCTCTGTGAGTTTAAATCAACCACTCCTCTCCTCAAGCTTCCAAGTCCCCAGGTTTCACCTCTGCGTACTCTGCCCTCTCGGGCCTGACCGTCTTTCTCATCGTGGTCAGGGGATGGGCCATGTTTCTTTCTGACATGATCGGAAATCTGGGATCTTAAAAGATCTGCTTGACATCTCGTGATGCTCCCTTATGTTCCACTCGGCTCTTCCATGGCCAGTTCTCGCTCCTATTCCTTGTGTGTTTTCTGGTGACTGGTCTGAGTTGGGCCATGTTTGGACGTGAGTGATAATATGAAGCTGCTTCCCTAACGGGAGGCTTTGGCTACCAGTTTTACCCTGTCTTGTCATTAAGGCCTTAGCTTCTTTCTTCTTGGTGATTGAGAAGATGGTCCTATTTCCTTTATAAAACAGAGAGTTAACTGCAACATTTGACAGCAATCTTCCAGATTATGAATTCTTTGGATGCTTGTCCATAATTTTATCCTCAGAGCCAACCAGGTAGTAAGTGTGAAATAGATGTTTGCCAAATGAATGTAGGGAAATGTAAGCAATTGAGTCCCTTATTTGGTTTTGTACTTGCCTGGGATGCTGAGCATTCTTTGAGGGAGGCGTGGATTAGGTCAGGTTTATGAGGGGATGGCAAGGGTAGGGTACAGAATGGTCAGAACACTAAGGCCTTGTGTGCTAGTTAAGGCAGTTAGAATCTATATGATAGGTGATGGGAGGCCACTGAGCACATTTTAGCTGAAGAATGCTATCTAGTTATTAAATGGTATCAACATGTCTAATTATTTTAAGTTGCCTTGAAATCATCAAAAATACTCAGAGAAAATTATTTTAAACTGACTTCCATTTAAAATAGTTTTATTTCTCTACAGTGCCTTTTATATGTTATGTAATGAAATAAATGAAATCAGATAATATGGCTGGCACCCGTAACTGTGGTTGCAGAAGGTCTCTTTCTTTGGTATCAGACTGTGCCTTTCTCTTTTCTGATACTCCTCTCTTTTGGACCGTCAGAGGAATTACTTGTGAGAACTGAGGGTTGAATTCACTCTAGGATGGTGAACTTGCTCCTGGGAAGCTGTGGGGATTATGCATTACCTTACAGTGCAAATGCTGCTGCTAACAGGAGCCCCGTGAGCAGAAAGATGGTATTGGAGTCCTCCTCATCCATTTAAGAAATTCTTGAATCTCACAAGTCTATATTTTTTACTTTTTAAAAATCCTCACCAGAGAATATTTTTTCCATTGCCTTTTTTCAGAGAGAGAGAGAAAGAGAAACATCAATGTGAGAGAGACACATCGATTGGTTGCCTCCTGCACCCCCCAATGGGGATCGAGCCTGCAACTGAGGTACATGCCCTTGGCTGGATTCGAACCCGGGACCCTTGAGTCTGCAGGCCAATGCTCCATCCACTGAGCCAAACTGGCTAGGACTCACAAGCCTTAATTTTAATCTAGACTGCAACCCATCTGCACAGAAGACATAGTAAAATTGTTAAATGAATTCACAGCACACTCTTTAATTTATTATAGGTTGTAATGTTGACATTATTGTATTTCATATAGGTAGAAGAGTATAATAATTATACTAACAATTTATATACATTTGCCTTTTTAAGAATGAATAATTTTCTAGTAGTAGCTAAGAATTATCTTCTTAACACAAATGTGTTATTGTTGTTATAAGGCTTTATGCTCTTTTGTACTAATTACAGTTTTAGGAAGAAAGTGACTTAGAGTTCTCTGTGTTTCCTTGTAATTAGAATCTCAAACATACTACTTTTACCAAGAATATCAGGTTTTACTACATTTTTATTGCAAGGTTACAGGATAATAAATAGTTATGTGAATTAGATATAATCATTTTTGGCCATTTTTTACAGGCTATGTCGAAATGCCATTTTACGTGGTTTAAAGACTATTTTAACACCCCCTGCCCCGAAAGTGGATCCAGAGGAGAGTAGGATAATATTATCCAGACAGCATCTTTAAATATTTTGCTTTGTTTGCTAGCACTGTATCAATATTTTATAGCAAAAGCGTCTAAATAATAAAGGTATTTTTCTATAGTTAACTGGTTCCTAAAATGTTATGAAAAAAAATTATTTATATTGAATAAAATTTTCTGGTTGCAAATATTTTATTTAAAATGAGATAAGCAATTCAAACTACAGCTTACGCAAAATCATTGAGCAAGATTGTACAAAAGGCTCTTTAGATTGACCTCTGATAAGTCTGCTGTCCTGACCCAAAGGAATGGAGAGCTGTCTAAACTGTGACCTTGAGGGCTGCCGCTAGTGACAGGCTCCTGTTCCATTCTCCCCGGCCACTGCTTGGTAGTGGGTCAGCCGCTGACCGCCTGCCACAGCTCAGTTAGCACATTCGATAACTGCATGTGGAGGGTTTCAGTGTTAACTACACAGATATGGAACTTACGCTGGCTTAGTCCTAAACACTGCTGGGGTTCTAGCCTGTTTTACTCTCAGACCCGTAAGATCACTGAGTCTCCCTCCTGCTGCTCTGCAGATGCGACCTCCAGGGGCACTGTCCAGATCAAAATGGGGCTGAGCAAGCCCAGCTAATCTTTAACCGGCAGATCCTTTGGGATGTAATGCCTCAGTTCCTTCATTCATTTATTCATACAGTAAAAAAAATATCTGAGCACTTGCATATGCCAGACACTGTGCTGAGTGCTGCGGATGCAAAAGCAGAGAAGCCCAAAGCTGTACCCTTAATACAGTCCTCTGCCTGAGAGCGTCAATCTGGCCTCATTCTTTCAGCTTTGCTTTCTTTGTTTTCTGTTTGACTTATGAGATACCTTCTCTCCTCTCTTCCTCTCGTGTGTGTTTATGGCCGTCCTCACACACTGTGCTTCCCGTGGCAACTCATTGCTGGCTCCAATTTGGCAGGTAGTTTATTACCTGCTCCATTTTATAGACGAAGCAGTGGAGAGCTCTTTTTTCTGCATTTGAGCAAAGCCTGACTGCAGACATTAAATAAAGCTACGAGCTGGGAGGCAGAGAAAAGTGTTTGCCTGCATTTGAGGAAACAAAATTCAGACCTTTCTAGATTGTCCAGAAGAACCCCAAATTGAGTTGCTCAAAGAATAATTTTCCTGGTTTAATTAGTTCTAGGTTGGGGGCAAATCACCAATCTCATCCAGGTATAACTTAATAGGCCACTGGATGTCACTATTGCTCCATATAAATATTGTGGGCACAGCAGCTGGGCTCTAGGATTCGGGAGGTTTTGTAGGTCTGTCTGCATTTTTAAACACCCTTTCTTTGTCCAATTTGCATTACAGTCACCCAGAATTTCTTTGAAGGAAGGTTGGTTTATAAATAAGAAACTCAACAAAGAAATAAAATTCATCTTACCAAGGAGTAACCATGGTTGGGATCTGATTTAGGTGACAAGAGACACTTGGGCACTTATAAGTCGTCCTCAGAATAACCCGAGGGAAGGCCATCCTTTCCCCTTTGTCTGAATGCCCAGGTGCTGAGAGTCGGTGCCATGGCACTTAGCACAGCACTCATGGAACTGAAGAGTCACATTTTAGAGGTCACCTCTTCCAACATTCTGCCTAATGCAGGAATCCCCTGTAGGACCTGGATGAAGAGCCGCTGGCCTCTGTTTGAACACCCCCCACCCCTTACCCCAGAAACCACTCTCACAGAGCCACCAGGCACCTTGTCCCAGCCACAGCGCTGGAATCCAGCTGGAAGGGATTGAAAGATCTTTCTTCAGTTCAGACGTTTGCTGTTGTTTCCTGAAGGCCGTATGATGTTATGTACTTCTTTGCAAAGGATGCTATGGGAGTTTAGAGGAGGCACTTTGGGAAGGATCAGCCGTGGAAGGTTCTGTTCCTGGAGCAGTCTAAGTGGGGCCTGGGAGAAAGGCCGTGAGGCCCCTGCCTCCTTTGGATCATATACCATAGCTAATGCTTGCTCTGGCTACTCAGAGACAGCACGCTCTTCATGGAGATGCCCTTGGAAAGCATAGGAGGGGTTCGACGAATTCAACAGTGGTTAAATTTAATTAATAGAGTTCTTTCCCCCTAGAGCTATGTAAAGGTGAAATCCCATAATTGAATCCTAGTTTTGCACTGGCTTCTGGTATGGAACTGCGGGACCAGTGCCACAGAGAGGTTTGCATTTTAAAGCTGGGAGAAAGCTTTACCCGGTTCTGCTCCCTCACCCACAGCCATTCTTTCAGTGGAGACTGCTGCTCTCCTACTGGTGGGACTGTCTCTCTTCTAACACCCATTCCCTCATTTAGAAATCCAAGCTCAGAGCCTCTATCTAGGGAAACAAAAGGTAGAAGAGATGAAGAACTCCCAGAATTTTTACAAGCCCCAAGGCCCTCAGAGACAAGATGCTTTTCATCCATTACTAATGGGCACTTGGCTTTTTCTTGGGCTCCTTTCTGGTTCAGAATTTTAGTGAAATGCCTAAAATCTAACGTAACACATATACTTAATTCTTGCTTGGGCCTCTTTCTAGTCCTGTAACCTCAGGCAAATTACTGAATTTCTTTAAACTTCAGTGATCTCTTTTTAGAATGAAGATAATTATAATCCTAACATCAAGCCTCCAGAGCCATGCTGAGGATGAAATGAGACCGCATTTAATGCTGTGTAGCACAGTCCCTATATATGATGCCTGCTCCTGAAAACCTTTGCTACGCGGATGGAGTTGGATGAGATGACTCAAGAAAGGATAGAATAAACTTGAGGCTGACATTGTAACTATAAATTTCAGAGGGGCCCTGAAGAACAAATAACCAGATCATGGTGTTCACTCCTATAATAAATGTTTTTGCAAGCCTTTTGTCAGGCATGACCTAACAAGACCCAGTCTTGTGTTCAGGGTGCTGAGAGTCCAGTGGCTGAGACATAGCAACAGATAATTATAATACAAGTGGTAGATGCAACAGCAGAAATATGACCAGGGGTTAGGCAATACCAACCAAGTGGAGAGACTCAGAATTCCATGGATGAAAAGTTAATGTAATAGATGTATCTAACTACTTTTTTTTTTTTTTTACTTGTTGGATTCTGTTATTGCAAAATCTGGTAAAGAGATGTTTGTGTAAACACAGTGTTGTAAATTGTCTACTGTGTCATTCCAGGATGCGGAGCTATTAAGTAAGCAACATACCTGAAAGATGTTTTTAAAAAAATGAGACTTTTATGTTCCTTCACCATATAAATGTTTATGTTCAGAGCAATAAAATTAAGATTGCCAGAAAGATACCACAAGCACATTCATATTTCCAATTGACAATACATTTCCCATCTGAATATATTTACTGTCATTCTTGCTGGGCTTTTACATAAATCACTTCAATGTTTAAACCAGTTGAAGCTTTATATGAATACATACTGTGTAGATTAAAAAATATGAAGAATCAATTTCCTTTTATTCAACTAATTATTGTAGTGGTGCTATTTAGATTGCACACTGGTTACACTCCCCCTCAGGCTACATCCTTGACAAATGTTGGATGTTGAGCTATCATTTTTACCTTCTGCATCTGAGATGTTAATTGCAGCCAAGACTTCAGAATTTATTTATCAGCAGCATATTTTTACAACTATTCATTTAACCAGTGTGATTGAGTACCTATAGTGTACAAAGCACATCAAACATGAAATTGCAAAAGGAGGCCCTGTTTTCACTCAGCAAAGGTCAACACCAGATTGTTTCTGTCAAGTTGTTTGCTTAACATGATGTAGACACCATCTGCATAGAGACTAGAACCTGAAGTGAATGTTTCTTAGAACAATTGTGAAAGTTTATACACATTGGCAGAAAACATACACATGAAAACCATTGAAGTATCCAGGTTTTTGATTATATGTATCAGGGGGAATCCCAGCAAAAAAGAAAAAAAGAAAAAGGTAGGGGGGAAAAATCCCAGAACTTCCAAAAATTGTATGCAATAAAAAAGAAATATTTGCCATGACTAGCCCATAGAACTTTTATTTCTATGTTTATGTATTTATTCTTGGCAAATAAAAATTGTTCACATTTAAGGTATACGATGTCATGTTTTTATATATCTATACATTGTGAAATGATTACCACAATAAACTAAGGAACCTAACCATCACCTTCCGTAGTTACCATTTCTGCGTGTGTGTTCTGAGACCACTTGGGATCTACTCTCAGCAAATTTCAAGTATACACTACAGTATTATTAACTACAGTCACCATGCTATACATTAGGTCTCCAGAACTTACACATCCTATTATAACTGAAAATTTGTACTATTTGATCAATATGTCCCCATTTCCCCACCTCCCAGCCTCTGGTAAATACCATTCTATTCTCTTACTATGAGTTTAACTTAAAAATTTCTTTCACATGTAAGTGAGATCTTGTGATATTTGTCTTTCTATATCTGGCTTATTTCACTTTGCATAATGTCCCTTAGGCTCATCCATATTGTTGCAAATGTCAGGATTTTCTTCTTTTTTAAGGCTGAATTACATATACACACACACACACACACACACACACACATATAATTTTCTTTATCCATTCATCTGTTGACAAACAATTAAGCTATTAATTAGGTTATTTTTGTATTTTGGTACTGTGAGTAATGTTGCAATGAACATGGGAGTGCAGACATCAATTTGAGATAGTAATTTTATTTCTTTTGGATATATACCCAAAAGTGGGATTGCTGAATCATGGTAGTTGTATTTTTTATTTTTTGAGGGAATTCCACATGATCTATCCTGAAGAATGTTCCATGTGCTCTTGGGAAGCATATGTATTCTGCTGCTGTTGGATGGAAAGTTCTTAATATGTGTATTAGGATCATTTGGTCTAAAGGGTTGTTCAGGTCCAGTTTTTCCTTATTGATTGTGGAATGATCTCTCCATTGTTCAAAGCATGGTATTGAAGTTCCCTACTCTTATTGTATGCCATCTCTGTTCCTCCCTTCAAAGCTGTTAATATTTGCTTTATATATTTAGGTACCCTAATGTTGGGTGCATAAATATCTACTATTGTTATTTTTTTCTTGATGAACTGACTTTTATCATTACATAATGACCTTCTTTGTCTCTTTTTACAGTCTTTGACTTAAAGTCTGCTTTGTCTGATACAAGTATAGCTGCTCCTGCTCTATTCCGGTTTCTGTTTGCATGGAATATCTTTTCCCATCTCTTTACACTCAGCCTATGTTGGTCCTTAATGCTGAAGTGAGTCTCTTGTAGGCAGCATATCGTTGGGTCTTCTTTTGTTTTCTTATCTGTCTGGCTGTTCTATGTCTTCTGATTGGAAAATTTAGTGCATTTACACTTAAAGTAATTATCGATCAGTCCATTGAATGTTTTGAGGAGGAAGGAGTTTATGTCATGAAAAACTAGATGTGATCAAGTGTTTCACGCTGTGATCAACTAGATGTGTCTGATATACAAAGGGATGGCAAAATCTGAATTTGGGCATGGTGGCTATAGAGAGGGAGTTGAATTTCTCCCCTTAACAAAGACATTGAGAATGGTTAATTTCCAAAACCAATCTGGGTTGGATGACGAAAGGAAGGAAAAAGGTAGGGAAGAGGAAGCAGGGAGATGGCACTGTGGCTTGTAATCCTGTGCTCTGAGGTGAAAAATCCTTCATGGGGGAAGGTCAACAACTTGTGAAAACAAGCACGTCTAAGGTCTGATATAGTGTAAAGACTCCTTCCTTCAGCTCTCAACCTTAATACCAATGTAGGGAGGTGTGTTTTTTTTTAAAATGAAGGGCAGAGTTTTATCACTGGAAAAGCATTACCACTGGACCAGGGTGACATAAGCAAGACCTGGGGAAAAAGCATAAACTGAGCTATTTAAGGAGAAGCTCTGGGTGAGATATAAACATGTTTATTAGTGGTACTAAACATTTGAGGCTGGTTTTGGACTTCTGTAATCCACAGAATGTAGGTTTGAAGTGCTTTAACCTAGAGCTTAACGGCAATATTTGGAGGACACGAAAATGGCAAAGTTACTCTTCGATGATGACAGACTTGTCTGGACACACTGGATGATAGATAGAGACTATCACAACAGAACAGAGAAATCCCATATTGATGCAGGAAATGTAAACTGCATGCATATGACTTACGTATACCTGATAACAAACACATACAGTGAATATACATATAATATATATAACACATGTATATGTGTATGTCTATCATATTTATCATCTATCTGTCTATCATCTATCTCTGTCTATCTATCTATCTATCTATCTATCTATCTATCTATCTATCTATCTATCTATCTATCTATCTATCTATCTATCTATCATCTATCATCTGGTCTATCTATCTAATTTGTCATCTAAAATCTCATGAGCGAGGGCTGAAAACTCCTTTGGAGAAGTATAGGAGGATCCATTATTTACCCTTTGGCTGGATTTAAAGAAAGTTGACACCAGCCAAAATCTTGAGGGCAGAGTGTGGTTCTGCCCCTCTTCATCTCCCTTTCCCGAATCTCTTGCCCCTTTTAGTGTTCCCTATGCATTGGGTACTCAGGTGTTAAGCCACTGCTATTTAGGAAAGAAAGGACTGAAGCTAGGGAATTTTTAACTTCCTGGGAGCCAAACCCAAAATACATGGGACGGGTTCAGGGAGGTTTTGGAGGAAACTCCTAGGCCTGGCCTTTAACCTGCCTCCCACTGTTCCTTTCTGTCAGCTGAATGCCTAAGAGCACAGTGACCTTGGAAGCTGTATGTTGAAGATGGCAGAGCCCTAAGATGGAAAAGAACCTGGGTACCCGAATCACCACGTAGAGCAGAGCCATCTGCTGGGCAGGGGCACCTATTTTGGACTTTACACGAGTGAAAAATACACTTCTGTTGTGTCTGAACCACTGTATATATGTTTTTATGGCAGCTAAAGTTATAGTAATGAGTTCTAGGGTAGATGGCTCTCTCTGGATAACTGGAGACGCCCACAACCATAGACAGTTAGAAACCCTTGAGTCATAATCTGGAGGCACGGAGGCTATAGAGATTCCTTAGCTGGAGGCTTGGGTGTGGCGGCTTTGGGGGGAACGGGATGAAGACACCGGTGGTGCGAGGTGGCCCATGTGCGGCGGGTGCCATGGCAAATGCTCTCTGCAGGGAACCCTCTTCTCCCTGCCCCGGGAGGAGACATCTGGATGTAGCCCGAGCACCTCACCTTTCACTAAAGCCCAGGTGCTGAAGGGTCTCTCTCACCCCAGGCCTCAGGCCCTGATGAATTCAAGCTGTGATGTCAGTGAGTTGCAAGTCCTTCCTCCTGTGATATTTGCATTTTAAAGGAGACCCCAAAGGAAAGGACATTTCTTAATTCCAGACTCTGGTGAAGCTGTGTGCCTCTGCACTGACCGGGCTCCGGGTGCCTTGGAACCTGGGTGCAGAAGACACTCTCAGGAGATTTCAGGGAACCCCTGCAATCACAGTGTTAGGTGCCTGCCTGTCGGGCCTGTGTAGCGCCATTCACAACGATGAAGGGTCGCATAGTGAGTAAAGAGTGACGACTCTGTGCCACTCGGAGCAAATAGAAATATATTGGGGCTATTGCGTTGAAACAAGAGGGCAGTGCAGCTTTGAGATCAAGAAAATTGTAAATTCTGAGTAGCCCTCGAGGAGGCCTTCAATAAGGGATCATATTATTTTTCATTAGCTAAGAATGAAGTGATTTTGGCTATAATATTTTTAGGCCAAAATTTTAATTAGCCATACCATTAGTTCCTATTTTCTTTTGGGGACGTAATAACTAATTGTGCAACTGAGTCTCCTGAAAATTGCATTAGCAAAATGTGCTTTTTTATCTTGCTATAAATTAAGCAGGAAAGAGCGGCACCTTTATTTTTCTGTCATTTCTTAACACACACATTGGTAGACATTAGGATTTATATGACTCATTACCTCATTTCCCGCCTGGGCTTTTCTTGCCCATTTTCGTGTTCAGTTTCATAACTTTTTTGATGTCTGGGAGCCACTGAATATTTTCAGGCTGCTTTTACCTCAGGATTTGAGATGGTACCTAGAGTCCAATTGTTGTAGGTGTCGCTCTGATTAACACCTTCCTCTCAGGGCTTTTAATCCTGAAAAAGCTGTAGCAGTTTGGAAAATCAGGGTCCCAATGTCAACCAGCCTTAGGAGAGACGAAATGGAGTTCCCAGGCAGCATTAGCCCTGGAAAATAGCAAAGCTGCAAGAAACCGATGTGTAAATTCAGTCGAAGGGGTTCAATGAATTAATGAGGGGTTAAATGGGCAGAGATTTAAATGGGGTGAGTGTAGGGGTGGGGAGGGGTGCTGTTTGTCAAAGGAAAGTACTATACTATTTTTCAGGTTGGCACGTGAGGAGTTAAGCTTTTAGGAGTGCAAAGAACAACAGTTAAAACCATTGAGAGCCCCACCAGCAGTTCTGACCTTTATCTCCAGGGTCCAAAACCAGGCAAGGGTCTTAATTAGCTGCAGAGAGATCTAGAGCTCTGGCAACATACCAGCAGACATTAAAAAAACAAAAAAACTCAAAACCAACCAGTAAATAAAAGAGCCTTTAAAACAAATCACAGAAGTTAAACAGGAGCAACATTTATATAACCTTTTGGTGTTTCTGCTTCCCAACTTCCCACTTTCTTTCTGGTCTCCCTATACCATCTTACACTTAATTATTTTCCATAAGCTTCATCTTACTCTGTTTTGTTTTTATTCTGTTTATAGTCCCTCAAATCCTTTAGATGCTTTGTATGCAATGTCTATATTTTCACTGCTTTTTATAATAAAAGGAATGCATGTTTATTATAGAAACAATTTCCAACAATGCAAAATGCATAAAGTAATAAAGAGGCTCCCACGCAGACAAGATTTTTTTCTATGCATTTTATATAAATGTGTGTGTGTATGTGTGAGTCTAATCATATACATACACACAACATTTATTAAACAAAAGATTATATGTACAATTCTTCAACTTGCCTCTTTAAATTTACATATATACAGGGTGTCCCCAAAATGTGTACACATTTTAACATTTGATTTCTATTACTTATGAAAATGAAAATGTATTTTAATAAAGATTGCCTTTATAATTATTCAAACTGTGTGTACCTTTTTTGGGACACCCTATATTTTGTTGCCTTTCCACATTGTATTTATGTAGATGGTATGCCTTTCTATATAGATTTTTTTTATTTTAAAAATTCTGGTAAGATTTTAAAAATCCCTCATTAAGTTATTTTAAACTGTATGTCCAACCGGATGCATGTAGGTGCAATGATTTATAAAATGTAATTTTATTTATTAGTATAGATTACACATTATATTGGTATATTTCTTTGCATACTATATTGAAAGCATAATCAGTGTTTCTTTCTGCTCTTACCATCCTCACTATTTCAATCTTTTGTTCATTCAGAGGATTTTTTCCCCCTTTTAAGTCTGCTTTATGATGAGCTTTGTTTTTTTTCTTCCATTTTTTCCTCCCCTCTACTGGTTTGGAAGTTATGTGCACTATTTCCATTCTTTTAGTATTTACCCTGGAAAATTTTACATGCATATGTAACTTAACATAGTCGACATTTATTGTCTTTGCTGTCTTGTCAGACACTCAGAACCTAAGAACATTCTCTCTGGTTATCCCCTTCTAACTTACATGGTATTGTTTAGTATTCTTGGCTCCATCTTGATTGTTTTATAACCCCACAAATTAGATATTTTATTATTTTATGCAGTCAGTGATTTCCCCCCTTGCTATTCCTTCTTACTTTCTTGCATTCCAATTGCCACTCTGGTATAATTTTTATTTTTTCTAAAATATATGCTTGAGAATTTCATTTTGTGAGAGTTGGTAGAAAATGCCTTGGCTGTTTTTTTCTCTTGGAAAATGTATTTATTTGACCTTATTTTTGATAGTCTTTAAAATTCTGGATTGAGAGTTATCGTAGCCCCTCCCTTATTTGCACAGGGTCTGTTCCACGACCCCCAGCAGATGCCTGAAACCGTGGGTAGCACTGAACCCCACAAATACTACGTTTCCCCCACACATATATACCTATGGTAAAGTTCAACTTATAAATCAGGCACAGTAAGAGATTAACAACAGTAACTAATAATAAAATAAATTATAATAATAGACTGTAACAAAAGCTATGTGGGTGTGGTCCCTCTTTCTTTCAAAATACCTTGTTGTACTGTGCTCACCTTTTCTCTTAAAGGAAGCGCTTTCCGGCTTCTCTTCGGTATGTCCCAACGGGTGTGTTTTGCGACCATTATGAAGTGAAATCAGGGTCACTGAACACAAGCACTGGGACAGAGCGACAGTCGACCTGATAACCGAGACGGAACTAAGCCACGCGTGGCTGGGGGCGTATGCGGTGGAGACTCCGGGCGCAGCGACGGGTCAGGCCTGGGCGGGACAGGCTGGACACCCTGGTGTCACCACGCTACCCAGAGGAGCGTGCAATTTAAAACTTGTGACTTGTCTGTCTCCGAATTCCCTATTTAGTACTTTCAGACCATGGCTGCCCCTGGGTGCCTGAGCCACAGAAAGAGAAATCACGGACGCGGGGGCGACTGCCTTTCTCTCAGTTTGTTGTTGATTCTCTGCTCTCCTCTGGCTTTCGGTGCCCTTGCCACGAATTTAACAGCAAGGAAACAATCTTTTCTCGCTGGTTGCCTTTAAACACCTTTGTTTCGATTTTGGTATCCTTCCCTAGGATGCGATTAGCCAGTATCATTTTTACTTATTCTTCTTGAGGTCGTTGGGCTCCGTAAGTCTGAGGGGAGAAAGATCTTCCAGTTCTAGACACCTGATCTCATTTGTTTTCTCCGATTTCTTTCTCTGCATCCCTGGACTTATTTTAGATCTCATTCTATTCTCAGAGTCTTTGTCTTTACCCCCCCTCACATTTCCTTATTGTTGCTTTCTCTGTGCTGCGTTTTGGTTATTTCTCTCACTCTTCAAGTTTCCATATTCTTTCTTCAGGTTTTTTTTTTTTTAAACTGCAGGTTTATCAATCTATTCATTTAAAAAATTTTAATTTTACACGTTAGAAGTTTTACTTAGTTTTCTATAAATCTATTGGTAATCTTTGATAATATCTTAATCCTTACCATAATTTTGAAAACATAAAGTTTCTGTATGTAAACACACTCAGCTTGTCGGCACCATCTTATTCTGATATTTGCAGGTTGGATGTTCCAGTATCTACCGTTTGCTGTTTCTGCTGACTCCTACCTGTGGCTGTGTGTTTTCTCATGTGTGTAAGTGATTGTGAACTCATGTTTTTGGCAATTTTATTTGTTCTTTGGGGTCAAAATCTGTGTTTTGCCAGAGAGGATTTGTGGATTCCCTAAGACCACTTCAAAATAAATTGTTAGTGTGAGTTTTCTTGGACTCTTGCAGTCCTGAATTCTAGTCCCAAACATGCATGAAAATTAGCATGTGTTAGGAATTTTGGGGGGAGAATCTCCTTTTTTATTCTCTAACCAGAGATAAGGCTAAGGCAGGCAAGTATTCCCACCTTCTACCTCTCAGAAACCTTTTTGAAAGATACGTCCTCTGAAGGTGTCACTTCTGGGGAGTTGAACTTTAAGATATGTCCCCTGCCTTGCTTGGCCCCAGGTTTTGTCTCCTTTTTTGCCACCTACTGTAAGACCCAAGATCTAAACATCCAGGAACCTGCATGTGCCCCCTAAGCAAACTGTGGTCTCAGAACTTGGTTACCTCTTTGAATCTGAGGTTTCTCATAGGTTAGGGCTTGAAGGACTCTCCCTTTTATCTCACCAGCGTGGCTATGCATTTAAAAAATACTTTTTACTGAATTAAAATTAAAAATGCCTGTGCACCAAAGGACATTATCAATAGAGTGAAAAAGCAACCCATTCAATGGAAGAAATATTTGCAAACCATATATTCGATAATTTATGAAGATATAGAATATATTATAAATATATGTATATATATTATACATATGCCATTCTATACCATATATAAAGAACTCCTACAATTCAACAATAAGACAACAAGCAGCCTGATTTAAAATGGACAAAGGACTTGAATATTCTTCAAAGTAGATATACAGATGGCTAGAAAGTACAGGAAAAGAGGCTGGACATCACTAACCAGCAGGGAAATGCAAATCAAAACCACAATGAGATACCATCTCGCATCCATTAAGATTGCTATTATTATTAAAAAAAAAACCAACAGCAAATAAATGCTGATGAGGTTGTGGAGAAATTGGAATCTTTGTGCATTGTTGGTGGGAATGTAAAATGGCACAAATTGCTATGGCAATTCCTCAACAAATTAAAAACAGAATTACCACACACTTCCATTACCATGTGATTCTAATTCTGGGAATATACTCAAAAGAATTATAAGCAGGGACTTCAACAGATATTTGTATACCCATTTTCATAGCAGCATTACAATAGCCCCCAAAATAGAAACACCCTAAGCTCACAACATGAGTGGATAAACAAAACGTGCTACATACATACAATGAAATATTATTGGTCTTAAAAGGAAAGAAAAGTCTGACACATTCTAAAACATGGATGAACTTTGAAGACATTATGCTAAAGTGAAATAAGTCACAAAAGGACACATTTTGTACAATACCCTCACATAAGTCACCTAGAGTAGTCAGATTCACAGAGACAGAAAGTAGGACGGTGGTTGCCAGGCGCTGTGGGGAGGGGAAGTGGAGAGTAGTTTAATGGTCATAGAGTTTCAGTTTTGGAAGATGGAAAAAGTTCTGGAGATGAATGGTGGTGATCATTCCGTAACAATGTGAATATACTTAATTCTACTGAACCCTACATTTAAAAATGGTTATATTATGTGTATTTTACTACAATTTAAGAAAAAAGAAAACTGCTTTTATAATTTATTCAGCATTTCTCAGGGTTCTGTTCTCAGATATCTAGTCTTCTATAATGCTGGAATTAGAAATCCCCGTATGACTGAATTTTCCTTTATGTCCACAGTGTCTGCTGGGCTCTCTGTTTTAGCTACAGATGGATGCCCAGCCAGACTCCAACCCGATGGAAACCAAGCCCACAGCCTGGGAATTCAGCATCTGCACCACTGAGTGGCCCATGCTCCTTGCTCTCCGACCATCCTAGATGTTATTTTACATCACATTATTTGCCCATTTCATGGTGATCTTTGGTACTTCCAACTCTCCAATTCTTCCTCTGAAGAGCAGACACATATTGCACGTTAGAAAAGCATGGATACGGTTATGTCAGAATAATTTCACTTTAATTCTCACCGCCTTGTGTGTGCGCGTGTGTGCGAGCAAGCGTGCGGGCGCCTCCTTCCTTCCTTCACTGTTCTGTGCCGGGCACTCTCTAGGCATCGGGGATACAGAACTAAACATACATATTTTCCGCCCAGATTCTAAGGGGAAGGAGACCGGACTCATACCCGCAAGTAGGTAAGCCAGGTAGTTTTAGAGAGTGAGCCCACAGAGTGTGAATCAGGGGGATGGGCTAGACTGGCAGTGGGGGGCGCGGCGCTGGCTGGGTGGCCGGGAGGGAGCCTCTGCCGTGGTATCTGAGCTGAGCCCCCGCGTTAACGCCGAGGAAACTATGCAGCTATCGGGGAAGGGCTTTTCATGAAGGGGGGTAGCAAGGGCAAAGAATCTCAGGTAGGATTAGTTTGATTAATTACCCAAATCCTTTCAGAGAAATCTGAAATCCAAATAGTTTAGCATGGTGAATATTAACCTTAATGAGTAGGACTTTTTTAAAGAGGTATTTATGAAATAAAAATAGTCAGGCCATCCATTTAAATCAACATCAACTAATTTTTGATGCAGAAATCAGCATTTTCAGCCACCATTTCCATCGCTTTAAGCAACTGGAGAACACTTCTTTCACTACTTGCTCTAGTTGCATGTATTTAATAGGCAAGCCGCGAGGGCTATAATGGTTTTACTTAAGACTCTATAGCGATGACTAAAAATAAACTTAGCATTGTGTATGGATCGAGCATTGTAGTCTCTTTGCATAGTTCGGGGGTCTTGAGTAGTTGCAGGATCTGAACTTTCCAGTTTGTGTATATCACTAAAATTTACCTTATAACTGCAAAAATATCATCTCCTGTTTATACTTTATAAACAGAAGTCACAGGAATAAGCAGAGAGATAGCGCATAGAGATATCAGTCAATCTGCCAGTTCAGATTTTCTTTGATTGGGAACAAATAATAACCCCTGAATATATTCACACTTTGTGTTTCTGAGTTATATACTACCCAATTGGTGCCCCATTTAATCTGTTCACCTGTTGTTGCTTTGTTCTGAATTTCATGGCTGTTATTTTAAACTCTCCCTTGCATATATTTTCAGAGTGAGGCTGATTACTGCCACCCCTTGGTTTTGGGGAACTTGGAACACTGCCACAGCATCTGAATTGCCTGAATAAAGTAAAGTAGGTCCTGTAATTATTTCATTTTCTCCCCAGCATGTATTGATGACACATGTGCAGGGTGCTTTCTCTATTAGGTTGGCTGATCCCTCTACTATGGTATTAATGTCACTGTCACTATGCTTGAAGCTATATTTTGTTAGCTCTAGCATGGGGAAGTGAGCATGTACTTTGTAATATGTCTGAAATAGCTACCCACTGACAGATGTTCTCACATGCTTGCTGATGTCATGACTGGGGCTCATATAAAGCCCGGGAAATTAAAAGAAAGAAAATGTTAGCTGAGGCTACAGAGGCGACATTATAGAAGCAGACAACAGGAGATTTTGAAAAAAGAAAGCCCACCAATATATTAACTTTTCTTTTAGGTCTGACCTCCCGTCTCCCCCCTGGCCAAACAGGGAAGCATTCAAGACTCAAACTATTAAATGTGAGAAAATTCAGTATTAAAATAGATATTCTTTCAGGTGCTCATTTACAAAGTAAAACAAGCATACATATTAAAAAACCCCTCCAAATAAATTAAGGTGGTCTTCCCTCTTCTCCATCAAAAGATGCATATCACAGCGTTTACTTGGTAGGCCAATTATTTTTAAAACTGGGTTTCAAGGAAAAAGTCACTCTCTGGCAGGGACCTTACATGACAAGTTCCGTTCCACAGTGGATTAAAATGGTTGCGAGGAGATGCTAACATAACTTCGACTACAGTGGTGTGAACACACCGCTGTAATAATTCATTTAGAATGATGACACCTGAGACCTAATTTAAAAGTCCTAGATGAATGCCAGTCTCACATTCCACCCCGAGGGCTGCTGCAAACATACCTAAGAAAGCCTAAGAACCATAGTGAGTCTAATTGAATTGGATTTAAACGGACCATTGAGATGGCCTCACCGAGCTCGGGGGAATTCATATTGTCTATACTGTCTCAGAATCACAGCTTGAACTGAATAACTGGTTGCATTCAATCATGTTACTGTAACTCATGCTTGAGGTGAAGGGGAAACCTTTTGCTATCAGCAAGACTGGATGGAAAACAATTTCAAATCACTTTAAACCCAGTTGGCAACTACTTTGCCAATTATGGAATCCGGTGGGAAAGGTGTGTGCGAGGGCTCAGGCCTAAATGATTTATGTCAGGCATCGGCCTCCCGAGGAATGAGGGCGCGTGTGCGGAGGAGGGGCAGTGGCTAATTATTTCTCCTAAGAATACTTTAGCGGGGTAATTTGTGCTTGCAGATGAGTCACACGGCGGGCTGGATAAAAGGCGAGGTAAGCACAGAAAGGCCGGAGATCCCATTTAGAGATGGGCAAAGAGCGAAGCGAAGGGTTCAATGCGCTTTCTCATCTCTTCACTCAAGCATTTGGAGATATAAAATACAAAGAGCAAGCCTCGCTCTCCGTTCTAACGGGCAAGTTGGGATCAAAGTCTGTAATTTGTACGGCAGATATTGCATCGGCTGCTTTCTAACGCAGAGTCACTGGCACAGATGACATCGTATAATTCATCAGAGGGACGAGTGTGAATCTGGGGCTCTTCGTAATGACCCCGCTTTTTTTAAAAGTTGTAATTCATTTTTGATGACTTTGGTTGTAGAGATGAGGAGTCCTCTATTACCCAGTGCCTTCTAAAGAAGAATGTCACCATTCTCTGGGATTCATTTAGGAAGCTGGCCAGCTGAGAAATTACTTTGAAAGTTATCCCTAGAATGATGAGTTCCCCCTCCCCACCCCAAATAAAAATAAAAATAAAAATAAAAGTGATGACAGAATTCCACTGCTGTAACTTACGGCGGGGGCACACAGGCTTACCCAACAGTCTTTTCAGATCCTGTCATTAGCTAAAGGACTTTAAAGGTGTTTCTGTTGGTTTGTTTGCTTTTTTTGTTTGTTTTAGTGATCTGGAAGAGATGATTAATGCTTTGATTATATTAAACCCAGCACTGAGGCTCTCGTTAAAATCTCCTGCAAAGGTGTTGGTGTAAGGCCGGCACTCTCTTGCTTTCTTGTCTTTCCTCTCTTTTTAGCAGCTGTCTACCATCATTACAGCTAATATAGTGGGTGAAACTTTTGGGCTCGCTGGCGGCTCTGAGTAGCTCTCTAATGGTTTCCATTGTGCACATCCCTAGAAAACACTTCTGACCAATGAACCCCTAACTGCAAATGACACAGGCAAGCTTCACTGAAAACGGCACCACTGAAGGGAGACTTGCACTCATTTGGGATGTTTCCTCACCGGGGAAAGAAGGCCATTTCCACAGTTACACCCAAGGGATGTTGTCACATGGCATTTACTTTTCCAAGGCACTGAACAAGCCGTGGGGGTAGTGTGTGCTCCCACATGTTAACTATGTGCTTAGCTGTGTGGTGTTCAAATGAGAGTCCCAGCATGTCCATAATAGACTGGGAAAGAGCAGTTTTCCCAGTTTATCCTCCTATACAATGGAGAAGGTGTATGTCAGACAATCTAAACTAAATCATGATCCAAGTCTGGAGCCAGCCTTGCTGTTAAGTGCAGAGATTGTGACAAATGGGAGGTAAGAACTGTTAGAAAGGGGAGTGTGGCATGGGAAGGACCCTAGGACTGCTCTTTGGGAAAGCTGGATTCTCATTTTTGGCTGCCACCAAAGAGGTACGGTGGCTTTGGGTCCCCCTCAGGCTCCTCTGTAACACGGGGGAGGTAGAGCAGGCGGTTAGACCTAATTTAACAATTGTTCATTTAGTGTTGTTTGTGCCAAGATTTGTGGTAGGCAATTGAGAGGCTATGAGGATAAATCAGATATAGCTCCTGTCCTTTTGGATGTATAGGACAGCAAGTCTAACATTAAAAAAATAATTTTAGGATGACGCTTTTCGGCAGTGGGAAGTGTACGGTGCTGTGGGAAGATGTGACCAGGTTGAGCAGTTGGGGAGAGGCTTTTGGAGGAAAGTTGTTTAGGCCGAGACTGAAGGACAGAGAGGATCTGGCCAGGAAAAGAAGAGGGTGGGATGAGATGAAGGACATCTCAGACAGACGGACAGCATCCATGAAGGCTCTGCAGCAACCAAGAGGCTGAGACTGGATTGTGGGACATGGAGGAAAATGTAGGGCAGGTAAAAGGTAGCACACGATGTGGCCAGCATTTCGATCTCGTCTCGAGGGCACTGGGAAGCCATCGTGGGGTATTCTGCTGCGGAGTGGAGTTGGTCTCCGAGGTGTCCCCAGTCTCACTATCCTGAGGCTTTCCACATGGTGGTCGTAGTTCTTCAAGACCATCAGAGGGATTCAACATTCAGGTGCAACCCAGAGAAGAAAATGCAAAGCAGTGAGTCCAGAAATTCACTTCCCCTCTGCAGTGTGCTGAAACCTGCTACGTAAAGATGGATTTGGGCGCGCAGGTTGGATTCGGTGCCTTTGGCCCCGGCTTCCAGGGCTGAGATTAGCATTGACCGGGTGTTGGGGCATACACTTTGGTTCTCTGTTGAACTTCCCCGGGGGTTTTCAAAGAAATTAAGAGGTTGTGTTGTATGCCCAAGACTTCTCACCAAGTGAGAGGATGGGAAATAGAGCCCTTCAGGACTTTGCAGTCTTCTTGACCACCTCCCTTAAGGCAAGACTTCCTGAGCCTTGTATTTGCAGTCACTTTAGGCACTTCTGGGGAGCAACTGGACCTCATTCAGAGGGACCTAGCCATAGGTGGCCATAGAGCCATGACAGTCATTTATGGAGTGCTACCAGGCGAAGGTGTTTGACATCCCTTCTCCCATCCGAACATCTCAACAACCCCGTGAAGCGCAGTAGGAGAGCTATGCTCACTTATCAGATGGAGAGAGTGGGGCTTGGGAAGGAGGCACCCTGCCTACCTCGCATGGCTAGTAAGTGGAAGAGCTAGGGATCAAACATGACATTGCAAACTCCCAGATCCAGACTTTCTAAACAACCCCCAGGCTGCCTTCTATGGAACCGCCTGCTGTAATATTTGGATGTGAGAGAAGGGCAAATTTTAATCTATCAACATGCTTCCGAGTGCATGTATGTACAACAAACCCCAGCGCTGCGGTGCAGTGGTCAGCCTCTGTAGAGGAGCAGGTGGAACACAGGTCTGCGGGTGTCCTCGCATGGCAGACGGCCACCTGCCCTCACCTGCCCTCACTCGGGCAGCATCGGCCAGCTTAGGTTTGTTTCTGTTGAATTTGCACGAAGTGTTAATTGTCCTCTGCCCCTCAGGAAAGATGGACCATGTGGATGCTTTGGGAACTGTCCTTGTGTCTCAGGAAGAACATAAGTCGTGTCTTCATATAGATGAAGCACCCCCTGCATTTGGAATCTGATCTGTCCGTTCTCTGGTCTCTGACAGCAACAGCAGAGGGGGCGATGACCACAACCCTCACTTGTGGAGGAAGAGTGCGGAGGGAAGAATTACCTCTGCAGTAATCAGAGCAAGGGTGTCCTTTTTTCAGTTTTTCTGCATATTCTCCTAAGGAAGGCTTAAATGTTCTAGGAAAAAAAATGGGAAAAATAAACTTTCAATACTCCCTGTTATTTATTTATTTATTTTTGAAATTTTTTCCCCCACTGAATTCACTGGGGCGGCGTTGGTCGACAAGATTATATAGGTTTCAGGTGTACAACTCCACAGCACATCATCTATCCACTGTGCTGGATGGTCACCACCCCAAGCCAAGTCCCTGTCCATCGCCACTCGTCCCCCCTACGCCTTCTTCCGACCCGGAAAAACAAACTGTCATTGTTCCCCATTTTCAAAGAGTTGTTTCCATTTTTCTTTCAAGCAGATATACAAAGTTGATTTGAAATGAAAGCAAATATTGCCCATAGTGCTAAATCTCCTTTCAAGTTTCCATTCCTCTGTGGTTAGTGTGCTAGTGTTTTCCTGATAGAACGGAGCCCGAGAATTAAGCAGAGAAGAGCTGTGCTTTCAGAGACTCAATAATGCATTACTGTGGTATAAGAAGTGATGCAGTTCCTTTAAAAGATGTACAATAAAAATTAAGTGTTTAATTTTGGGGGGAAGACTCAGTATGATAACCATGCTTAGTAATACATTATTTTAAAACTTTTTTAAAAAAAATTTTGAATAAGTCACCCAGAGAATAATCTAAGGTTCAGGCAGCAATTTTGTGATATGCCAATGTCGCGGTGGTCGTCAAATTTGATAGTGTTTCCCCTAAATGTTTCAATTGCACTGATATTACGTGGGAGGGATGAATATTTTGTATTATGCATTAAAAAGAAGGCAATAGGTCCCAAGTGGAGTTGCTTATGCTAAGCCTCACATCGCCAAACCGAGACTTAATTACAGTTGCTTCTCTCCCAGAAAAGGAATCTTAAACAGGTCAATCAGGAACCCCCCAATCTGCACTAGTTAGGTGACTTGCCTGATAGGCCCCTGCCATCCCCTAAAGGAAAGGGACCTTGCAATAACCAACCTGCTTTTTCTGCCTAGGACAGTTTCCTTGTTTCCGCTCCCTTCTGCCTATAAAAGTCTTTCATTTTGCACAGCATTTCAGAGTTCGTTTCTATCTGCTAGGTTGGAGGCTGTCCCATTCATGAATCATTGAATAAAGCCAATAGATCTTTAAAATTTACTCAGTTGAATTTTGTTTTATAACATATGTAACACAAAGCCCAGCTTTAAGTTATGAAGAGAGGTTCAGTTCTGTTAGATCACCCAAGCATGGAACAAATTTCCACTCTGGATTCCACATACGATTTCCTCTGGATTAATGAATGAGACGTCCTCTGTTTCTAAGCATGAAAGGCCTGTTTGAGGGGGTGCAAAGTCTGCCAGTCCTGGTATTTCTCCCACAGGATTTTGCTATAGGCATCTTCTGGTTTAGGCATGCATATATATATATATATATATATATATATATATATATATATATATATTTACTGTTTAGGGTTTGCTGAATAATTAAATTGTCATTGTAATTCACTAACTCATTAGCAAAAACTGGTTTGTCAGATAATTTGGATGGCACAGTATAAAGCAGAGAGAGTCTTGAGGGAGCAGAACAGTGAGCTTGTACTGGAGAAGATGAGAGGGAAAGGGTGAAAGCCAGGGACAGTGTTCCCGGGCGGACTTCTTCCTTCACCCCCCTCTTTCCTTTATTTTTCCCTCCTGCCTCCCTCCCTCCCTCATCCATTCGGCCACACCTGTGACATATGTACCAGGCGTGATGCCGAGCCCTGGAATAAAAGATAACTAAGTCCGACTTGCCTTCTCAGCAGCCTCAGTCAAGCACTACAGGGACACGTAAGAGAGAATGGACACACGGACAGCTGGGGGTGCTGGGGAGGCCCAGAGGAACCAGCTGTCTCCCTGGCTTTCTAGGGGGGCCGCCTTGTCTACATCACCAAGGCCAAGCAGGAGCCTCACCTGCCCGGGCCGTTTCCTAGGAATGGGAGCACATGGGTTGGGGTGGGAAGAAGAAAGAGCTCCAAGGTCAAGGGTGCCCACTCAAAAATGCCCACCAACCTGGAAGCAGGGCACTGGATGGGTGTTCGTCGTGGCTCTGCCGCTCCCCAGCTGACCTCGGCCGTGTCACGTCACCCCTTGGGCCCCACGTGCCTGCCGTTACTTTGAAGGACTTGGCTCAGGTGCTCTGCCGGGACCTTTCCCATCTCAGCTTCAGCATGGAGAGTGGATGCAGTGGAGTGTGTTTGACTCTGTAATCACACTGCTCAGAATCTAGTATTCTGGTAACTTTTCTGGCAGTAGTTTGAAAACCTTGCATGTTGAAACCCAGTTTCACTGTTTCCTTGCTTTACTTTGCAAAGAGCCAGGGCATTTTATTTGCTACCCACTGCTTAATTGTGGTAACTCTCAGCACAATTAAGGTCTTACTGAGGAAGAAAAGGCTTTGATCACCTTTAACAACCCTTAGAAATCCCTCTAAGTGCCTCTGCTAATTCTCACCTCTTTTAATAGTGTGGATATGCTCAGTCACCCCTGTCCCACCCTCTCTCAGACCCTGCCTATGGTTCCCCAGGCAGAGATGCTCGCTGGCTTAATTAGCTAAGAAGCTATTGTTGAAATAATATCTGTGATATCAACAGCACTGGGTGTCCAAGTGCAGCTTGTGGGGAGTGAACAGGGCTATGAGAACGTAATTCCCTGCCTGAGCAGAAGGGCCTCCTTCCACCTTGCGTAGTGGAGACGGTGGAGCGAGAGCCCAGCTGTTTCTCAGCCCAGGGGATACAGTGAAAATAACATGACAGGGATGCAGGCTGGGATGGAGAAGTGAGGGGACTTGCTTGTCTAGACTTGCTTGGTGGTTCCTTCACTTGATCTCAGGCTAGGGGAGATCCTTGTAAGGAGCAGCAAGGACTCAGCCACCCTCACTCCTCTCTGTCTGCCTCCCATAATCTCCGCTTTTTATCTCCCAAGAAACAAGATTCTGACAGGGTGGATGTTTTAAGATATAGTGTAGGCATAGACAATCTGAGGATAGTGAGGCCAACAGATCAGAGATGCCTGTGATTGAAGAGATGGTGTGTCACTCAGTTCCCAAGAGGAGGGGCCACACCATGCAGGATGGCCACATGGGGAACACCTGGAGGGAGAGAGAGGAACTGTGGGCAGGAGGCTTTGTTGTGGTTTCCACAGAAAGCAGCCGGTGAGGCAGGGTGGACAGGCCTAGGACTGGCCAGCTTGAATTATTTCCGTGGGCTCTGGGGTGAAGGGACTGTGTCTATTGTCTGATTGATACCTGGCCCTAGAGTGATTAAGGCAGGCGGATAGTGGCCTGGAGTGTGAGAGCTGATAAAGGTGGTCGGGATGTAGGCTCTGGGTTGGTTGGTTTGTACTTGAAAAGCACGCTCAGGCGAAGTCGTTTACTCTCTCTAGAAATTGGCCAGCCCTGGGAGGGGCAGTCCCTCTAGGGTCAGCAAGGCCCTAGATGTCAAAGCAGCAGAATACAGAAAATAAAAGACTTGGTTGATGCGCGGGACATCCTGGCCTGACAGAGAGCCCCAGGCCAGGGTCTTCGGGCCATCCATCCTTCCTTTCCTTTTCTCCCAGGCCCAACCCATTATCAAGGACCACTGACCCCACTTTCAGTTCACACTCTCAGTCGGTCCCTGCTCTCCGTCTCCACTGCTCCCACCTGGTCCAGGTCCCCGGCATTCCTCATCCAGGCTGCAGCCAATGCCTTTCCAACTGCTTTTCCGCTTCTGCTCTTACCCCTGTCTTTTCAATCTCTACTCCGCAGCTGGAGGGATTTTATATATCAGATCTTATCACTCTGGACACTACCTTGCTTAAAACCATCCAGTGACTTGCTATTGCATTTAGAATGAAATTCAAACTCATTTCCATGGTCCATCAGGCTCAGCTTGCTCTGCCCCCTACAGCCTGGCTCTCCCACTTCCCCTGCAGATTTGCCTATTCTAGACATTTCATAGAAATGGAATCATATAATATGTGGACTTTTGTGACTGGATTCTTTCATGTAGCAAGAATTTAGGGTTTATCCATGTTGTAGCATGTAGCATTAATTCATTCCTTTTTTTATTCTCAAATAATATTCCATTGTATTATATTGCAATTCATTTACCCATTTATCAATTGATGGATATTTGGGTTGTTTCCACTTATTGGCTATTATTACCAATAATGCTGCTATGAATGTAATTCATGTACAAGGTTTTGTGTGGATGTGTATTTTCATTTCTCTTTAGAAATGAACCAAAAGGTGGAATTACTGAGTCCCATGGTAACTCTATGTTTAACATTTTGCCAAACTTTTTCCAAAGAGACAGCACCACTTTACATTCTTCACCAGCCATTTACGAGGGCTCCAACTTCTCCACATCTTCACCGACATTTGTTATTATCTGTCTTTAGGTCATCTCTTCACTTTCTTGATGGTATCATTTTTGCAGCACAAAAGTTTTTTATTTTAATGAAGTTTGACTTACGTATTTTTCATTTTGTTGCTTTTGGTATAAAATATTTTTAAATACCTCAAATTAAAAAAAAAGAATATGTGTATTTAATAAAGAGAAATCATGCATAACAGAACAGGAAGAAAAGAACCTACTTCTACCCCCTGACATCTAGCCTCTCAGCCTTTCCTCAAGCTGATAACTGTTAGTTTCTTAGGACTAGGCACAGTCCATTGCCTGTCTGTTTCTTCATAGAGAAAGCACCATGCTATTTTAATTACTGTAGCTTTTTAATACATTTTTGTCTCTAATGAGCCAGTCTCTTTAATTTTTTTTTTTTCAGGATTGTCATGATCATTCTTGTAGTTTATTGATTTACTCAAAAGCAAAATTTCTATACATCTTAAATTTCAAAATTACCCTTATGTATATAAATTTTATATTTTGTTATAATTACAAATAGATTTTTTTCTCATTTTATTTGTTAATTGTCTGAAGTTATTGATTTTTCTATATTAATTTAGTTATGTCATAGTAATAAACTTTAATAATTATTTTAAATCTTTTTCCCCCCATTTGATTCTTTTTAGGTTTTCTAATCAAATATTTATATTATCTATAAATAGTGATAATGTGTTTTTCTTATTATTTATATCTTTAATTTCTTTCTCATATCTAATTGTTTTAGCAAATGCTTGTACAACACTGTTAATTAATAGTAGTGATAATAGGAATTTTCATTTTGCTTATTCCTTAAAATAATTAATTTTTGTTTGTTTTTTCTCATTGTGCATGATACTGGTTTGGGGATCAAGGTAAAACCATACTCTATTACACTAACTATGCTACACTGGCCCGCCCCTGACATCTATGAGATCTGGGGACAGGAGTCCACTCAGAGGCCGATATAACATATCTGTAGGTAAAGTTATTAATCCAGGTAAAAACTGTAAAGTAAAATAATTATTTCTCATGGAAAACATCCTTCATAAAGATCTGGGAGCCAGGTTCAAATACAGAATTTCAGGGCTTTTCAGAATTTGTACTGGAATGTAGTGGTAGTGGGAAATCCATCCCTTTTAGCTGCTCTCTTTCTCATCTTTTCTATCTTTGACCAAGTAGAGAGGCCTAATGCTAACTCTTGTGTTAGGAGACCCCACCAAACTGTTAAGCTCTGTGCTCCTTTGTAAACACCCACTCTTTGGTCATCACCAGGGCCTGGGGTTTGCACACTGTGGTAGCTGGCGTATGATCTGCCCACTGGAAGATGCAGCTAGAGAAGAGACTATGCCGTCCCAGAAGTGGGCTTGGGGACATTCGAGCAAGGAATTCTGTGGTCCTGGGTACCTTGAGGGTGGTTCAGCAGTGGGAGGGTGCGGGGGTGGGCTGTAAAGCATGGGGCTTAGGGAAGGAAGGTACTGAACACACAGCATGTTAAAAATCACTTTAAGGAAGTGCCCTTAGAGTCCTGTGATTATAAAGAGTGTTTATCAATAATGAATGCTGACTGTTATCAAATGCATTTTCAGAATTGATGATATAATTGTATGATTTCCTCTTTTGTTCTATTGAAGTGGTTCCTTGCAGTAGATTTCCTATATTGAACCATCCTTGCATTACTGGTATAAATCCCACTTGACTTTGGTACATTTTTATTTTAATTTCCTACAGTTATATTTAAAAGGAATTAAACTGAAATGTAATAAGGCTACCTCAAAATATAAAACAAAAAAGTATAACATCTGTGAGAAAGCTATTTAGTTAATTATGATAATACTCAGAAATATGCCATGAAAAATCATGTTTTACCTGCCACGGAAAATCATGTTTTACCTATCAGTATTTCAAACTTGAAGTGTTAGCATTATGAGGAGGTGAAAATATTACAGACCTTTATCCCCTGCTGACAACCATGTTGATTCCTCTGGTGAAAGTCAAGCAAAGTTGTTACTTTTGGATCAAGGGGAGATATGTCACTTCCTAATGTAAAGTTTATTTGGCTTTAGTTCTGTTTTGAACAACAGAGTGAATTGCCTGCAATGTAACAAATTCAAAGCTCTGGAAAGGTGAGACTTGAACTTAAAATTGCAAGAATATTCAACAAGATTTCAGGCCTCCTATCTCACCTTTGTTTTATGTTATATGCTTACCCTTACCAGGGACTCACTTAATAAGATTTCCAGAAGCCAACTCTGGCCTGGTTACCTGTGACTTGCCATAGTGATCTTGGTAACTCCATGTATTATGCAAGGAAAACTCGATCAGCCTCAAGTCAGTGGACTTGTTTCATCTCCACTTATTTTACCTATCTCATTTTATAAGACTGTTAGAACTTTATTATTGTTGTTATTCTTCTTATTGCCCTCTGTGATATTTCTGGATACTAATTTATTCAATATCTTCTTACTTAGTTCTTTCCTAAGTAAATGAGGCCCCTGAAGGTGATGAGAGATTAAGATAAGGTGTTTGCCTGATTTCCCTGACACACTGTCTGTCACCTAGTTGATTCTTAATAAATATTTGTTGAATAAAACATTTAAAATAATATATCTTCTCCATAAATATTTACCCCTTCTTTCCTGCTTTAAAGAACAACTCCCCCTACTCCAGCAAATAAAAATTCTATAAGCTTTGTCTTTGTCAAGATATATAATGAAGAACTTGCCTTTTACTTGCAGTTAGGGTGGGGTGTGTATAGATGGGTTTCTGGCACCTACCTGGGGACACTTTTAAACATTTGGATTCCTAAGGCATACTTGCAACCTACTGCATGAGATCTCTGGGAGTTGGACAGGGGACATCTGCGTTTGAAGGAGCTTCCTCAGGTGAGTCTTTCTGCACATCCAAGTTTGGGGCTGGGATGTCCCAGAATTAATCTCCCGGCTTTGGGGACACCCAGCAGTTAAGAACTGAGCTGCATTAGCTCACTCTGCTCTAGAAGCAAACACCAGCCGAACTTACCCAGCACTTCTTTTGTCTGTATTTCCAAGACTGTTTTCTTCAGACAGTGAGGCACTGGTGAAGGAAACATGAAATGTTTCTTATTAGAGACTAATGAACTTTCCTACATTTTGTAACCAATACTGGTGACATAGTATATAGATTGTTTATAATTAGCACTGTGACATAGGGTCTATCTGCATATAGGTTTTGTAGGTGGTAGCTGAATGGGATCAAACTCTTTGCCCGAATTCATGCCATACCCATTTTAATGAAGTAGAACCCCAGGGAATGATGCCAATAAAGGCCAGATACCTCTTGACCTCTAGTTGTGGTGTTGTGCTGAAATTCTACTCCTCTTGCCTGAAGGGTAGTTTATATGTATCAAGAGCATCGATTTCCAGGAAAGAATCATTCTGAATCTGCTTATATTTTATAAACACCAGATTATTAAAAGATCATTTTAAGAGGGATAATCAAAATTTTCAAATGACTTGCTCTGTCCTACACCCCAAACCACCATTGTATCCTGTAGTGAAATAAAAACAAATAGCTTAGCTGTTGCTTATATTTATTTTCCAACAGGATAAAAAAAAAAAGAGAGAAGAGTTTGCTTTAATTATTATTATGATAAATTTCTTTATCTTTATTGTCAATTGAAAAAAATTACTCTATGCTATATGATTTCTTAACGTTTGGTTTTGGGAGGAAAAAAGCAAAGTACATGAATTTAGGCTGTGGAGACAAGTAGGTTTCTTCACAGAGTGTTTTGTGATCTGGATAACTCTTATTCAGGATCTCAATACATGTTCACTGAGTAGTTCTTGGAAAAATACAGAAAAGTATTAAAAATATTAAAATTGTGTCCTGATAGTTCTATTTAAGGCATTTAACATGTAAGCTTGTTTTAGGGGGAAAGAAGAAAGTGGAAAAAAGAGAACTCACTTTTACGAATTGCCTGCTAGGCAGTGTGTTATTCAGGTTAATACAGGTCAATCGATTTAATTTGCCCAACAACCCCATGTCCATTTTCCAGAGTATGGGATTCAAAGCTCAGAAACGTGCATTGACCAGCTTGGGCTGAACCAACAACTCAGTGCAGAGCCTCGGTGGTTTGTTTCCGAGCCTCCTCTGCTTAGCTCCGGCACTCAAAGGTGAGAGCGTCCTTTCCACACATATGAAAGTAGTTACCAATGTCACTTTGATGTGTCTGCTCTGATGGGTGAGCCTGGTCTGAGGAGGGGAATCAAGGGCCTCTGTCCTGACAGGGACTTGAAGGATGCTTCAAGGAAGGGCTCCTTGGTGAGAAAAGAAAGCCTTGTACAAACACCTTCTTAGGAAAAAGATATAATTTGACTCAATTCTGTTCTGACTCAGTGCCAGGGTCAAATGTAATGACAGAGATGAAGGCAAAAAACCCACCATTATATGTCTTTTTTTTTATTTAAAGAAAATAATTCCAGATGGGGCATTAAAATGATGAATATCATTTTCTGAAGATTAGTTTAAAAATTCATTTTCCTCTGCTTCCAAGTTGGCCCCAGGCAGGACAGCATTTTTATGTTTCAAGAGACGCACTGAAGTTAGGGGAGAGGCCATGTGGTGTGGTG
Organism: Miniopterus natalensis; assembly: GCF_054644295.1. NCBI lineage: Eukaryota > Metazoa > Chordata > Mammalia > Chiroptera > Miniopteridae > Miniopterus > Miniopterus natalensis. The sequence goes on from NC_142087.1 coordinate 45,272,848, forward strand.
GCGGTGGACACAGCAGGTCAAGGGGAGGTGGGTTTCTGGGACACGTGTTCCCAATCCGTACCCTGTCATGCTCGTGCCCTGTGGGGAAGAGGCTGCCTGGAGAGGAGGGACAGCTCTGCGAAAGCCCAAAATAAAGAACATGCAAAAGAGTTGCCTTTCTTGGCAAATACAGAAAGTGCTGCCTTCCCACTCGGCTCCTTGAATGCGGGGACCCTTTCTCCGTGGTCTGCGCAAGGGAGGGGGGTCAGGGCAGGAGGAGGCGCTGAGCCCTGAAACGGTGCCGCCACTGTCAGGTCCCGTCCGCCTCGGGTGGCTGGTGGAAGGTGCTGATGAGGGAGGTCTGTGTCCCTGCCGATGCCAGGGTCCTCCTTATAGGCGGAGATGAGGCGGGCGTGGCCCTGGCGGTCCTTAGCCTTGGCTCTTCCTTGGACAGTGCGGCAGAACGCAGGCTCCGCCAGGGCCAGATGGGCGAGACGGTGAAGGTTAGGTCGGGGGCACCCAGCCTTTCTGTTTCTCGTATTAATTTCCCTTCTCTCAATGCCTCTGTGCCCTGACCACTTATCGAAACCTGCTTTTGCTTCCCTGCACCAGTCTTTCTCATGTTAGGTGTTCATGCTTCTGATGTACAGAAATGATTTTTAGCTGGCATCAGAACAACCACTCTTTATTTGAATAGTTACTAATTTGATGTATTTACTGAAAAGATTAGATGAAATCCTGATGTGTTATGACTATTACTGCATAGGATGTTGTTTTAGATAGAGTAAATACTAAGCTGCTACAATAAAGGCCCATGTGTTCTTCAACATCATCAAGTATTTAAGTTAATTCTCACGCTGTCTACCTGGAGATAGCACAGAGCCTACAGGTTCAGGGCTCGGTCCTACAAGACTGCTCCTTGCCTGCCCTTCAGATGCCAAAGGCCAGTCCAGGTTGCCACCTGTGCTACAGACCAACTAGCTAGAGCGTGGAGGTCCCCACAGTCCCCTCCTCTGGTTGGGTGACTTTGTGAGAGCAGCTCAGAGAACTCAGGAAAACATTTACTGGCTAGATTACTGGTTTATTATAAAGAGATATAACTCAGGAACAGCCAGATGAAAGAGACGCATGGAGTAAGGCATGTGGGGACCAGCGAGCACCTTCCGTGCTCGTGGAGCGCTTCACTCGCCACCATCCCCGCCTGTTCTCCAACCTGGAAACTCTCTGAACCCTGACCTTTTGGGTTTTAATGAAGGTTTGATGGATAAAATCATTGGCCATTGACGATAGAACTTAATTTCCGCCCCTCCTCCGTTCTTGGAGATCAGGGGGTGGGACTGAAATTTCCAGCCCTCTAATCGCTGTGGTTGGTTCTCCTGGCAGCCAGCCCCGATCCTTAGGTGACCAAGGGGCTGTGCAGAATAACATCATCAACACGAAAAAGGCGTATTTATTGCTGTTCTTATCTAGGAAAGTCCAAGGGTTTTAGGAACTCTGTGCTAGGAAAAGTTCGAAGGCCAACTATACATTTCTTATTATAAATCACAATATCACACGGAGAGATCCCCCGAGTACAGCATCGTAATGAGGAGAGAAATGTATTTATGTTCAGTGTAGCTCCCTGGACCTGGGTCCGTGAACCCACTTAGGGATGCGGATTCTTTCCATTGCGTCGCTTTGTCATCCTCGACGGCATTGCCCTCCTCTGCTGGATGAAAGGTGCGGCGTGATCTTGCTGTCTCTAGCTTGTTAGGAGAGGAACTTCATGGCAAGGGCTTTCCATTAAACAAGCGGAGCCTGTTCCCTCTGATCGCCTTCTGCTGTCACTTTACCCCTCTGCGCGGAAGACGGGTGCGGGGCCCAGCCAGAGCTCAGCGGCTGAGCAGGAAGGGAAGGCGGGGGTGCGCTGTTGCCCAAGGATACGGGCAGAATGGAAACCGGGGGGGGGGGGGGGGGGCGGTTGCCAATCTCTGCTGCTGATTAAAAGGTTAAACATGATTTTGGAGGAAACTAATAGGTAACAAATAATACAAATTGTACACAGATGGAGCAGAAATTGTAAGCAGGTAGGGGTATGACTAAGGCTTAAGATATATTACACAGAATGATGGATAAAGTTTAAGGCCTTCCTTGTGTCAAGGGTATTTGCTTTTAAACAAAAGAAATGAAGTGTACAGAAAGGGGCTGGGCTTGGCTCCAGCGACGTGGTCCTAACCTTCCTTTCTTCCCTGGCCTGTGTGTCCTGGTCCTGCCGCTCATATCATTTTGACTTTGGGGTAGGTCACAATTTCCTTTTGTAGCATAATCTGCAAAATAGGAGGTATTGGATGAATGTCGAGGCCCCTTTCATTGTTAAATTGTCTATGAACCTCTCATTGTAGAGCAGCATCCTCAACAACTTAAAGGAGAGGACATGTTTGGAGGGAGTAGAAGTGTGGGCATCCCAGCACCCCATTTAGGTGGGTTGTGCCCTCTGTCTCTGTCTCTGTCTCTCTGTCTCTCTGTCTCTCTATCTCTCTGTCTGTCTGTCTCTCTCTCTCTCCCCCCCCCACGCACACACAGTGGTGAGGTGGTCTTTGCTTTTCTGACTTTATGCCTGCTAGAGCACGTGCCCAGCCCACCCCTCTCTGCCCACTCCTCACCTCGGATATGTTGCTCAGAGCTGTCCCTCTAAGACAGTTCCTATAATTGCTGGTGAGATGTGGTCTTTATCTTCTCCCAGAGAAAGTCTGGGGTCCATTTTACCTTCCTCTTGGGAGGTGTGTGACCATTTTCCTTTTGCTGGTCAGCAATGAGAGCTTATGGCAGTGTGGTCGGCTGAGGTGTGCTTACCCCATGGCACCCACAGGGAAGGAGAATCCCCCATGTTCAATGGTAAAGCTTCCTTGGCTTTTTTTTTTTGCCAACAGTTCCATTTTATGTTATTTTTAAAAATATATCTTTATTGATTTCAGAGAGAGGAAGAGAGAGAGATAGAAATATCAATGATGAGTCATTGATCGGCTCCCTCCTGAATGTCCCCTGCTGGGGATCGAGCTGCAACGTGGGCATGTGCCCTGACCGGGAATTGAACTTCCATCTCCTGGGTCATATAGGTGGATGCTCAACTGCTGAGCCACACTGGCTGGGTGGTTCATTGGCTTTGAATTCTGCTTTCTTTTCTGTTCTTGGGAATTTGTTTTTCAAACAGAAATTGAACAGTGGTAACTGGGATTTTTATAGAGCTGTAGAAAGAGCACTTTAGAGAACAAGTTGCTAAATTCAAGAAACATGCAATGAACTCATGTTATGCTGGGCATTCCTCTAGGTACAAACAGGACATGGTCTCTGCTCTAAGTTGCACTTGAATCTCTCCATGAGAGTTTAGCGAGCACCTACCCTGGGAGAGCAGAACTGACCGGTGACAGTCTCCAGAGTGTTCTATGGAGCTCTTGATTTCCAGAGAAACTTAACAAGGATTCACAGGCTACTTTACAAGTGGAGTTAAAACTTTAAATATGTGTATGAACTTGTAAATGTTCCTCTAAATATAAGGATGGTAAAGTTTAACATAATTCCTTTCTATTCTTTTTGCATATAAAACTTCCATCAAGAACGATCGAGGATCACAGTAAGAAATTGAATATAACTTGTTATCTATAGTCACACATTTTTAATTCAACTCTTTTTTTATTATGCACAGGAAAAAGGAAAGAAGGATGTTACCATAACATTCACAATTCTATCCTCAAGTTTTTGACCATCATGTCATTTTATTATTTTTCTAATAATAACAGTAACAATAATAATAGTAAATGAGGAAGCTTTTTGTTGGTTTTGAGTGTGGACTCTGGAGCCAGATTGTCTGAGTTTGAATTCAAATCCTACAATTCATTAGTCCTGCAACCTGGAGGAAGTTACATAAGCTCTCTGTGCCTCAGTTTTCTCATCCATAAAATGGGGATAATAGCATTACCTTTGCATTGTTGTGAGGAAAATAATTTAATATTTCTAATACATTTAGAGCAATGCTTGATACACATTTAATACTATAGAAGTGTTTATTAAATAAATTCAAATCCTCTTAATACTAATTAGTGACTTTAAGTGGGTATCTATTTCTTACTTCTTGTTATTTGTGTATTATGTGTACATGTTTATATTTAAAACTTTATCTCTTGATCAAGTTTGTGCAATTCAATTTTTAATTATATGTGTCATGTGACTTTAAAAGTTTTAAAAATTTTGTAAAACCTCTGAACTAGGAGATTTCTAAAAATATCATTTAAAAATATCATCAAAGGTTAATAATTTGGTCATTCCTTGAGTGCAGCAAAATTATATGGGCTCTTCTATGGGCATCAGGTTTTACAAACAGGTCTGAGGCACTCTGTAAATGTTAATGGGGCCTGTGAAGCAGGCGGTTCTCCTTGCCCACTCTTTCTCTGTCTCCCTCTGACTGACTGACTCATTGATTAACGCAACTAACGTTTCCACGTGGAAAATACTGAATAGACGTGGCTAGAGAATTCACGAATGTATGAAAGATCTTACAGTCCAAAAGGGGAGGAAAGAACCCTCCATTACTAAGTACAAGGAAGAAGGTGACAAGTACTGCAACGGCACAAATAAAAGGCTATTGTGTCTCAAAAGAGAAAAGTTATGTCCAAATAAGCAGCACTGAGAAGATGGCATGTGAGCTGGGGCTTTAAGGGGGAACAGGACTGATCGATGTGGAGGTGGGACAGGATGCGGCAGGAGGGGACACGGCCAGGGCAGCTCTGGGCTTGCTGAGTCGGAAACGCTTGTGGGGCATCCAAGTGGAAGGGCCGCGAGGGGCGAGGCACTGCTCAGGGAAGTTCGGGGAGATGTAAATTGTGGGTGTCACCGGCTCAGAGGTAGCAATCCAGGCAAGAGAGTTGATGAGGTGGAGAAGGGGACTTTTTCTGCTTCTCTGCCGTCCAGTATTCGTTTCCATCTCTTGTTCCAATCCCGGCCCCACGTTCTCACTGCTCTCGGGTTCTTCTGGTGCAGATGTCGCCTGTTTCTCAACTATTTCCGTGACAGTGTGGAAGGTGCAATGCTTTGTCTTTGCACATTGGGAAAGGATGCTGGGGGTGGACAGTGCTTAACTCAGAGCTCAGCAAGTGAAACCGAATGTGAGAATTTTAGGCGACGGCTGGGGAAAGAGGTCTCAGGTACCTGATAGGGTGGTTGCCTTCCTGCCGCAGCTCAGAACACACTTAGGAAGAAACCAGCGATTTGTTTCTATGGATGCCCCTGGGGTTAGGGATGTTAACTCCCTCCACAGCTGGAAAGCAAAATTTCCGTGTCTCACCTTCTGGTTTCCCACCCAGAAGCATTTCCCTGCCGCCCTTGGGGTTAACCTTCGCCTCACTGTGAGGCTCCCTATCCCGTCTTTATGAAAAATGTAGCTCAGCTGCACTCTTCTGCTTGGCTCTGATCCCAACAGGGGGAATCTGCCTCCTACACACCTACAGACATAGAACCAGGGACCCCCAAATCAGAAGTGCTTCCCTGCATTTTTCCATGCTGCTTCTGCCTCTCTTTTTCTTCTTCTTCTTCTTCTTCTTCTTCATTCATTCATTCATTCATTCATTCATTCATTCCCCATTTATCTGTGACAACAGTGTATAAAACACTCTCTGGAGCTGTGAGGAGTAACAGGTGTTCACCTTGGCCAGTTGGGCTCCGTGGATAGTGTCGACCTGTGGACCGAAGGGTTTGGTTTGATTCTAGTCCAGGGCCTGTACCTGGGTGGCAGGTTCCATCCCCATCTCCAGGCCTCTTTGGGGGAGGGGGTGCAGGGGGTAACCAATTGATGTGTCTCTTTTACATCGGTTTCGATCTCTCTCTCTCTCTCTCTCTCTCTCCCTTCCACTCTGAAAAGCAATGGAAAAAATGTCCTCATTGTGAGGATTAAAAATAAGAAAAAAAAAGTAACAGGTATCCAAGGTATGTCTTCTGCTAAAGGAGTTTATGGTTTATTAGGTATGAAGGTCATTAATGCTTCACCAAGTGGTTCTGTTTCTTTCCTTTTCTACACACACGGTAGGAACGTGTAGTCCAGGTTCTCCCCTTACTATTGAGGAGATGACTGCTCTGAAAGTTTAAGGAATTTGTCTGCTGTCGCTCCGCTGGGGTTCGTCCCACACCGAAGTCTGTGCTGTTCCAGTTGTGCCACCCGGTGTAAGGTGGGTGGGTGTTTTGATAAGCGGGGTTTCGGCAGAGGGCATCCCAGGTTGAGGGAACAGGGTAAGTGGGGGGGGGGGCAGGAAAAGAGCCAGATGCGTTTGGAGTCAGTTAATGAGATAAACTGAAGTCAGATGGAAGGGAAGCTGGATGCCAGGAGTGTAGGAGGCGGGGCGCCCGGACTGGCAGGATGAGGGATTTGGAATTTCTTCAGTTTTGACGGACGTATTTTAATAAATGAGTCATTTCACATTCCCGTTTGTGTGTACGTCGACTCCCTGGAGAGATTTTCTCCCTTTCTGTTAGAAACACACGAGATGGAATGGTCCAGAATGGCAGATGGGTTTAAAGTGACATATTCGCCCACCTACTAAGCACTGTGCATGGTATAGGTGCTGGGGGGACCATGACAGACGTCCAGTGGCCTGTCCTCTGAGGGCAGACATTCTAGGGATACCGGGAAAATGGAGATTGATCAATGGAATAGCTCACGGCAGAGAATTTACATTCCCTTCCCTGGAAGACAGACTCTCATCTATCTTGAGGATGTTAATAATGAGGTTGTCTTATTTTATTAGGTAGAAAAAGAGCAGAAACTGCAAGGAAATATTTTTTAAAAGGTTAAGAGAAGACGCTCTAAAATACCCAGAATGTAATGAATGCATAGCTTATTGTCATTCAAGAGGGAGACTCAACTGGCAAGGGGTTATATATTTTTAAGCTTCTTCCAGAAGAAATAGTGTAGAGTGACTGAAAATCATGCAATTAGACAGAGCAGGAGTTTTGGCATCTTGCTTGAAGCCTGCTGAGCTGTAAGACATGTGACTGAAGGTCAAGGAGGGTATGCAAGAAGATATGGATTAATAAACACACTGGAGTGTCTTACTGAGATAGTAATATTTGGATTATAAAACACTTTTAAAAACTATTTGAGCCCATGATTAATCGAAGCTCACAAATTTCAAGCAGTGAAATGTGTTTTACTGCAATTGCCATTAAGAACGCCTATCAGCTATCTGATTCCTTGATTTCCCTAGTGAATTTTATAATCTAAATTAAACAGAGAATGGTATAAATTTTCCCTTTTTTGGGTAGCTGATTAAAACCAATATCATCTCAATATACTGTTACACAGTGGTTATATCTGACTCTATGGAACCATTTATTACATATCTGATTACTTCCAGTATTTTCATGAATTGATCATAAGCCAATTTGAAAACTTACTGATCTCAAATAAGTTCAGTAATAGCAGAATATACTGCCTGTAAGAATTATTAATGAAATAAATCAGGATGCATGGAGATTAGCATCTCCTTTTCTATAAATTATGTTGTCATGAGACTATAAATCACTGCCTGAAACATATTTTTTCTCCACATATAATCTGTGGTACTGATTTCATCACCAATTCATAAGTATGCCCGGATAAGGGAAATTCTATTATGAACAGATTTAAAAGACTTTTTTCAAAAAGAAAAATAATATACACATGAAAATGAAGGGATTGGTATCTAATGTAATTATAAAAATGCCTAAAATGCCAATAATTTTATTAAAATCGCTTTAGCTTCCAAATAAGGATATATGTTATTTTAGATGTGATAGAAGTTTGGTAAATGAGATTTTATCAAGTTTTTCAAGGAAAAAAAATCCCCGCACACAAATTGCACAGGCAATTCAACATAAGAAAACTTGAGGTGGAGAAAAAATGGCAAAGAATATTTTCATGCCCTGTAACCACAGCTGTCTTCTTGCATTACTGAACAGAGGGGCAAGCAAACAAAGGGTGTTCGGGATGGTTTTTCACGCAATCACAAATTGGGAAAGGAAACAAAACCTTCTCAGAGGAGGGGTCTGCTTGTTTTGGCGCTCCCCCCTCTCTCACACTGCCGGATTCTTCTCAACGGGCAAGTAAATGTGTCTTCCTCCATTGCAGGAGAAAGTGACGTCTATTTCTACTAAGTTTCCAGTGAGTTTTTGAGGGTCCAGAAAAGAATTTTTATTCTATATGCAAGAGTCAGTTGGATTAACTTTATGGAGTGTCTGTGACAAACCCTAGAACAGCGGGAAAGTGGGTAATTAGGGGCTGTCGTTTGGGGGGCATGTGTTGCTTCATTCTCCCTTTGCCCCTTACCTTGCTCAACCTCTGTAAAGTCCAAGGCCCCCCATTCTCTTGCTGGTACCCTGAAGGGCTGCTGCGTCCCACCTCCTTACCTTCATGGGATATACGACAATGGGAACAGCGGCCTTTCAAAGTCATGGTGCTTTACGCATTCTAGCCGGTTTTATTCACGAGAGTCGTGGAGTGACTTGGCAGCCACGTGGGTACTTTCAGGAGTCCCGGATTCTACTCCTTGGCAGTGATCTGCACTGATGGCAGCTGTCCTTCCCCACCAGTTCTTTAGGATTTCTCCTGGTCAACATGTGATCTGTCTGCTGTCTGAGTTACCGCGTCCCTCTAGGTGCGTTTGTCTCTCCCACCTTCTTATGGAGTCCATGCACCGCTGTGTTTCCCGACCCAAAGGATCTGAATCCCTGCAGATTGGTGGGACACAGCAATGCATCTAAATAATAACATCACCCAGCAGAGGGAGTAGGATGGGGTCAGCGACAGGAACGCTGAAAACAGGCCAAAGAATGTGTTCCCAGGTGGGCGAGAGGACAGGAAGATGCCTGCAAGCCAGGGACCTGACTTCAGGAGTACGAACGTCTGTCAGGGGGGTAGGAAGTCCTGCCAAAGGGGAGCATTTTCTATACTACATAATAAATTAAAGACTGATTGGACAAAGGCCAACAGAAGGCTTTTGTGTTTAGGGGACAGATGTAAAAAAGAATCATAAAAGAACCGTTTATAGAAATAGAGGAAAACAGTGTCATAAAAGTTGAGAGAGCAGAACACTGGAATAAAACAGAAGACTAAGAAATGGGTTTTCCATGGTGTGGAAAGGACTGCTCTGTACCTGCATATGGGCCCCAAATAAAAAGAGGCACCGCCTTTTCCCAAAATTGACTCCTAATCCTTACAGGGTGCTTTCTTAGTGATCCCTTAAATTTTATTTTTTCTGTGAAAACATTATTTAGAGAACACATATTAGCCTAAAATGACCTTAATGATAGTTTTACATGCTTGTAGACTTACTTAGTGGATTAAATATAAAAATTTACACATTCATATTTATATATATAATTTCATATGTAAAATAAAAATATATAAAACATACATAAATAATATATGATATGTATCAAATACTTTAATGTAACTTAACATAATTTAGTGATCACTTCTGGAAATAGTCTCTTAATGAAAAGTATCAGCCCCTTTATATACCTGACACTGTTCTAAGACCTGGAGATAAATGGTAATAAAAGAGTTAAGATTTCTGCCTTGTGAGGAACACAGAGTCTCAGAAAATGAGTTATATGAGGAAAAATAAAGCAAGTGATGGGGATAGCTGATGGTAGAGGGTATTATTTAGAAAGGGTAATTAGGGAAAGTCTCATGGAGAAGAGACATTTGAGCAGAGACCTGGATGAAATGACTTCACAATTGCAAGTTTTGGATGATGTTGAAAAAGCCTTTACAAAACCACTTTAGAAGCCATACATACAGCGGTCATGTCATGGATATACACCTACAGTTAGAATTAGTTATTCCAAATGCTATGTCTAGTATTATATCAAGGGTACTTGTGACTCAATTGAAATTTCCTAAGACAGCATGAAACATGAATTTAAAGATATTTAACCTGGTTAGATGACACAAAAGGGTGTAATCTCAAGATATAGATTACTTCGACACAGAAGATTCATGTGAAGAGCCCTATAAAATGGCTCATGGTATGTGTTATAGATTGAATGTTTGTACCCTCCACAAATTCATATGTTGAAGTCCTAAACCCTAATATGACAGTGTTAGGAGGTGGGACCTCTGGGAAGTAATTAGGTCCTGAAAGAGGAGCCTTCACAATGGGATTCGTCCCCTTATAAGAAGCAGCAGGAGAGAGCTTGCCCCTGTCCTTACTCGCCCCCTGTTAGGACACTGTAAGAGGATGCCACCTGCAAACCAGGAAGTGGGCCTTTGATCTGCTGGCACCTTGATCTTGAACTTCCCAACCTCTAGATCTGTGAGAAATAAATGCTGTTTAAGCCACCCAATCTATGCTAATTTGTTATAGCAGCCCGAGCTAAGACAGCATGTGAGAGTGGAAACAAGTCATGGTCCAAATTAATATATTTTATGTACTGTGATATTTGATCTTTGTGGGAAAGTAAAATTATAATGATACATTAGAAGTACAAATTTCCAAGACAACTATATTCCTGCATTTAGTCCATTAAAAAAATTATACATTTCTGTGTATATCTTTTCATTGGGAAGCTGAGAGATCACTTACTTGGGGGGTTGGCTTATATTTGGATGTAGTAGATAGGCCTGGCCTGTGGACAGATTATGCATGGATGCTAAGTGCTGCCCTCTCAAACCTGCTGTAAGAATTGAGCAAGATGCAGGTGCTCAATGACTGTGGAAACGTGGCTGAAGCTTCTATCCTGAAAACAGATTCCTTAGGTTAACATGCACATTAAATCACCTGTCCCAGGTTTTGAGCAGTCAGACTGTAAGTCTGAGAAGTGGCCAGAACATTCTCTGCTCTGTGTGAATGTGACTGTCTGAAACAGAGGGCATTGCCCACAGAAAGCCTTTGCCCTCTCTATTGTCCAGGCTGGGTAGATGGTGGGTGATGGAATGAGACATAAGTCTTCATGTACTTTACTTTTTGATGATAGTCTGATATAGGCAGGGCAGTCTCACCTAGAGTGGGGAGAAAATTATGTATGTGATTGAGGAATGCCAAAAAGTCTCTCAGACCTAATACTATATCTTCTGTGGCAGTGTGCCAAAGTGCCTGACATTTTCACCAATAGGCATCTTAGAAACAATTTGGGGTCCAGCTTTTCTCCTGCCCATCATTTTTTCAACTCCCTTGTATCAGAGCTCTTATTAAAAAATCAGGTGTGATAGTCAAGGTTGGGATACCTGAACCCAGTAACACTTTCATGCCAGTTTGTTTACCAAGTTAGTTGATTAGTAACTTAGGGAAGGTTTACTACAATGGGACAAGGAGTGAATTAAGTTTGAGTGGCCCTGAATGGAACCATAGTCTGGAGGGGGCTTTAGGAAGCTAAGGGTAGATGGAGGACTCCGGGACCTTGGGGGAGGCAGGATTCTAAGATGACCTCAATGATCTTTTATCATCTCCTCCCCTTGAGTGCAAATGGAATCTGTGCATAAGACGAGATACAGCTCCTTGAGTGTTAGGTGACGTGATAAAAGGGATTTTGCATATGTAATTAAGGTTTCAAATCAGTCGACCTGAAGAGGGAGATCATCCAAGTGAACTTGATCTAATCACAGGAGCCATTTCCATCTGGATCCGGAGGTCAGAGATCCAAAGCAGGAGAAGGTGTGATGGGCCATAACTGGCTTGATGGTGAAAGGGGCCATGTGCCAAGGAATGAGGGAGGCCTCTGGGAGCTGAGAGTTATGTCCCATTGACAGCCAGCAAGAAAATGAGAACCTCAATCCTTCAATCACGGGAATGGAATTCTGCCTACGCCAAGAATGAGCCTGAAAGCAGATTTTCCCCAAGAGCCTCCAGATAAGGACTCGGCCTGGCTGACACTTTAACTCAGCCTTGGGAGGCCCTAAGCCAAGAAACCAGCCACAGGTGCCGAACTTTGTATCTGCAGAACTGCAAGTTAAAAAGTGAGTGTTGTTTTAAGTTTGGGGTAATTTGTTTTGCAGCAACAGAAAATGAACATATTTTGCTAATGTCACAATGTTTGCAGATATGTACGTTGCAATTGTATTCTCCTTTCCAGACACGTTGGTCAGTGAGGAACATTTAGATTAGGTCCTTATATGTTGTGGCTGGGGAAACTGAAGGTTGTGAGGTGCCCGTTTATTTCTTGTTTGTTTTCTTTACAATGGCTATATGTGGGCTATGATATCGTTAAATATTAGTGAGGTTTGTTTTTGTGTTTTCCATTTGGTTTTGCATGTTATAGGGACTCTAGCATTCCTGACTATTACGACAAAAGCCAAATATAGGCACTAAATAGCACATTTTGACCGCCCTGCCCCCATACTTTCTTAGTACTCTTTTGTCAATATCTTGCTTTGTTTCCAAACATCACACTGCTCCTCATTTCAACTCTGTCGCCCTGGATTTGAAGCCATCCATTTTCACCCTGAGAAAGCACCCCAACCATAAGGAATAAATCTCCACTGTGTCAGAGCACAGTTGGTCCCTGCCCTGCCCAGGTGAGAATTCTGCTCTCTGTCCCATTTACAGTCAAACCTTAGTTCTCGAATGCCTCCCATCTCGAACAATTTGGTTCTCGACCAAGTTGTCCATGGAAAAACGTCTCTGTTGTTGAACAAAACTTTGGTTCTTGACCTGACAACTTGTATGATCAGTCACGTGTCTCTGGGGCGACAAACGAAGGAGAGAATGCCTGAGTATGAGTCAGTTTACCATTAAACCTCGAGTTGTTAACATTTCTGGAAATTATGCTGTTAATATTTTCATGTTTTTTTGCTTTTCTTGCTGCTTATTATTATTAAATACATACAGTAAGTCACCCTGGGTCCTAAGAAGGTTAGTGATAGCAGCAAAGTGAAAAGAACAACGTTGTGAGAACAATGATAGAGGTTAAAAAGGAAATAATTGCAAAGTATGATAAAGGTGTTCGAGTGTCTGATCTGGGTACCACATATGGCACGGCAAAATAGAAATAAATGATTAGCACAATCGTAAAACATGAAGAGGCGATCAAGGGTGCTGGTTTTGCTAAGGATGTGAGAGTGCTCATGAAGCAACAATTACAGGCAATTGAGAAAGGTTAAAACAGGGAATCATTTGGGGTTTGGAATGGATTAATTCAATGTACATGATTTCTAATGGAAAAATGATTCAGTTTTCCAAAAAATCGCTTCTACAACGGCCTTCCAGAACAAATTAAGTTCCAGAACCTAGGTTCCACTGTATTACCATGTGGGATTCCCAGCACTTTTCAGTCAATCTGTTTTCTGGGGGCCTCTCACCAGTCTCTTGAACCCTCACATTCTCCAGTAATAGATCAGCAGCGGTTTGATTTTCTTCTTTGTCACAAGTGAGTGAGAAAGACCCGCAGGCCTGGCAGCATAAGGGTGTTACCCAACCAGTGCATTTGCTCAGTTGTGGAGCCCAAGCCCTGAGGCCCAGGGGTTGAGCTCAAGGTCATCCCAGGAAGTCAGCCTCTAAATTCTACGGCCAGCCCCAGGTGGACAAGCAATCCATGTTAATTAATCATGATGACAGATCGGGGATTTAACTTCCTAAGACTGTGGATCCCAGTGCAAGTGAACTGCAAAATCCATGTATTGAGATCTATACACATGATCCAGTCAGTAGGGTTTTTAAGGTCACTGAAAATAATAGAATTTTAGGAATTGGTTGATTCAACAGCTACTTTGGATTATGGCTCAGTCTTGGGCTCTCACACTCACACCTCACTCTTTTAGGAGAAATGAGAATGGGTCAGATTAACTGCCCCTTTGTGTGGGTGAGCTGGTTGTTTTCTGTGGCTTTCATTCCAGATTATTGTCCTTCACCTGAAAGTTTCTTCATTAGATAGATAGGTAGACGGAAACATACATAGATATTGTGATACCATAAGAAATGTGTATTTGATCTCAGCCCTGGCACAGAGCTTTTAAAACTCTTTTAATTTCCTGAGTGATGGGTGAGAAGAGGGTCTTTTAGTCTTTTGTTATTCATAGTAAATCCCTTTTAACCATACCTGAGTTTATGGTAATGAGGTGACTCTATGGTAATGAGGGCCCTAGGTAGCTTCAGGATGGAGGCTGATCACCAGAGGAACTAACCATGTGATTAGAAGGTTAAAACATTCAGCTCCACCCCTGACCTTCAGGGAGGGGAGAGGGGCTGAAGATTGAGTTAATTGCCAATGGCCAACGATTTAATCAATGTGCCTAAGTAATGGATCTTCCATAAAAATCCTAAAGGATGGGGCTCAGAGAGCTTCCAGGTTGGTGAGTGCGTTCATGTGCTGGGAGGGTGATGCAACCCAAACACCAAAGGGGCAGATGTTTCCATGTTCAGGACCCTTCCAGACCTTACCCTTTGTAACTTTTCATCTAGCTGTTAATTTTTACTTTTTTAAAAGAAATTTTTTATTGATTTTTAGAGAGAAGAAGCAAGAGGGAAAGGGAGAGGAAAGGGAGGAGATATTAATGTGAGAGTGGAACATCAATCAGCTGCCTCTTGCAGGCCCCTACCAGGGATCAAGCCCACAACCTGGGCATGCGCCCTGCCCCTGAACTGAACCAGCAACCTTTCAGTGCACAGGATGATGTCCACCCAACTGAGCCACACAGGCCAGAGCCATTTGTATTTTTTATAATATCCTTAAAATAAACCAGTAACAATAAGTGTTTCCCTGAGTTCTGTGAGCTGTTACAGCAGATTGTCAAACCTGAGGAGCAGGTTGTGGGGACCCTTCATTTGTAGCCAAGTTGGACAGAAACGTGGGTTACCTGGGGAGCTACTTCTTGTGATTGGCATCTGAAGTGAGGGGCAGTGTTGTGGGACTGGGCCCTTAACCTGTGGGGTCTGTGAGAACTGTGGGTAGTTAGGGTTAGATTTGAGTTGTTGTCCATAGAGAATTGGAGAACTGCTTGGTGCAGAAAGCCACACATTGGTGTCAGAAGTGCTGTGAGTAGAAATAGATCATAACGTATTGAGGAAAGAGTGAAGAAACAAAATAGAGTCACCGTAGCCAAACGAATAAGATTACTTAAATCAAAATGCACAGAAAACGAGGAATAGATTTTATTTTACCCTAGCTAGCCCGGGAATGTAAACTTTTGAACTTTTTGGTTGCGCATCAATGCTTGGATCTCCCTCTCCCCCCCCACCCCCTGTATATATGTATATATAACTTAGGAAAGAATGTTTATGTTTATGTGTCCAGACCAGTGGACATCTGGGAGATCACCATCTCCAACCAATCCTGAAGCTAAGAATGCAGGACTGGCTCTTTTCGAGAACATACTTTTCACCATAAAAGCTCTCAATGTTTCTTTTTCTGCAGAACACTCTGCGTATTGTCTGGCAGTGTTTCCTGACACTTGAATAAAGCTTTGTCATTTTATTCTAGTGAAGCCTCCCAATTCATTTATACTTGTTCAGCAGTACACACAGACACACACACATTAGTAGCTGTCTTGCATGTGCATGTAATATACTGTTCAGGGGAAGTGGCATCCACATACTCTATTATGTAGTTAAAGCTACATCATGCAGTACAAATAATAATTAGAACAATGTGAGATCGCTCAAGCAGGGGGGGAGCATAACTCTTTTTGCTCATGTATCTGCACGTGAGCTGATAGGTGCTGTGCTCTGTTGGGTGGCTTCGCTCTAAGTTATGGACTCACCGGGCTTGGCTCATGGCTGAGGGGTGGGCTCAGGTTTGCTTCATAAGTATTCATTCTGGGGCCCAGGCAGAGGGGCAGCAGCAATCTGATGGGGATGCCTACTCAGGGTAATGGTGGAGGGGCGAGGGAGCATGTGGAAACAGACGATGCCCCCAAGGCCAGGCTCAGAAGGGGTACCCTAAAGTGTCTGCCCACATTTTACTGAATAAAGCAAGACATGTGACTTAACCCCCAAGTGAAGAGGTGGGGACATATACTCCTACCTTGGAGGAGGAAGTCAGGGAGTAAATATTTTTGAACAGCATTCTAATCTACCCCAGGAGGAAAGCTGAATATATGTGTCTATCTATCATCTATCTGTCTGTCTGTCTGTCTATCTATCTATCTATCTATCTATCTATCTATCTATCTATCTAATCTATCTATCATCTATCTATCTATCATCTATCTATCTATCTATCTATCTATCTATCTATCTATCTATCATCATCTATCATCTATCTAATCTATCTATCTATCTATCTATCTATCTATCTATCTATCATCATCTATCATCTATCTATCATCTATCTATCATCTATCTATCAATCATCTTCTATCTATCATTTATCTCTATTATCTATCATCTATCTATCTATCTATCTATCTATCTATCTATCTATCTATCTATCATCTATCTATCATCTATCTATCTCTATCTCTATCTATCTATCTATCTATCTATCTATCTATCTATCTATCTATCTATCATCTATCTATTATCTATCTATCTATCTATCTATCTATCTATCTATCTATCTATCAATCATCTATCTATCTATCTGTCATCTATCTATCATCTATCATCTATCATCTATCTATCTATCTATCATCATCTATCATCTGTCTATCCTGTCCTTTTAAACACATAAGCACCCAGCAGTCAGTGACAGCTCTGAACTGCTTGGACTTTTAACATATATGGATAAGAAAATAGAATCCTGAGTAGTGTTAGACTGTTTTAGCACTACAGCTCGCCTTGTATTAATTTCCTTTGCTCTTTATTCTGGCCTCTCCACATTAATTCAGGTCACTCTCTGTTAAAAACCAGGACAAGAGAGTGTTTCAGAGAAAAATGTTCTCTATGAAATATTTAATCATGCTTAAAACTACAAGCAACATGGAGTTGAATGTTTTATGTGATAACTGGTACTCAAATCTTGGTTTCTTTTGGGTAGGAAAGAAAGAAAAGTGGTAGTCAACCTGTGCCCTGTGTTTATTACTCAGTCACCTAGAGGAATTTTAGGGTGGATTTTGTCTCTGTGTACAAAGCCAAGCACTCACACTGAGAAGATGAGTTGTCTAAGTATGTTCAATGAGAGGAGCAGAAGTTCGAGTTTCTAGTACCTGCAACTCTAAAGGATTGAGGGAAGAAGTGGAACATGTGTGCTGCCATTTTATACATGAAGGAACTATGGCTCAAAGAGGTAAAGTAATTTACCTAAGGTCTCATGGTTGGAGAGAGGTGAGCCAGTGTTCAAAATGCAAAAGTCCCTGTTCCCAGGAACACCACCACATTTGTGTACAATTGTGTTTCCACACTTCAGTGACTGTAAGCTTACTGCTTATAAAGCAGGTTGTATAAACAGCTCAAGTGTAACAATGAGCTTATTTCACACTAGTACTAATCAGCAATCTCCTGTTTCTGACAGGTCTTTAAAATCTCCTCCTCAGTCTTCTCCTTCAACTCTTTCTCAAATGACATAGTATTCAGTTATTTATTTATTTATTTATTTATTTATTTATTTATTTATTTATTTATTTTAAATATGTCTTTATTGATTTCAGAGAGAGGAAAGGAGAGGGAGAGAGAGATAGAAACATCAGTGATGAGAAAATCATTGATCGGCTGCCTCCTGCCCTCCCTCTACTGGGGATCGAGCCCACAACCAGGGCATGTGCCCTGACCGGGAATCGAACCCCGATAGCCTGGATCATAGATTGATGCTCAACCTCTGAGCCACATCGGCAGGGCCACAGTATTCAGTATTAATCACCCTAGTTATCTTTTTTTCAAGTGAACTCTAGCTTTTCTTAGACGACAAAGAACCAAAAGCCAGAAGAATCTTCAAAAAGAGAGACAAGCCCACCTGCTTTACCTCGTTGCTAGTCGGCAGGCAGCTTCCTGGTTGGGAAGCTGGTTCATCAGTCCGCATGGAAGCTCCCCCGGGGGTAGGGGCTGCATTGTTTCCATGAGCTCTAGTTTGAATGCTTAACAAAGTAAAGTGCTAACAGTTGCTTCTTTATAGTTATTTATTAGCCAGGCAGTTATTACACAACTTGAAGAAGAGACACAGAAAAGGGAAGATAAGCTGAGAGGATCAGAAGTGATTAAATTCCCACTACGTCTTCTTTCTTCCCTGATGAGTATGTGATGGGACATCATAATCAGTTAGGCCCTGGACATCTCAACAATATAGAATATGCCATTTGAACTGCTAAGTTATCATGGTGTGGATTAAACGTAGGCCTCAGTAAGTGTGGATTTATGAATAAATATGAAAAATATAAAACTCAAAGAAGAAAAATAGTGTTCATCAGGAAAATGCAGTAAGGAAATGGATTTGCTCTCTCTCTCTCACAAACATGCACACAATCTCTGTGGCTTGAAAACAGCTATAAAACATCTTACCTTGTTTAGGGAAGAATCTTTCCCATTTCTTTCGGTGTTTCAACCAAATCCATACCTTCTCATGGTGCTTTGCAGGACATATCTGCTTGACCATGTGACTGCTTTGAGTGCAGAGCTCCCTGTATTTACCACAGCATCCAGCCTTGAAGTCACTTCTTCCTAAATGCTCCAATCACCACTGGGAAAGAGATCTATCAAAGCCCTCTATTACAGGTCATGTTGTGTTCTCCCCCATTCATATATTGAAGTCCTAACCCGTAGTACCTCAGAATGTGACATTATTTTGAGTCAGTCTTTACAAAGCTATGAAGTTAAAGTGAGGTCAATAGGTTGGGCCTTAATTGGATACAATTGGTGTCCTTATAAAAGGGGAAATTTGGACATAAAGACAGACATACACAGAGGGAAGACACTATGAAGAGACACAAGAAGAAGACGGCTGTCTACAAGCCAAGGAGAGATCCTGGGAACAGATCCTTTCCTTAGAGCCCACAGAAGGAACCAATCTTGCCAGCACCTTGATAACAGACTTTTAGACTCCACAACTGTGAGACAATACATTCTGTTTTTAAGCCACCCAGTTTATGATACTCGGTTACAACAGCCCCAATAAATGAAAACACCCATTCAGAAATACACAGATGTGTCAGATAAGAGACTGATGGGGCATCTTGCATGAGGTCACTGCACAAAGTGTTCAGTTTATTTCAAATACACAAAACTATCAATGATCAGCTCAAAATTAAAAACAGTTCTAAAAGAGGAGTATTTTCACTTACAAAATATATATTTTTTCAGTTGGAATATTGCAGTCCACACATAGATGGGTAGAGATGCCAAAGGAAAAATGTTTCTTTGTGGTGAGAATTTGCATTTGTTCTGCCCCCCCCAGTGGGTTGTCCCCCATCCCTTCCTGTATTCTTTCACAGGGACTTCTGGCCGCAGGAGGCCTGGGCCCTCCGAAAGCAGCTGCTGTCAGTTCCTTTGGGTGGAGATTTCGTTGGGGCTGTTTCATTCTGCTTTCTATTAAGAAGAACTGCCAGTATGCGTTATGCCCAGACAACCGCCTTGTGGAAACCCAGAACAAGCTGCAAAATAGAAACGAGGTAATCTCCTTGAAGTGGCTTGTCCGGGCCCTCTAACGTCAGTGGGGCACAGCCCGCCCCCCTCCGAGATCTGAGCGGGGTTGCGGGCCTGCCAGGGCGCCCGCCCCTGCCTGCCTCCTCGCACACTTGGAAATCACAGAAAGCTTTGCCGTCCGCGGCAGCCTGCGAGCTGGCTTTCATCATTGGTGCCAAAGACCCGCCGCTCTCAGGGAACAAAGGACGCGAAGATCAATCCCTCGGGAGAAGACTCCAGTTCCAGGATGTCCCTTTGTCCAGAAACAGCTTCGTGGAATTCAAGACTATCCAAGGATGTAAAGATCACAGGATCTCTTTCTTTCATTGTCTACTTGTTCGTCTGGGCACCACACTGTGCTTCTGCCATCAGCGGAGCTGCCCACCACAGTGAAGGCCCCAGGCCGCGGGTTAAAGATTTATTCTTTTCTGTGGAGGCGCCAGCCAGTTGTTAACCCTCTCCTTACCTTTCATGTGAAAAATTTTTATTAATATTTTTTGGAACTAAGTATACAAAAGAGTATTTAAATTTAAAGGCAATACCTGTGCACCCATCTCTAACTTAAAGAAATAAATGCTTCCTGCTTTTAGGGATATTGTATTAACACCAGTGGAATCTTATTTCTCTTTGGATGCTATCTTTTGGCATGGCTGTGCTATCCAGCCGAGCAGTGAAGCTCAGAGGACTTTAGGCGATGGGGATAACTGACTTGGCCACTGAGCTGTGTGCTCCCACCGGTGAACCAAATGTTAGCAAGCAAAGGGCACAGCACCTCAGAAAGTCTCCTTGTTAGTTATGCGAACGCATGTAGCTCAATTGTAAGATATGCTTCAAAGTTGGTAAAAGTGTAACTATGTAGATTAAAATTCATCTACTCATCTGTCATCCATCCATCCATCCATCCATCCATCCATCCATCCATCCATCCAATATTTAACTTACTTGTAATTCATTAATTAAATGTTTATAGTGTGCCTACTATGTACTAGATACTCAATAAACAAACCCAAAAGCAGTGGGAGGAGGAAGGGGAAAAAAGGCCAGGAGCAGAGCTATCTTCCAGCCAGTTTCCTTTCCCCAAGTCAAGGATCCTGGACCTTTTTCTCATGGACATGAAAAATGTTGACCTTGACCTGGTGGGCATATTAGAGGTGTCATATTACAAGATCATATGGGCTCTAACCAATTAGGGAGGCTTTGTCTTCTTAGATTCCTAGCTCTTCAACTCTCACCCCCACCCCTACCACCATTCCTCAATCTCGTATAACCCTGAAAAGGACCTTAACTCACACTGTGCCTGTATGTCTTTGGGTGCTCTCTCTGAGGGTGGCAGCAATGCTGTAGCTGTGGAGGAGCAACACTTTAGCTGGGCCTGATGGGAATTGTATGAACACGTGTTTCTCAATGGAGTGACAATTCCAGGGAATGAGATGATCAGCAGATCTTCTGCCCTTGTGGAAACTGGGAGCAGCTCCCTCTGGGAACATCTTTGCATTTTAACACGAATTTTCTAGGTATAATTACAGTCCAAAAAATGAACCTCTACTGGTGACATTTAAGGCAAAGTGATGGTCCAGTGAAGAAGACATTTTTGGGCACATGAATGTTTACTGGTTCCCAACGTCTTGGTGATGAGCCCTTTGATGCCCATCCAGCGCAGAACCCACCCCGTCTTCTGCACTTGGCTCCAGATGTGAGCATGCTGATGAAAATTGGAGGAACAAGTTACCAAGCAACCAGTTTAAGCCTGAAGAAGCCCTGTAGTTGGCTTTTACACTCTCTCTGTTATTGTACTTATTGTATGGGGTGTATGTATTGTGCCGTATGTATCTGTCATTGTCTTACCAGAGAGCCCCAGGCATTGTTAGACCTGAAGCCATCCAACTAGGGAATTTCCAAACTGGGAGTTCATTTCTCCATAAAAATGTCATGTCCTTAACAGGTGCTGGTATCTTGAAGCTAACAGATCACTTCACCCCTACCCGAGTGGTTCTTAGGACCAAAGTGCA
The DNA here is from genome assembly GCF_054644295.1 of Miniopterus natalensis. Classification (NCBI taxonomy): domain Eukaryota; kingdom Metazoa; phylum Chordata; class Mammalia; order Chiroptera; family Miniopteridae; genus Miniopterus; species Miniopterus natalensis. The sequence continues at coordinate 45,294,323 of NC_142087.1, forward strand.
GTGCACAATCCTTTAGCAATTACTGTTTGGACACAAAATGACAAATGTCCAGAAATGAACATCTTAGTGCGAGACCAACCAATCCTTAAACCCGTAGACTCCAGATCAATTTCCTTTAAATAGTGAGCAAATACTGGTGTGTGTGTGCGTGTGTGTGTGTGTGTGTGTGTGTGTGTGTATAATTGCTCTTGAAGGAAAAACAAGTGCCCGGAACTGCTTTGGGAAATTAATCACACACGCACACACACATACACACACACAAGAGATGTCACTAAAGGTTATAACCTCTGATTTTTTATGAAAGAGTCTTAAACTTGACAGGGACATTAGCAATTATTTAAATTCTCCACTGAAGTTTTGAGAGGGGAAGAAAAGCCTGAGTTTGCACAGCAACTTATGATAGAGTCAGGCAAGGACCCAGGTCCTTTCATTCTATGTCCAGTGGCACACGAGTTCTTCCTTCTTTCCTTCCCTCCTAGGTTCAAGTTCAAGTTTCTAGAGATCTTCTCCTACTACTCACACTGGCTCTCTCACTTTGTTTAGGTCTGATCAACTGTCACCTTAAGTCAGGCCTTTCCTGAGCACCCAACACAAAGCAGCCCCCCCTCTTCAATGCCTTCTATTCTCCATGGTAGTACTTGCTTCCATCTTGTTTATTGCCTGACTCCTCCAACTAGAATGTACGCTTCATGAGAGAAAGGGCTTTGTTTTGTTCACTGTGAAATCTGCAACACCTGCAGCAGTGCCTGGTGCATAGTAGGCACTCAATAAATATCTGTTGAGTGAATGGATGAGCATCTACTAATGAGAGGCAGAGGCTGCAGAAACAAAAAACTTCTGTGCCTATGCTCATTCCAGCTTAGTGGAGGAGGAACCTTACATTAGTAATCATATATTTGTGATAAATTCTACAACAGACGTTACAGGGGGTCACAGGAGTGCACAATGAAGGGGTCTGGAGTTGGCCTGGGAGGCTTATGACAATAGTGGGAAAAGACCACACACCCACTACGTGCGATCGTTACTGATTCCGCTGTGGAATGTATTCATCCTCCATAATATTTGAATGATGTTTTGTCGAACAAATTTGATTTGGTTGCTGGGTTGATTTGGTTGTAGAGACTAGTTTAGCCTCTGAACAGGCTGTGCCTGGTTAAGAGTTTAGTGACGGGGCGATCCTCTAGGTAAGACTGTGTAGAGACACAGTTCACCGTGCCTGTTCTAAGCATCAGGATCTACATTCAAGTGGCTGAATGTCGTTTTGAATGAATTTATTCTGAAGGGAAGGCAGCACTCACATTAACGTCTCCCTTGGGCAAATGCGCAGTTGGGAGAGAAGGCGAGCTACTACCTCCCCGAGTGGCCACATGATGTCGCTGTTGCTTAAAAATGTAGAGAAACAAAACCCATCCAGTGTGAGGCCCAGTTTATGAGGGAAGTTTCAGGAAGATGGAAAACTGTTTTCTTCCAACAGCAGGAACACTTAAAAGAGATTTCTAACCATAAAAACACCTGGCCTATTCCCCAAGGCCACTGTTTTATTTTTATTATTATTATTTTTAGTTTACTCAGCAATATCAAATCTATCTTGGCCAGACCTAGTGATTTCTTCTGAAGAATTTAGAGCACCCTTACGTCTGGTATCTTCCATGTCCTCAAAGAGATTTAAAATGTAAATGTTTCATTGAAACACTAGAAAAACTGGAAGTATAAAGATGACATATTGTGAATGGAGTATGACTGCTTCAGCTTTCTGTACCTGTGCTCATCTCTAAAAATGGCCACCAATAAACATAGATTACATCTATCTACATTTCCCAAATCAACCTGGTTTATTTAAAATTTGTCCATTGCCTTTTTAAACTCTCTTTCCTTATTTTTTGTTTCCTTTTTTGCTTTTTAGGTAATTTATATATTTAAGAAAAAATAACTTTGATTTATTTTGTCCTTTATTAAGCTCCTTTGTTCCTCAGACATTTACTGGATGACTGTTATGAGTAAAGCCCTGTTCCAGGAATTGTAGATGAGAGAAAGCAGGTGAGTATATCATCTCCATATGTAGGGCTCTTACAATCTTGTAAGGTTGTAGGACCAATTCACATAAATAATAAATGGAATGGTTCGTGTATGTCTACTATACAACAGACCCTGTGCCCAGCTCTTTACCTGCATCTCATTGAAATCTCATGACACCTCTCATTAACCCCGTTTCACAGATGGGCAAATTGAGGTTTAGGGAGGTTCAAGAATTTGCCTGACACTAAACAGCTATGTGTGCTGGAGCTGAGATTTGAATCCTGGTGCATTTGGCCCCAGAGCCTGAGCTATGCTCTACTTTCAGTTACAGGCAAAATAAGGTAGATATTACAAAACAGAGATTTAAATGCTATGGGAATTACTATCTGGAAAGGTTCCATGGAAGAAGTGGCATTTGAGATTGGCTTTGAAGGATGAATAAAATTCCCCTGGTAGAGATGAGAAGGAAGACTCAACCAAACACAGGTTTAGTTCTTGCTCCTGACATATTTACAAGACAAGCTGGCAAGCGGTCTGGGTTTTGTATGTTGACTCAGGGAGTGGGGCTGAAGGGCCACTCTCTATAGCTGCATCTTCTGGAACATGAGCTGGAGCAGAGATAATGTTGCCTGAGGATTTTGCTACATTTGCCTGGGTGTGACTCACATCGCTCTGGCCACCTTTCGTTGGCCAGAACTAGACACACGGTCCTGGTTAACTACGGGAGGGCTGGGAAATGTAGGGCACGGATGGAAGGCTGGTGAATATTCTCTCTCTTCCCTACTCTTGGGCTGCTTCTCCGAAGGTAGAGAAGACATTCATTGTTATCCAGATTTAATCAGTGAATAGACTTGAGCACAGAAAGTCTGACTCACTGAAAATTGCTACCTGGTCATAGCTCCCAAGAAAAGGTGGAATAGGCAGCTACTGACATGACAATATTTCAAGAGCCTCCTTTCCTCTCCTCCCCCATGTCTTTTTCTCCTCCCATGATTGGTTGAAACGGTGGGAATTCTACAGTTTCAAATGAATTCTTTGGCTTAAGCCCTGGATCCTTTATAAATTAAAATAGCCTTCAGATAAAACCCTGTTGAACCCAAACCACAGGCTCAAATCTCTTTCAGGATGATGGGATGGAAGTGGAACTTTCTAGTACAAATAAATAAACAAATAAGGAAACAAATGAAGTTTAAAAATGACACTCACTCTCATCTCGAGCCTGGCGTTTCCTGACCTTTCCCAGCGGAAGATCAGTTCATAGGAGGGCCTATTTCTCTCATCTACCAGTGTACCTCTGTACGAGCCTGTCAAGAGCACTGTGGAAAACAATCTAAAGACTGACCCATGGTTGTTTATGGTGAATGGAGCATTTGCTTGTTTCTAGTGACATGCTAGGTAACTCTCTTCCAAACATCAAGGCTCTTACCCACGTGAAAAAAAAAAAGAAAACAGAAAAAAAAAAAAAAAGGAACAGCCAGATTTGGTTAGTGTCGGAGCCACATGCTTCAGAGATATCCTTGATAATGACAGTGGCACAGCTGGATAATTAATCAAAGTAAGAAGAGAAGGTAGAGCACTGGAGGCACACAGTTCCAGCCGGTCTCCGCGGGACCAGGCCATCGTCTGTTTAATCTCCTTGGAATGGCTTGAGGTTACTCAATTATTCAGTAGCTCCCCTCCTTGCTGGGATGGGATGTATGGTTTTTAATTGGCACCAGGGTCTCTCGGTTCCTGTGAACTTTGCTAGTCACTCTTGTGATTTCAGTCCCTGGAAGCCTGAATGTTTATCTTTATCTAGAGCTGGGCCCAAACAAAGCACCTTGAAGTACCAATCAGCCTTTCGCAAAGCAGTCCTGCCGAACAACTGGTAGGAAAATAATGACAGAAACCTGAGTTTAGTCTTGCTCTTTTTCTTCCTACCTGTGTTGCTTTTGGCATAGAATGTAGGGTAAAAAAAAAAAAAAGTCTCTGTTTGGTATGAATGTTCTCTGCCATTATGGTTGCTTTTGTAAATGTTGACTTTTCCTTAAGGAGAGAATTTTTAGTTTTTAAGTCGATTGGTGTATAAATATTTGCCCATTCTGGTGTTTCTTTGAAGTGCTTTTTGGAAAAGCAATTCAATGTTTCTAATATATAAACACAATGTTTTTTCAAACTTCAGAGGGAGATTATTATAATTGTTTGCTCATAGACATTTATTATGAAACAAATTACCACCTACTTTAGGGCCCTTGAACTTTGTAAAGTTACTGTGAAATCTTATTAAGTGGACTGCTTTTACTGTTCTTAACTCTAAATTTTTGCCCTCTTTAGTGGAATTTTTCTCCTTGAGATTCAAATCCTTCCAACCTTCTGTATTAATTAGCTACAAATGTTCTTTCCCCACTTTGCTGCTAATACTGTTGTTCCTCTGTCTGATCTTTTCAAGACTAATAACTATCACAAGTCCAACAATTTGCTCTGGTTTTCAAGGCCCTATTTAACCTGACCTCAGCAAAGGACCCTGCCTTTTGCCTTGTTGCCTCTCAAGAAACACCTTTTCACTTATCTCTCCTAAGTGCCTTGATATCAAAGAGAGGCTCCCAGAGCAGCAGCATCAGGGCCACCTGAGGGCCCTTGACACAGCATCTCAGGAGCCATCCGGCCCTGCCGCATTTTAATGAGTTCACAGGTGATTTCTGAGCACATTCCTTTGAGAAGCCCTGTCCAGGATGCTGGGGCCACATTCTTGCCTCCATGCCTTTGCTTATACTGTTCCCACTGCCTGGAATGCCTTTGCTTTTTCCCTCCACGTAGGTGAATATTCTTCATCTTTTGGGGGCTGGTCAGCTAAACCTTCACTTTTGTCCTTAACCTTGTTTAGAGTTAGTTTTTGAAGACAGATCATTAGGGTAAGAGATCCTTCTTTTTTAACAGCTGCATAGTATTCCATGGTGTAAATGTACCACATCTTTTTTAATCCACTCATCTACTGATCGTCACTTGGCCTGTTTCCAGAGCTTAGCTATTGTAAATTGTGCTGCTATGAAAGAGGCATGCATATATTCTTGCTGGTTGGTGTTTCTGGATTCTTAGGATATATTCCTAGAAGTGGGGTCACTGGGTCAAATGGCAGCTCCATTTTTAATTTTCTGAGGAAACTCCATACTGTTTTCCACAGTGACCTACAGAGTATTATGCTAAGCAAAATAAGCCAGTCAGAGAAAGACAAGCATCACATGACCTCACTCATTTGTGGAATCTAATGAACAAAACAGATCCAGAGACATGGAAGCATGGAACAGACTGATGAATCTCGGAGGGAAGGGAGTGGGAAGGCAGGAAGAGATTAACCAAAGAACTTATATGCATATAAGAATAACCCATGGACGTAGACAAATAGTTTGGTGAAGGCCTGGGGGAGGGGAGCAAGGTAGAGGGAGTCAATGGGAGAAAAAAAGGGGACATCCGTAATACTTTCAACAATAAAGATAAATTATTAAAAAAGATAGATCATTAGGTAAAAACCACTTATTGTCAAATATTGTCCTTGAAAACATTTTAAGTTGCCCAAATATAATATAGATGTTCTTATGCTACCTGTTTACAAATCTATCCATGATCAAATTTTCCTCCCTAGTCAGAACACATTGCTATTTTTGGGTTGAATACCAGATATGCTGAATGGCTTGTTTTCAGGAATCACACTGTAGGAAGAGTACGTCTCCTTGACTCCAAGTGTGTATGGTTGACTTTGCATAAATTAAATACATGTAAAAATTAATCCTCCTGAAATCAAGTCTTAGATGTGTCCCCACTTATGTTTTTATTGCCACGTTGAGATGGATCAGATGGTCAGAGCAAATGTGAACTCTTGAGGCTATGTAGAAAAATATGTTTTGAGTTCTTTTGAGTTAATTGTGAACCATTCCCTTTGCATTGAAGAAAAGATCTCAAATACTCAATGAATTAAAAAACAACAGAAGAAAAACATTTTCTAATTGACCACAAGGCGTAAGTAGAATGGGACAAAATCTGTATACAACAGGGAGATAAAACAAGAAGACAGAGAAGAGGCTGGGGCGGGGAGGGGAGGAAAAGAAAAAGAAATCTCTGTACACAGTTCAAACAGCAGAAAACGAAGACATTTTAGGAAGGTTCATATTGCCATTTATGGACTTTTAATTTTATTAAATTTATTGGGGTGACATTGGTTAATAAGATTATGTAAGTTTCAAGAGCATAATTCTATAATGCATCATCTGTGTATTGCACTGTGAGCTCACTACCCAAAGCCTGTTACGGACTTAATTGTGTCCCCTCAAAAATTATACAGTATATTGAAGCTCTGACTCCCTAATGTGACTGTATTTGGATATAGAGCCTTTAAGAAGGTAATAAGGTTAAATGAGCTCATAAGAGTTGGGCCCTAATCTGATAGGATTGGTGTCCTTATAAGAAGAGGAAGGGACACCAGATCTCTCTCTACCACTCTCCACAGTAGAAAGGCCATGTGAGGACATAAAAAAATGTCAGCAGCCATCTGCAAGCCAGAAACCAACCCTTTGGCACCTTGATCTTGGACTTCCAGCCTCTAGACCTGTGCGACAATAGTGTAAATTTCTGTTGTTGAAGCCACCAGTTTATGGTATTTTGTTATGGCAGCCCTAGCTGACTAAGACTTTGCCTAACTAAGATCAGCATTCTGAAGACAGAATGGATTGCAGTTTTAAGCTCAACGTCCCATTATTTTGGCTGTTATAATGGTATAACTGCAGTGTTATAATTCATTGTGCAGCTATTGGTCTGTCCATCTCAGCAACTGCTTCCTGCTTGATAACATTCATGAGCTGAGCAGAATACAATTACTTGTTAATTTTTTATAGCTGTTTAGATTCTAATTAGCTGCAACCTCCAAATATTTCCCAATGCATTTCAGGTTTTCAAATGGATTAAAATCCCTAAGTCCTGAAAAACAGTGACAGTGGAACTGAAATTCGTAGTTTGCTATGGTAATGATGTTATTGTAGAAGTATAGTGGGAATCTTAGTCATAGTTTTACTTCTTTAGCTAATAAAACATTCTACGGGCAGTAAGCGTGGCAAGTCTCCTATAATATAGCCTTCTCAATGAGGTGTTTAGTTCAAAGCTTACATTCTCTCATTTTCCTTTAATGAAAAAAAAAAAAAAAGACTATAGGAGTTAAAATTCAAGATGCTAAAATTGAGATGTAAGAGAAGTGGAAAATGAGAACTCCAATGTGCTCTTCCCCTAATAAGGAATCAGTCCAACATCAGATGGTTGATGAGAAGTGGCCTGAGGAACTTGTGAGCTTATGTTTGGCGCATGTGCCTCTAAATGTTTTGTATTTCACTATATTCTGCACCTAAGGGCTGCACAAATATTGTTTTAACGTTATTTTATAGTGGTGGGGGTGCTGCGTGGGGTTTATAGAACTGGGGATCTTGGATTTGTTCTCTCTAAATTGAGTTTTGTTTCTTTCTTGGTTTGAAATGAGTCCAGGCAGCCACATTGCTGGGGAAAATTACTTAAAGCATGTAAGTGAATACACTTGTTAAGCATAACATTTCACGACCCCAAGCTTCTTCCACTGAAAAATTTAAGATGCCAGAATTTAGTTGTTTCAGAAGTATGAGTCTTATTGGAGCCACATGATAGAGTGGAGTGAGCTTTCTGAAAATCAGCAGGTTTGGGTTTTAATTCCATTCCTACCTCTAACGACCAATGCATGATGGTTACTTTTATACATCAACTTGGTTGTTCCATGGTGCCCAGATATGTGGTCAAACATTATTCTAGATGTTTCTGTAAGGGTTTTTTATGGATGAGATTAACATTTAAATCAGTCGTCTTTTAGTAAAGCCATGATGTGGGTGGGCCTCATCCAATCAGGTGATGGTTTGAATGGCACAGAAAATTTGGCCGTCTCTGGGCAGGAGGAAGTCTGCCAGCTGGCCTGAGCTGCAGTGTTGTCTCTTCTCTGGGTCTCAAGTCTGCAGGCCCATTCTGCAGATTTTGGACTTGACAGCCTCCATAACTGCATGAGCCAATTCCTTAAAATAAGCCTCTTTCTCTCTATAAACATCTCCTATTGGTTCTGTTTCTCTGGAGAATCCTGACTAACACTATATGTAAGCATGGTCTTGTTCTTTCCTCTCTGAGGCTCAAGTGTGCAATCTGTAAAGGGAAGACGTAGCATTGTGTAACCTCTCTGGTCTTCTAGAGAGAAAAGTAGAGTGATTAAGGAACCTGCTAATTTTGAAATGTAAAATTTTTATAAAGAGTAACTAAAATCCAGAGAGGCACTAGATAAAAATATGAAAATACCCCCTCATTTCTTGGCATTTCACTTAAGATCTGAAGCAGATAGGTGAGCCTCTGTGATGGTGAAACACACATATCTTCAGCACAGTTCCCCAAACACAAGATATTCCGGCTGGGCTCTGCTGCTAAGTCTGATCACCCCCCTCCCCATTCCCCCTCCTCGAGGTCAGGGTCTTTCCCCCCCATCCAGCCTCCACCCCCCTGCGGGCATTCTCCTCCTTCCAGGCGCAGGCTCGGGCCTCCCATTTCCTGAGCCGGACAGGACCAAGGCAGGTAGCGCACCAGTTGACTCAGACCCCCTCTGGCATCCAGAGATGAGAGGCTGGGCACGGCCGCCCATTCCATCACCTCTGATGTTGGTCTATTGTCTGATTATTTCTTCGGTTCTTAATCATTTTCCCTGGCAGCGAAACTCACACAGATTCATTGCACAATAGCACGCACACACACAAAAGTCACCCATTGTGGCATCTAGTGATAATCACCGTTCATATTTTAATGAGCTTTATTCCTCTCGAAACAGATAATGATACAGTTTAGCCTTCTTTGCCGTCCTTCTCGAGGATAATCTTGTTCTAGTGTACTTGGGGAAGGGAGGTTCTTAATTTGCAGCCCCAGGTCAGCTAAGGTCACCACGGATGGGCGCGCAGGTTGCGCACTGCGGAATCTGGGAGGCAGCCCATCCTGTCACTGCTGAGAGAGAGGAGGATGCTAATTTAGAAGTGTTCACGGGGAAGCTCTTATGCACTAAAGTATTGTTTTGGTGCTGGGGAGATACAGTGGTGCACAGTGAGAGTGTGTTTGCTCTTACAGAATTTACACGACAGGAAGACAGACAATAGACATAATAAGTAAAGAAAATGAGTTCAGTTTATGATGAGTGTTATGTGGACCCCAAACAGTAAGAGTGACTGTGTGGGGTGGAGGTGGGAACAGTACATGTGCTCCTCGCCCTTGGCCTCAATTGACTGGCCCAAGGAAAGACATGTGATCCAAATTGGGCCATGAGAATCCTCCCTTGGGCTAAGAAAGAGGTCCAGGGAGTCTCTCTGAGAGCAGTGGTTGTAAGATATAAAATTCAAGAGCTGGTGGTGGCCATGCTTACCACTACATGAAGAAATACAGAGGGGCCCTGCCAAGAAATGCCATTCTCTGTCTCCTTGTATTCTCGTACAGTCTGCTAATTCTTGCATAAGTTGCTTTTGATTTGGTGGAAAGAGAGAAAGGGGCAGAGTCCACATCTGAGTTTAATTTGATGTGAAGGGGGAGGGAGTGGGCAGAAGATGTAGGTGGTAGGTTGACCCATAAACTGACCTAATCAATGGAAGCAGGGGCTTGGAACAAAGGCGACTAGTAACCCACAGAAATCCTGGGGTAGGCACTGGACTTTTTAGAAGTATGAAATGGGACTTCAGGGTATCTCATCTAGATCTTAAGAGGTTTGAAAACCTTCATAATATCTTGATTACATATGATAAAGGGAATTTCTTTTCAATACATACTCTTTTTTTTCCTGATATTATTACTTTAATTCAGGCCTAGAGACTTTAATCAGACAATAATTTGTATTAAAGTCCATTTTATCATTTACCCTCAACATTTTTATATCTCTTTTCTCTGGTTAACTACAGAGTAACAGCCTATCCAGAATTAAACTGAAATCAGCGCAATGTGGTTACAATCAAATTGCGTTAACGGGTTTCTTTTTCTTTATTACTTCTTTAGTATCCACGGAACTGCCCCCACAAGTAAATGCTGCCTTGAAGCTTTCATATTTGAAAAAGGGATGTGCGGTAGGCCTGCTTGAGGTTCATGACTAGCTCGAGATTGGTTTTTTATAAGTTTCCTGCAGCGCTGGCTGGAAGAGTGGGACTCTGTCCATGTATAGGTTGACCCTAACCTGATTGGACTTGGAATAGATGACTGACTCAAGCTGAGTCAATCAGATTCTTTCTCTCAAAATACTAACTATGAAACTTCAAAATATCTCAGGCAGTGGTGGTCACTGTGATGGAAGGTCTTGAGGTTCAGGGACCTGGACATTCATGATACTGAACTCACAAGAGAGGAGAATCTGTGTGGGTGAGGGGGAAGCAGTGTGAAATTTTATAGAAAAAGATATTTTCTTCTCAAAATGGGGGAGGCAATAAAATCAAGAATTAATTATGTGAGTAAATACAGTATAAATTAAAGACATGCTTTTCTTAGGAGGCAAGCATGTAGATAAAAAAAGGTTATTATTATAAAGTATCTGATAAAAGGTGAAAATGGTATGTGACTGTTTTTGAGATTAGGTATTGCAATTTGAAAAACAACAACATTGAAATAATGTCTTATGTGCAAATAATAGATTCATGAAGTTAATTCTAGGAAGGAATATCTAGTTCAGAGATCAGCCAGGGCTGCAAAGACCAAATCTCATCCACATCTACAGCCTATGGGCTTATACCCCTAGGACCAATCTCCCCTTCCAGCCTTACCACCATCTGCCTTTCTGGGTATTCCGCACTCTGCTCATGCTGGGGTGCTTGCCATTTCTTGAACATGTGGTGCATTTTGTCCTGTGTCTTGGAAGATGGGTCTTGGCAGAAATGAAGTCCAAGGCTATGATAGGGCGGGTAGGGAGAAAATGTGCTCAGAGTTGGTCCCAGTCAAAAGCTAAAAGCTGACTCCTACTGTGTGCTCGATTGAGAGACAATAGTGATTAGCTGAATAAGCGTATCGAGGTTCCAGGAAACGATGTCAGGCCAAAACCGCAGTGTGCCTCCTTGAACCTCAAGATACTTTTCCTTAGATAACAGCACACACAGACCTTTTTCTACATATATTCTGCATAAATACATGGGTGACACATTTAGAAAAATAGTAATAACAATTAATCCCTTGCTGCTAATGTAATTTTTGCTTTCATTCTCTTGTGTGTTGGTTGTCCCAGGTCAGCTGTCTGATCTTCTACACCAGTTTGACCTTCACTTGTGCTTCGAATGCTGATGTTAATTACTTAGTCTGACCTTACTAGATGGTTCCAAAGAGCCTCTCTTTGCAATAGATCCTCCCACTCCTGACCTGCTGTGAAATTGCCAAACTCTACAGCTCGTCTCCTTTCTCTTTTATTCGAGTAGATCTCAACAGACATTTAAAAAGGACACATAGTCCCTTGGAAGCTGTGTATCCAGTTTCTAATTTACTCCTTAAGAGCTACACTCTCTGGGTGGAGGTGACAAGCTGAGTTCTCAGCCCTCAACAAGATATATTGCAATATTAGACAGACCTCCCTACACTTAGGATCAGCAAGTGCTGCTTTCCCTCTCTTAGTAACCATTTATTTGTTAAATGTTAATATTTTGGTCACTAAATATTGTTTTGTTTTAGAAGTATATCAGAAAAATCTGTATTCAGACTGATTTGAAAGTGAACACATTATTATTATTATTTTTTAAACATATCTTTATTGATTTCAGAGAGAGGAAAGGAGCGGGGAGAGAAAGAGAAACATCAATGATGAGAGAGTCATTGATTGGCTGCCTAGCCAGCAACCGGGGCATGTGCCCTGACTGGGAATCGAACCCCAATCACCTGGATTCTAGGTTGATGCTCAACCGCTGAGCCACGCCCGGCCGGGCCACATTATTTTTGGAGATGAGGCTGAAAGAAAGGGATTTACTCCAGAACTCACTTAATCCACAGTAATTATGCACTACCTTACGACAATTCCCCTATTGTTTATTTGTTTGTTCATTCATTTGTTTATTCATTAATTCATTCATTTATTCCATATCTAACAAGTGCCAACTGGGCATTAGAGATCACTCTGGACCCTCTGGTCACAGCTCAATAACTACGGCAATAGCAAAATAATGAGAGAACACTTGTGGAGTTCTTCTAATGTGCCACGCACTGTACAAATTATTGTAAATACATTATAGCAATTTATCCAAACAACTTCACATTACTGATAGGAAAGTGCCATTACCTCTCAGAGATTAAGTAATGAGACTCAAGGTCACACAGGACATGGAAGAGCTGGTGTCTGACTCCAGAGCTCTGAGGTTCCACCTGCATATACATATGAATATGACCAGCTCACGGCCTGAAACAAGCCCAAGACCTTTCAACTCTGACCCAACTGGGTCTTGGCCATCAGTCCCAGCATCAGGTCACATGCTCCAGCACCTGTGACAGTTTAGGGCAAGGGTGCACATTCAGGTGTTAGCTTCTTCTCTTTTTTTGCCTGCTCTAGGTTATGGGGGCCATCAAACTCTAGGTTTCGGTCCTGATTATGTACTCATTAATATTTGCTGATTTGACTTGGTGAAAATTTCCAAATGAGGTTTATTTTCTAAGCCACCCTTTTTTCTTACATCCATGAAATGATACCAGCTCTTGCACACCTAGCATCTAAAGATGGAGAACTCTCAGGACCTTTAAAAAGCATAAGGCCTGGTTGGCTTGGCTCAGCAGTTGAGCATCGACCTATGATCTAGGAGATCCTGGTTTAATTCCCAGTCAGGGCACATGCCCGAGTTGCAGGCTCGATCCCCAGTGGGGGGCGTGCAGGAGGCAGCCGTTCAATGACTCTCTCATCATTGATGCTTCTATCTCTCTCTCTCCCTCTCCCTTCCTCTGTCTGAAAACAATAAAAATATATTTAAAAAAAAGCATAGGGCTGCTCATTGTGGAGATCATTTCAGTTTCTATTAAAACTCTCACTTTCCTCAGTTCATTGAGTCTGGAGATAAAGATGAGGTCAGTGTGTCAAGGTGATGAGTAGTTACTGAATATTGAACTCATGGCCAATTTTCCAAATTTTCCGTATTTTCCAAATGGCAGATATGGCCATTCTTTTCTTTGTCCTCAAAGTTAATAAGGCATTTCTGCCCTTTCATTTCTTCCTTAAAAATCTTTCATACTTAGGAAAAAAGGTAATGAGTCATGAGCAGAGTGCACATCCCAAAGAATGATTCAGAATAGGCCTAGTTAGGGAAAGCGCATCAATTTGGTGAGGGAGAATCTTTGAGAAGACCCCATCTATTTCTAATGAATCATGAGTGAAATACCAAGTGACAATTGATAGATTGTGTTAATTTATTTAGGAAAGCAGAGAAAAACCTGGGTCTAAATTTAGAATTAAAACAGTTAAACATTTAGAATGACTTAGTCTGTTCAGGCTGCTATAACAAAATACCATAGATTGGATGGCTTTATAACAGAAGTTTACATCTCATAGGTTTAGAGTCTGGGAAGTCCAAGATCAAGGTGCCAACAGATTTGGTGTCTGATGAGAACCTTTCTTCTTGCTGTGTTCTCAAATGACAGAAGGAGTGAAGGAGCTCTTTGGGGTCTCTTTTATAAATCCACTCACGAACTCTACCCTCATGACCCAATTATCTCACACGACAGCCTACACATCCCACAAACATTGATTGATTGAAGGCTTAATATGTGCCCCGTATCGTACAAGGCAATAAGAAGCAAAATCAACCAAAATGCTTACCTTCATGGATCCTCTATTCTAGTAGTGAGGCTTCCTTTTAGCCATGCTCAGGCAGAATTACAGAAGAGTAGAGACTAGGAGGCTAAGAGGAAGACAGTCTGCAAAAGAGAACTGAGCAGATGGGCAAGAAATGGCAGCTCCTTGGGAGAGAGACTTGGAGATTTCAGCTCATATGGTTTCCTTGGGGTTTGGCTATATTTCTATCATGATCCTTATTTTTATTGGTGCTGCTCTTACTAGTTACCCTTTAGGAAGCACTTAGTATGTTCAAAGAACTAGGCTAATCTCTTGGCATGCATTTAACAGTCTCAGTAGCCTTGTGATCCAGGAGCCCTTATTGTGTCCATTTCATATGTGAAGAAACTGAGGTTCTGAGATGGTAGGTGAATTACTTCGTAACACCAGCTAGTAAGTGACATAAGAGGAACTTCAACTGGGCTGAACTCTTTGCAAAGGATCCTATCATATTAGCCTGCATCCTTAAAATATCCTTGTAATAAACTAGCTTTGTTGGGTGCCAGTTCCTTGCAGTCATCAGATACCCTAGGTAGCTGGTTAATGTAGCTCACACTGGAGGCAGCAAGATCAAGTAGTTCTCTACCTTTCTATTATTATATAAAACCACAGGTATTTCAAATAGAATCATAGCAACATAAGTCCCCTCTTGAAAATGTTCAAAGTTAAACGTCCATGTAAGTGTTTTGGTGCGAATATTCATTTCTTGAGCTATGTGACTACAATGAGGGGTTCCCACTTTGTGAGCATCTGAACTCTGGCCAGAGGAGTAGGAGTCAGGTGGGGCTGGGGCAGAGTTAACACAAAGAGTGCACAGTCCTTATGCACACCAAGCACTGTCTGTAAATTCAGTAAATAGTACATCCTGCACACACATGGACCATGTGCTCTAAATATATGTAGAAGTAGTTAATATCAATGAAATAAAGACTCATGTAAAGTAGTCATTGAATTTATATTAGCTTTTTGTCATATAATTTCTATATCAACAGATACCATGGAATTATAGGAGAGTCTTCTTTTTATGGAATTAAAAGTGGATCCTTACAATGAAAAGTTGAGAATTACGATAGTAAGTTATACCAAAAGGGTAACTGAGTGTTTATAATGGGGGAGACAGATATGTGGTTGTTTGTGACTCACTCATTTTATACATGTGGCAGGCGGCTCTTACTGATAAGGACACTCTTTGTGGAAGATCCCAGTACAACCTCACATCCTCATAATAGTGACCAGGAAGCCACGAACAGCCTTTTGGTGTTATTAGCCTGTGAGATGTTGCCATTTTTTGTTCAGAAAATGAAAAACTCATGTTCAATGACTATCCCTTTCTATTTCCTAGGGTCCAGGAAAGAACATCAAGATTAAGAAGCTGATTTGATCAGACGTGTCCTGCTTATGTGGCTTTGGGTCATGATTCTCGAGTTACCAAATCCGGTGCCTTGTTCATTTCAGCTTGTCAAGTGGGTATAACTGAACTCGCCTCTGTATAAGGCACCAATTAACTAACATTGTTGAGCTTCCGTAGAGGGCAGATAGTTGAGGAGTCAATGTTATGGCATAATTGAAATGATAAGTCACTTAACTCCCAAAGCAACAGAAATCTCCTCCCCCACCTTCGGTTTTGGGATTATTATTTGCATCCCATTTAAAAATAGCATAGGGTCTGTGGCAAGATTCTGGAGCCTTTATCACTAATGACCTCATCTTCCAATGGTCAGTGATAACAAACAAGGAGAAGGGATTTCCAAGGGGGCAGAGCATTAATAAGGTAAGATTTTAAAATTAAAATTTCAAGTTAATTAAAATGTCCAAAAGCACAATAAAACTGCAGAAAATCTGGCAAGGGAATGGCAGCAGGCCTGATTAATGCAAGTCAACTGTCTTCTGAGGGTAATAGTAATAATGATGAGATTATGGATGTGGAAGAACCTGCTAAAGAGAAATGTGATGTATGTGGAATACAAACAGCGTCCCAGTTACTATTTTATGGTGCACAATGGATCTTATTAAGGAGGAATAGCTGTAAGAATTACCACTGAATTGCTCAATAAAAGTATTGTGTAATTAACAGTGTTGTAGCAGCAGCTGGAGCAGTGCCTCCCATTGATATTCCATATTCTCCATTTATTTCCAGTTTGCCAAGGGGATGTGAGTTCTAACTAAGACTGTTTACTTATCCAATCACTCAGCAAACGTTTATAGAGAAGGGCACAGTTCTCCGAGGTGTGAGGGGTATGACAATGAGGGAGGCAGTGCTTTTGCCCTTAGGGAACTTACATTCAAACAGAGGAGTTACAATAGGAATGCAGTGAACTTGAATAGAATGCAGATTGTTTTGAAACTTTCCATGAGCAGTCAAAAGAGAGAGAAATTACTTAGGGTAAAAGAAATTTAATAAAGGCATAAAAGAATATGTGGCATCTGAGAAGGGCTTTGATTTTGATTTTGGTGAAGATAATAATTTCCTACTCTGTAAGTTCTTAAATGTTTAAAAAAGCTATATGGTATGTAATGCCACCAAGGCAAGTAGGACACTATGGAACCATATTTTGGGTGAAGAATGTAGTCAAAATAAATAAAGGGGGGCACTAATCAATGATATGTTGAGAGAGAGAGAGGGATGTTGGTACTTGAAATGGAAGCATACAATGCCAGGCAAATAATCTTGTCCAAAGGGGACTTTGGGCGTTTTTGCATCAGGCAGTTATGACCTAGCCAGACCTGCTTGACTCTAACTCTGGCTACATGGTGATTTGGGGGATAAGAAGCATATCATAAAAATCATTTGGGTCATTGCAACAATAGAGCATGATGGAGATGATGGGGACCTCAAATTATGGGTCAGGTTTTGTGAAAGTGAAAAGGAGAGAACAGCTCGCAAGAACACTGTAGAGGCAGTGAAGAAGAGGGAGAGGTCAAAGTGGACCACAGATTTTGAACTTGGGTTACTAGAGAGATGGCTGGATGAGTGTCAATAATGTGGTGGATGAAAGAGCACTGGGAAAATAATGACATATTAATACAAAGATGATGCACCTGGAGAGATACTTCATCATCCAGCTGAGATCAGCTTCAGTAGGAGGCTGAACTTGACTTAATGCTTCATTTATTCTGTAATAATATTGGGTTCAGGCACTATCAGAATGTGCCTGTGAGATAAGACACATTGGCATGGAGTAAGGTGCTTTTTGGGCATGTGCAGAAGATGATTTAGATATTATCCATTTGGGCATCAATGTATTTTGGGATCATTTCGAATGACAGCTGAGATTTTCAGTCTTGGAGGTGAAGACAGGGTTGTGTTAAGTTCCGTGTTGAGGTCCTAGAAGGATTCTGGGCCTAAGATCATGGGAAACAACTGATCCGTAGTTTGGATTTTATAAGGTCAACTTCAGGTCTCTTTTTAATTTTTTTTAGCACTAAAGAATGCATTCCAGCCTTCCTTTTTCATTGGGTTTCTATTATTTCTGGCTATATTTCCCCCATCCAGCTGCTTTGCTTCTGGCATCAAAGCTGATGGGCACAGAAAGTGTTGAAGCATGGACGCCAGCTGACTTGCCCAGAGTATGATGAAGCAGAACCACTAAAATGGAGATGAAGAATTGCCAAGAAATTTGAGCTGGGGTAGATTATAGTCTGAAGGTTCAAATTGCACACTGGGCTCATAAACTTAGTTTATTTTCAACTCCCTGCCTCCTTAGCCCCTTGTAACAGTTTTACCAGTAAAACATAAAGTTTCTGACTTTGTTGCTTCTCAGATCTGTCTCTACCTCTGCAGCTCTGAATCATCTTCCTATTTTGGGTCCCTTCCTTCTGTTTTTTTGTTTTTTAAATATGTCTTTACTGATTTCAGAGAGAGAAAGTGAGAGAGAGAGAGAGAGAGAGAGAGAGAGAGAGAGAGAGAAACATCAATGATGAGAGAGTCATTGATCAGCTGCCTCCTGCACATCCCCTTCTGAGGATTGAGCCCACAACCCAAGTTTGTGCCCTGACAAGGAATTGAACCATGATCTCCTGGATCATAGGTCGGTGCTCAACTGCTGAGCACGCCAGCAGGGCAGGTCCCTGCCTTCTTTAAGAAGGACAAGTACAACCTCCTTTCTGAATTCTATCTTCTCTTCCAAGCTACCCTGTGCACAACAGTGTGTGTTATTTTCATTCTGAAGATTCTCCAGTCTCTATATGGCTGTCAGTTGCTCCTGAATCAGATTTAAAATCCTAATCCTGGTCTTTAAGGCTCTCCACTGTCATTGCCCTCCTCAGGGGTCCTTGTCATTGGCTGCAGCCCCGCTCCTTTCTGCTCTTGTTGGTAAACAGCCATACTGCACTCCACACACCACTTACTTATGGCCACATCAGAGAATTTGCAGGCACCACGCCTTCTTCCTAAAATGTCATCTCTCTTTTTCTCTCCCACATAGGCCTTAAATTTCTTTTCTTTCAGTGATCTTTCTTGTTAGGATCAAGCAAGCTATTTCTTAGCATGAGTGACATATATCTTTGTCACCTTAAATGCAAGTGCATTGAACGAAAGTTATCATATACTTCATCCTTAGCAGGCTTGAAACTAATGTTATCCCTTTTACTAAGTTTGATTGAGTGGGGTACACTCTTTTGCACACCTTCTGGATGGCTTTTTCCTCCTGCATATTTAGCTCTACTCTTTTGCTATATGAAAGGATTACTACACAATTAGGCTTGGTCTCCTACTAAATGTAGATCCTAGAAACATGGTTTATAGTAGACTGTGGTACTTTCCAAAGGACACTTGAGAAAGAAAAAGGTTCTATTTTCACATAAATATGAAAAATCCTGGATTAAGCAGAGTGAAATGAGTTTCTTTCTGGAGGGCTATTTGGGTATTTTAATAACCAAGAAGGGATGGGTGTTGTATGATCCATCAGAATTAGGGTTAGGCCCTCCTTTGATTCTTTTTTATTGCAATAAAATACGAATTTTAGCAAGAGATAGAGACTGATCCAAAGAGGTGTGATTGTCTTTTTATTTCCTACACCATACAATGATGTGTAGTTCTCAAGAAAGACTTGGTTACTTCATACTTTCTGCCTGCAGGTGGAAGCCTTCAGGTCCCAGAAATGTTCAGGCCCCAGAGCTCTCAGGTCACTGTGTCCTTGGGGGAGATGAAAGAGGAAGTGACTCCTTCCTGAAGCCACATCACTCCCATCCCAGCACAGAAAGGCAACTAGCCTAAAAAGGGAACTGTGGTCCTCATCCTTGCTGCTTTCATCAGGACAGAAATTGCAGGCGCATGGTGACAGCGAAACTCAACGTGCTTGCTTCATTTAGAGCACTTGGAAGCAGGCCCTTCTCCCTTATTCTTAGTACAACATTTAAAAAAGAAGACCTGAGCCTGGCCAGCATGGCTCTGTGGGTTGAGCATTGACCTATGCTCCAGGAGGTCCAGGTTGCAGGCTCGATCCCCAGCAAGGGACGTGCAGGAGGCAGTCGATCAATGACTCTCTCATCGTTGTTTCTCTCTCTCTCTCTCTCTCCCTCTCCCTTTCTCTCTCTGAAATCAATAAAGATATATTTAAAACACAAACAAGCAAACTTGAACACTGGAGCAACCTGAACCATCTCTTTATTTTGATGACATATTTTCATAAGGAAAATAAATATTCAGATGATCAGAAATGTATATAACTAAATGAAATCAATAAAAATAGCAAAATGCATTTAAAATGACAGAATTATGAAATTATGTATCAGCACTTAGAATGGGGCTAAGAGAAGTGCTGATAGGAGATAATGTAGTCTGTTACCTACTATAAATGTTTGCAAATAGATATTTTTAAATAAACAGGATTATTACAGGTGATCTATCTGAATGTCAAAGCCTGGACTTCCAGACTTTGCATTGTGTAAATGGGAAGAAATATGGCAACACTAGTTAACTAGACAGTAGACCCACAGCCCTTACATTTGATGCATTTTGCTTTAAAAATAGACCTTGTTTTTCAGCTTCATCTGCAGTTCTATGTGAAAATTGATGTCAGTTTTTGTTTTATCGATAAAATGTAATTTGGGGGGAAAAAGCAAACCTGGCTTTTAAATAGTGAGGGATTTTCAAGGGCAATCACAGCTTCTCCTGTGTTGCTCCCTTGTTGATCTGTAAGCTCTCCCCCACCCCTCAACATTTTCCATCTTGCTCTGTGCTCCAGGAGCCTCACCCTACAGATACCTCCACTTGCCCCTGTCTCCTCTCGCGCATTCCTGTTTGGAGGAGAGAGCTGGTGGTACTTGTCTGGTGTTCATCACTCTTTGGTGTCCTGTTTCTGGAAGAGACTGGTCCCACTGTGGCCTCTCCTCCCACAGACAGCCCCTCCTCATGGCTCCTACACTCACCGGCCGCAGGGCACACTCTCCTCCCCCGCCCACTGCTGCTCTTGTTGCCTCCACCTCTCCTTATGCTTCACTTTTCCTCTGCCCACCGCCCTGCAAATAGTCCTTGCCAGCTGTTAAAGCCGTTTGAACCAGCTGAGTTGGGTCCTACTTCTTGCTGGACCTCGGCTGGTGCAGTATATTTTCAGGAAAGGTACAGAGGTCCTGGCTATTCCGGGGAACTAGTGTTCCACAGAGCCCATTTTGCAAAGCCCTACGCCAGAGTGTATTTCATGGGGGTGTGGGTAGGGGAGGGTGGGCACACTTAGTGGCTGGCTGGTAGCAGGTATTCAGGATGCTGATGGAGGTCATGTGGAAGCCACCTGTATATTTTAGAGATGCCCCTAAGTATGCCTCATACAGTCTGCTCTTGACCTCTACCTTCTCCAACAACGTCTAAGTGAATCTTCGCTTGATTTGAGGGATGATATACAGCAGCTATTAAAAAAAATCCTCACCTAATGATATGTTTTTATTGATTTTAGAGAAAGAAAGGGAGAGAGAGAGAGGAGCATTGATCAGTTGGTGCCCGTATACACCCTGATTGGGGATTGAGCCTGGCCGGGGTCAATAGACCGTAGCTTTTGAAATCTATCCCAGGAAAGGAAGAGGGCAGCGATGGGCCTGGTGAGGCTCTTGCCTCCTCCCTGGAGATGGACATGACTGAGTGAGAGGAGCCAGCAGAGAGCAGCAGGACTGGCAGCTCTGACCCGCTGCTGTCCTGGATTCGCGGGGAGTAACATTTCCCTCTCAGACATGAGGGATCAGCATTCTCCTCTCTGTTCACAGGGCATCTGTCTCAGAGGAAGGTATGGGAATGTCAGTGCCCCTTTCAAAAAGTAGAAGCTCACACAATTTTGGTAAGTGTTGGGGAGGGTAAGCGTATCGGGGCAAGAAATGACTTGGCAAAGAGGTGTTATTGCCACTGAATTTGCTCTTCCTTTGGAAACAGAAAAGAGGCCAGGTGGTCTCCTCAAGGTGTCAGGAATGAAGCCGCCGTATGTAAGGCGGCCAATGGCAGTTCTGGGTGAACAAGAAAATGCTGCGGAATCCTGGGAACAGAGCAGAGCCCCATGAGCCAGCCCCGTGGCTGTCTGTCTGTCTCTCTCCCCACTTTTTGTGGAAATACTTATCTTGTAGCTCTTTTAGAGCCCTCGTGAAGCTCTGTTGCTGTGACTCGTGTTCACTCAGATGATGTCCTGGAGCAGTGGTCCCTGACGATGCTCACCGGCCTCCCTGGTTTTCACAGCCTTGCAGCCCTCGGGGTGCTAAGTCATTCTGTTCTCGGCTCCCCCAGAGTCATACAGTAGAGGAACTGCCTGAGTTTGGATCCTCCTGCAAGTAGAGGACACATATCTGGGCAAAGATGAATGGGTTACTGGGAGTCGAATTGTAGTATCTTATGGGGCTCTTCCAGAACACTCCCCCAGGCTGGCCAGGCAAGCGGCCCTCACTATCCTACAGGACCTGACGGGCATTCTGCCTCCTTCCTACCAGGGACAGCTGCCTTCTCTGTGAGTAGTGTCCCTTGAGTCATGCAGTCTGGCAGCCTTGCAGCTAGTGCTCCCCACAAGGGCCAGCAGTCCCCATCCGTCATGGACCAGGCCTGGTTCATCTTCATGCTGTGGGAAGGTGATTGTAAGATGAGAGGCTTCCACCAACCCATCATCTTTCTTCCCAGCTCTGGAAGGGATTCTGTAATGCCAACAGTAGAAAATGACCTGCTGCACAACCAGTTCTGCACTTGGGCCCAATCCTCGGCCTTCTCCCCAAAGACCTGGGCAGGGAGGAAATCATTGGACAGGGCCTCTCCCTGCTATAAATATGCCTGGTTATTTTTCAGAACACTGCTTAGGTTGACTCTGGGCTTTGCAGCTGTCCCTGACTTCATTGTAGGGTAACCTACTTGTCCTGGTTTGGCTGAGATTTCCCCTTTTTAGCGCTGAAAGTCTTGTCTCCTAAGAGTCCCCACAGTTCCAGCAAGACAGGACAGTTGGTCGCCCTCTCTCACACCCCTCTCCCCCCTGAGCCTGCATGCCTGTTATTGCACACATCACACTATGTATTCACTGTGTCTTCTCTGTTAGACTGTGGGCTCCAGGGAGAGAGGGGTTCTGTCAGGTTCATGTTTTATCTCCCCTTGTGCCTGGTGCTAATAGGTGCCCCACAAAAATTTGTTGAACGTGAATCACTGCTCAAGGCATAGGTGGAGTCCACTGTCATCCAGCATAGTCAGTACAGTGTTTGTAGGGGCCAGAGTGGTGAATTAAATGGGGCTATCATAGTGGTCACCATTCTTTAAAATTTTGATGATAGCACTAATTTTTGCCATTCTCCTTGGGATATTGTATTGTTTTATGTTTACTATCTTGGGTGGGGACAGTGGGGACATTTCAGATGTGTCTGCTTTGCTTTTCCCATCACAGTAGCTCTTATCCCAAAAATCAGGAACCTGATATGAGAGTTCTGTCATTTACCATGTATGCCCATTCCAATGATATACTTGGGTATGGAAAAATAGTCACTGAATGGGTCTATAGACCCAGTGACCCATAGTGAGCTGGATCTGAGTCATGACTGGACTCCACATTCCTTGAATGGAATGGAGGGCACAGTGGTGCTTTGGGTCATTGGGAATCAAAATCAACTCACACTCTGGGTTCACCAATCTTTGCAAGTTCCCATTTTCCCCTGAATGTTTACCTGAGTAAATGCCTTAGATCACTTTGGAGGAACTGGGAGAATTACTACTGAATCCACTTGCTGTGGTATGGCAAGATCTTTTTTTTTTTTATGGGGACCTCACTTTTCCTTCAGTCATTCTGGAAATGAGAACTGGCTCATGTCCAGAAGCCTGGCTAGCAATCATGACTTTTCATTTGGGCAGCTGCCTGCAGACTCCCGATTAGCCATTCTTGATTTCTTTAGTTGGATAATTTGTGTAATTCCCTTGCTGGCTGCCTATCAATCTTGCCCCTAGGAACATTGTGTTCTATACACCGTCTCCACAGCTCTCTGAGGGTCCCTGCTGCTACTATGACCTTGATTTCGTTGTGAGGATTGTGTTCACTCACTTTGCTTTGGATGGTGACGCACTGCCACCAGGCCTCTATTATTTCAAGATTCCCATTGCTTTCAGTGAGCTCGACTCTGTAATGGTGTCTCCTTCTCTTGGCCTTGGCTAGAGAGGACAGCCACTGCTAAGCTTCTCAACAATGCTGGTGTCCCTTTCACAAGCACGTTTCTTACCTCTTTGGTAAAAGGATGGCCGTTGAGCCCTCCTATGGCACATTGCTGACTTACTTAGTATACCCCTCTAGCATACTCACTTCTTGGAGCCTCGAGATCCATTTTTAGACCATTTATCATATCCATTTTGGTATTTCTAATTCATTGGGCCATTCACATGGGTCATCACATTCTCCAAGCTTCTAAGAGCCATCTTAGCAGTGGGAGTACTTGACTAGACTTGTGTATCATGGGAGAGTGCTCGATCCTTATAAACTCCTTTATTCAACTTTATATCCCTCTATCCATTTCCATGTATACCTTCCCCACTCCTGCTGGCACATATTGGCTGGATCTTGCAGCTCCTTTGTGTATAGTCCCTCCCTCTCTTAGCTGACCCAGCACACCCCAGTTAGGGGGTGCTGAGATTTCATCCTGTTATCTATCTGGTCCTCAAAAAAGCAGTGGGGGGCAAGTATGGTCTTTTAAGGCACAACATCAGGGTCCAACCAGGAGACAGAAAACACACAAGTGATTTAAACAGATAAAACTTAACGTAAAGAATTATTTAGTAGTACAAGATATTTGACTACAAAAAGGGATGAAAGAGGACTCTAAGGAATATAGCTACAGCACATGTGGAAAGCAGCCAGTACTGTTAGGGCTGAGGGAGCACGAAGGAGGGAGGGACTAAGAGCTTAGAGACATCTCCATCCGGACCTCCTTGGGTCCTTGGAGAGGGCATGGCTGCCAGGGGAACACTCTGCTAGTGGTGAAGAAATTGCTGGGGCTGGTCTGCAGGACCGGCCCACTGAGTGGGAGAGAATATTGCCAGAGGATGCAGGGTGGAGGCTGGAGCTGGTCCATGAGGGATGGCAAGGTGAGCACCACCAGGCCTCTTGCACGCTGATCTGCTGGCAACCAGGCCAAAGAAAATTGGCACAATGGAACCGGAAAGATAAGCCCTTTCCTCTGGCTATGGCCTTGCAGTGTCACTCCACTGTGCTCTACTGACAAGGGTATTGCACCATCTGAAAGGGAGAACATGGTTATAAGGTCTAGCTCCAGGATCACAAAGTGTGACTGCTGTCCTTGGAAAGGTCTGCTTACAAAGTTAGCCCTTAGTTGGCATCTGGGAACTTGGATTTGGGAGAGCTCTCATCATTCTCAGAACTGCTAAGGGTGGCTCACTGTGCCTTCATTGTTTGTACAAACAATATGGTTTATGAAAAACACCTGTTTTCCTTCTGGGAGTCTGGAATTTGGGAATGTACCAGGCAGAGATTGTCTGTATGACCAGCCCCCAGTAAAAACTCTGGGCCCCGAATCTCTAACAAGCTTTCCCAGCTACTAACATTTCACAAGCATTGTCACAACTTGTTGCCAGGAGAATTTGGTCCATCCTGTTCAAGTGACTCTTCTGAGAGAGGACCCTTGGAAACTTGCACCTGGTTTCCCTGGACTTCACCTCCTGTGCCTCTTCCTCTTGCTGATTTCGCTTTGCATCCTTCGCCGTAATAAACCATAACCATGAGTACGATGATATGCGAGTCCTATGAGTCTTCCTTGTAAATCACCAAACTTGGGGGTGGCCTATGGGACCCCTGACACATTAATAGAGACACCTGCTTTATTTGAGGCCTCTGAATGATCTTCAAGCAAGTTGGGGGCACTTCAAGCCAGGGGAGTGGGCCTCTTCCACAGGCCCAGAGGGCTCAGGGGATCTGGGAGCTAAAAATTCTCCACTGCGTTACTCAGATATCCCCATTGCAAGTCTCAGGACCTGACACTTTGCCTATTAGGGCCCTGATCTCTGCAGAGGAAATTTCCAGCAGGAAAATTTAAACTTTCTCTGAAATTCTGCTATACATGGTTTCTCAGGTCCCTACGAGTTTGCTTGAATTGTTGCATAACCATCCTGAGCTTGCCATAATCTTTCTTTAATAACTCAGAGGCCCTCAGAAACAGCTACTCAATTCCTTTTATTGAACACATCTCTCATACTTCTTAAGGTCCAGAGATACTGCACCACACAGTGCATCCACTGCCACCAGTGACAATGGTACCAGCTACCCCACCGCAGCACCCCAGGGCCCGCCTCTTCTCCACCCACCATCATGGGGGGGGTCCCCGTTCTCACCCGTGGCTGATCCGGTTGTTCCATCTCCAACATCCCCATTCTTAGTACGAGGATGACTAGGATTTAAGGATACACGTGCTTACTGTGTGGTTGTACATGAAGGATCTCCTTTATTTCTGGGACTGCTGTGCAGGTAGGCAGCCGAGATGCTGTTATTTCCATTCTCAGAAGAGGAAAGGAAGCCCCTGAGGCGTGATTAGCCTAAAGTCAGGATTCTACGAAGTGGCAGAGTCGGAAATAAACCCAGATTTTTCTGACTCCAAGTAAATCCTCGCTTTCTCTTCTACCACTTTGTGCCGCCTCTCCAAAGAACGGGACACTCTGGCTCCTGTTATAGGTGAGGAATTTGCTTGGTTTGCATGTCCTTATTAAAACTCCCATGGTCATCTTAGTATGACACGGTTTGTCGCAATCTCCATCAGACACTTTCGACCGAAAAGAGTCAAGGGCATATGCGAGGGAGGCTTGTCAACATTTAATGTGCAAACTAGTCACTTAGGGACCTTAAATGTTAAATGTACATTCTGAGTCAGGGAGTCTGTATTTCTGACAAGCCTCTAGGATGCTGCTGATTTTCCTGGTTCTTGACCACACAGAACAGCTAGTTCTTAGTAGTTCTTGAGAAATTAAAGCAAGAACATTTAGGAATAATGATGTATCTTCATTTCCAACATTTCAATTTGGTAAAATGGAAAATATTTCTCCATATGAATTCAATCCATAAATACTCTTGCTAAAAAAAAAGTAACAAAAAATAAAGCTGCAAAAATTACTAGAATTAAACCAGCCCTAAGATTAAAATAATGATTGTAACAGCTTTATTCAAGCATCTGATTGGTGAAGCTCATAAACAGCAACTGTCCTACACTGAAAATACACAGTTTTGCAAGGACAAGTCAAAAGACACAGCTAAATTTTGACTGATCCATAGAGACCAGCGTAAATGATTTTGGAGAATCATAGCTATACTGGGTGATGTTTACAAGACTCAGCCCAGATTATTAAAAGTTTCCAAGTAGACCTCAGGGAAGTCTCAGGTTGTCTGTGATAAACTTTAGAAGTCCCTCAAAATGACATCCTGCCAAATGCCTGTCCTCTGGACCCCCAACCATTTTCTAGTTCCTATGTTGCCAAGCTCTGCTCCCACTGTCACTAGTCTTTCCTCAGGACACAGGGGCCAGGACAGGTAGTGGGGACTGAAGCAGGGCATCGCCAACCAGAAGGTCATGGTCAGGGTTAAAAACTGGGGTAAAGGCCACAAAAACCTAAAGCAGTGATGATCTTGAAAACAGGGATTTTGTTTCTTAATCCTTAGACATCTGATGGCCTTAACTCAAATCCACAAAGCCTACCTCTGGCTTTTTCAGGAAAAAAAAAAGAGAGAAAAAAGAAAACACACACACCACTCAACAGGCAATTCAATTCAATCCCCCTTTTACTCACTCTTGTACCAAACCACATAGCCAGCTTGGGTAGAGTCCTTTTCTTGACTGGCGTAGTACTCAAATGATAAAATATTTTCACTCAAAGTTTTGGGAGTTTTACCTCCCTCCCTCTTTTTTCATTTAAATGACACCACATAAGTGTGGGCTAGTGGTATTTTTATGGACTTCTCCCTTCAAGAAGCAATGCTTCCAGGCTGACAATTCAATGTATTTATTTATTTGTCTACCCATCCACCCATTTATTTATTTGTTGTATAAGGTAATAGCTTATGGTACTTACCCGGTGCCAGCTGTTTGCAGGATGCGAGAGCAGGTGGTCTGGGAGGCCTCTGATGAATTGCAAAAGACACTCACCAGCTGCCGACACTGTGTGTAATGAGCAAACCTGCAAAAATCTTTATTTTCAATTGGATTGTACCTTTAAGTAAGCAAGGGAGACAGCCAGTATAACTACAGACCATGACCAACAACCCACATAAACAGTGTGCAAACACAAGTGATTAATGTACCAGCATTTCAAAACATCTAAAGCTAATGAGTCAGATTTACTAGGGTGCACAAAAGAGGGGGAGAAAGGGTGGGAGCGGGAGAGAACAACTTAATGGGCCTTAATGGCCTTGAGCTGAAGCCTAAAAATTCTCCTGCCTTCAGTCCACTGTGCTGTGGAACTGGGAAACAAACACTCTGCTGGCCCACAAAGGCCATTTTCTCACTGCGATTTAAGGGGCTGTTCCAGTTTTAGGACAGAGAGAGGGAGCAAGTCGGTGACCACTGCACCCTCCAGTGATCTCTGATGATATGCGGGGATAATGGGTTACAAAGACAGACATTAATAAGGTAAGATAAGAGGGGGGAGGTTTATTAATTTTTCAAGTAAGTTAGGATGCCCAAGGGCACGGTAAAAGTGTAAAGAATCTGGTGAGCAATGAGGGGCTTGGCTGATTAATGCAAGTCAGCTGTCCTCTGAGGGCCATAGCAATAATGATGAGATTATGGAAGAACCTACTGAAGACAAATGAGATGCATGCGGAATAAAAACGAAGTGTCCTAGTTCCTCTTTTGGAGTGCATGGTGGATTTTCAGGAGGAAGAACAGAGGTATACATGACAGCCGAGGTGGTGCTGGCCCCGGGGTGAGCTTGCTCTGCTCCGGTGCGTCCAGCCAGGGCGTTCAGGAGTTCAGGGCCCGCCTGGAGAAGGGTTGTGCGGGAAGCAGGCCACAGAGTCCCTTTCCACACAGGCGGGTGGAGCGGGCTTGGTGCTTCTGCAGCAGGCCTGCATTCACTGCCTTGCACAGGCCGCTCTCCTCGCAATGCTACCTTTCCCTCTAGGACGTGCCAGGCGCTGGGCTTCCTCCATCCTTCAGGTGCCCCCAAATGACTTCTGCTTTGCCGCAGCTGCTGCCTGATGCGTTTGGAACTGGAGAAAAGGACACTGCAATTATTTTTCTCTTCCTTTGTGAGCCTGAGCACTAGATTTTATATTCTGTTTCTCTGCACTTGCAGTCTTGCTTGCACACTTCTCTGCATGGGTGCCTCTCTGGAATGCCTCTCAGTCTGCAGCTCTCAACCGAGGCAGAGGGAAGCAGGCCCCACTCAACCCCTGCATTCTACACCTACGCCAGTGTGCGGGAGATTGATGGCAGCCATGACCCCTGAACTTCAACGAGCTCGCTAAGAAGGCAGCTTCAGGTCCTAGCTCCCAGAAAGTTCAGGTTAGGACCCAGGAAAATGCCTTTTTTAAAAATTAAATTTATTGGGGTGACATTGGTTAATATGATCATATAGGTTTCAGGTGTGGGTTTCTATGTTACAAGATCTGTATATTGCACTGTGTGCCCACTACCCAAAGTCAAATCTTCTCCTGTCACCATATATTAGACCATTTTCACCCCCAACTCCTTTCCTTTTGGCAACCACCACACTGCTGTTTGTGTTCATGAGTTTCAGTTTTATATCCGACATATAAGTGAAATCATATGGTTCTCAAGAACTTTATAATTGGGCTCTATGCTAGTGGTCCTCAGATGAGAGTTTGGGAAACATGTCAAAAGGATATGAGATTAAGAGTTGCCTCTGATAGGCTCTTCTGAATGTCAGAATGCCTAAAATTTCACTGTGGGTGGTTCACTCCTTTACATTGGTTCACTAAGACTTGAGGAGTTTAGAGCAAAATGTAAGCTCTCTCTCCCCACCCTCTCCCCAGGCAGGGGTACCCCTCAAATCATTTTTAGAAAAGTTCATCTTAATGTGAGCCTATTTGTCAGGTTAGAGCAGGACCATCAGAGTCATGGGATCAAGTTTAAAAGGAGGAGACAAGGAAGCAGAGAATAGCCTGGAAAAACAAGGACTGTTAGTGGGGCAGAAGGGGGGAGGAGGGGGGGGAGGCAAGTGGGTGAAGCTATCCATTATTATTTTTTTAGAGCAAAGCATTCTTTTCAAATGAAATCTAAATGGAAACCCCAATATAGAAAGCCGATGAAATGATAATTTATTAATACATGCTTGTTTTATTTCAAATTTACAATTACCTTTATAAAGCCAATAAATTATAAAAGTGAAGGTATGTGATTGATCACAGACATTAGAAATGAGAAGTTACAGATAACTGTTCCAGCCTTAGATCAGCTTCTGGAATCAGCAGATTTGCTCAGTTGCAAATTATAAGTTTGTTGACAGCTGGCTTTGCAATTTTGGGAGACCTCCTTAATCAAATTGATCTGGATTCTTGCATGAGGAATAGCAGGACATTTTTATTTTAAAGTTGAGTCACTGAGGATCTTTAGTAAGTGCTCAAATTTCTGTTAAAGAAATGTCACCTGAAAAGGAATCAGGACATTAGAACAAGACCTAAAACCATCAGAAGCATCTATGGGACATGGGACAACCTTGCTTCCCATTGCACCAGTGCAATTGCCTTGCAACAAGAGGATCCCAAGTGAGGAACAGGGACCCTCACTTGGCATTTAATCGGCTCCTTCACTCATGTGCTTTAATGTGTACTTCTTATGCAATATTTATGAATAGTCATGCACAGGTTGAATTTATAAAAACATGAGTGTAGCCCTACAACATTCCTACTCAGTGACATAGGTACTAGAAAGAGCAGGAGAATCTTTATTTCCCAATCTGCACAAAAAGATCTACTTGGTTAATACAAGTTCACAGTGTGTTAAAATTTGTAACGTTTCTAAACTTACAATTTATATTGAGTCTACATAAAATGTAAGGTAATACACATTTACATGTATTACATTTATGCACACATGTTACCTGTATGTACATTTAAAGTGTAATAACATTCATTTACATTAAAATGTATACGTTTTTTAGGAGGTGGAGGGAGAGAGTATGAAATCGGTGTTACATATGTGAAATCACACAATTGGATTAAATTAAAATAAGTGTAGGATTTTTAGAGCCCCCCTGAGGAGCTAGGATTTGAAAATCACAGGCCTGAGCCAAGACTTTGCTCGACAAAACTTGTCACTAGAGGGGAGGTGAACAGCAGGGACTGGACATTAGCAAATGTCTCAAAGCATCTTTGACTGGCCCTGGATTTTTCTTTCTCCCAGCTATTTGTGTAAGAAGATCCCATTAGGAAAAAATAGCAAGAAGTAAATGAGGTGGCGTACAGAGAAAAACAAAGAGAGGGAAAGAGTGAGAGATGCCTGGATGAAGAAGCTAGTCCTAGCATGCGTAAAGATGAGAAAAAAAAAAAGAAGAGGGACTTGGACACGTCTGGAAGGATGTGAGAGAAGAAAAAGAACAGGATATTGATGGAAGGGAAACCAGAGAAGACTTCGAGAGGGTCTAAATTACAAGAAAAGGTAGAAAGCCTTTATTGAAACAATCCATGAAGTTTGTGCCCGCGTTGTGAGCTTCCGTTCATTGCCCTGGCAAGAGAGTAGGTGCTCAAAGGACCTGGTCTTGGAAACCCATCGTGGCTCCTGGTGGCCGGTGCCTCACCCAGCATCAAGCCCCTCTTCTCGCTCGCTCACATTGTTCCTCTGCCTGCTCCCTGCCATCTCTCATCTCTGCTCCGCTCTCTCCCACTTGGCCCACCAAGGCCTGGCTGCCCAAGTGGAACAGCCTCTCACTGTCCTCAGGTTCACACTGTGCATACCGACTAACCCGCTTCCTGCCACTCCAGTGGCCCCTCTCCAGCTCCCGGCACCTCTTATCTCTATGGTAACGGAAGACACAACGATCATCCAGATTTTGCCTCAGAGAGCTGGGCTGCACAGTCAGGTTTTCCTGGGGTGGCTTGTCCTTTCGCAGTTAACCGACATGCCTGGAGAGAAGAGCTGCCCCCAACAGGATGGCAGGCGACAGCCTCCAGATGTGGGCACTTGGCAAGTCGGAGCTGAATGTCTCCATAAAAATGCGATGTAATTAACAGCCCTCAGCAGCTGGAACGATTCCACATCGCACATTGATTTTCCATGTCTATTTACTTTTAGTTTTTGAACTGTCTGCCATGACAGGAAATCAAAGAATTATAATGGTGTGTGTGAGGGCCATGGTGCTGGGTCAGCGTTTCCTCCAGAAACCCCGAGACTAATCCGTTTATTATCACTCGGTCATTTTTTCTCACTCCTAAATTAAAGCTGTCTTCCAAAATGCTAAGAAATATCCATTTATTTTGAGATATTATAAAATCAATGTACTATTTTAAAATTTGAGAGGGGTATTAAGATAAAAAAAAAAGAGTAGCTTAAAGTAATGTTAGTTGACTGACTCTGTTTTCTCCTTCAGGCTCAATATGAGGCTGGCAAAGACATTCGGGTATGGAGAGACAGAAGTGCTCTCTTCACCCTTCCCAAGCTTCACGGCCTTGGAAAAGTTACCTAGTGGAACCAAAGAATGGAGCCTTGTTCCAAGTTTTTTCCGATCACTGAAATTAAGGGATTAATTCTTCCCATCTGTGCTTATTCATGAACTTTCATCTGATGCTGGGTTGGCTTTCTCAGTCTGGCACTGTATTTCTAACTCACTCAGGTGAAAGCCAGATTCTTGGGTTAATTTCACTTTGGATTCCTTAAAACTCTGGAGAAAATAGCCAGAAAGCTGGGGTTGTGATGGAGAAACAAGTTCTCCACCTGACATTGGCTAGCTCCAGGTTTGTTTTTGTGACATGCTTCAGGCTCCATAAGTGTTGCTTTTTTCAAACGCACTTCCCTTCGCAGGTTTCATGTCTTAGTCACACCGTAAGGATGCATTTTTCTTTGTCTTTTTACTGACTCAAGTAATACAACCCCTTCATAAATAATTAGGAAAACAGAGAAAGGAGGAAAATTGCTTATAATTTTCCCACTCAGGCACAATAGCTGTTATTGTTTTGGAGCAATGACTTTGGGTCTTTTTCAGATGCCCAGTTTTGATAGGATTCTAACCATAATGTACAAACAACTTTGTATTTTGCTTTTCCACTTAATGCACGTCAGAAGTATTTCCCTATGCTATTATTAGCTTCAGTAAATATCTTTTTAATTGCTTCCTGAGCAGCTGAAACATTTCAGTCCCTCACATTGATTTTCCACGTGTCCTAGGGAAGTAGAGGCACCATATTTATTTAACTATTATAGTATTTGGGGAGTATAGATCAAATCCACTTTTTACTGTAATAAATCCTATTACAAGCATCTGCATACATAATACTTTTTCTTATTTAAGATAGTTTCTTTGGGATAAATTCCCAGGTATTGCTGGGTCAAAGTACATGAGTATTTTGTGATTTGATATTTCTGGTTGCTCTTTAAAACTATTACGAGTGTTTATGATATGACCTAAAGTGTTTGAGGCATCATGTTTGAAAAGAGTCTTTTATCTGGTAAATAGACAGTACTGAGAGCACTTTATGTGTGCAGTTTGATGATGCTGACAAGTATCCCAGAGATAAACATTTTGGACTTCAAGGGTATTCCCTGCCCATTGTGTTTAACGTACAGGAGTGACTTCATTATAGCCATTTCTTCTACATGTGCCATAAAGTATGAATTCTTTGGCTGTAATGTTATCTCATCAAACCTCATAAAATGAATTAGTGACACAGCCCCTCCATTTGGCCGTGAAGTTGGATGATACAGATTTCTCTTCTATATTACATAGCATCGGGTGGGTATCCCCTTGCTGGGAAAAACACCTTCGGAAAACAGGAAAATACCAAGTAGATAGAAAGTACATTTTCTGGGAAAAGAATAAGAACCCAGAGCGATGGAGTGAGAATTGTACCGCGGAGTCCCAGCAGCAGATGTTTTGGGTGTTGAAACTCCCACCAGAACAGCTGCAGGAATGTAGAATCACATCTGGGCGTGTGACGCGGCCGCATCATTACCTACCGACAGCAAAACAGCCAGATGCTTCCAATTCATTCTAAGGCCCAGGCTTCAGGCCTGAGCCTGGAGCGGCTCCCCTTCCCGACCCAGGGCTTATCAGATGCCCAGGCAGTTCGGGAAAACGTGGCCTCGCGGGCACCTACGGACAGGTCTTCTTGGATGCAGCAGGTCCAGGCAGAGCTCAGCGGCTGCCCCCCCGGCCCACAGCTCCAGGTCTGCCGTGCGGCTGAGAATAAAGCCATCAAAGCCCTTCCACGCACGGCTGCCGCGTGGCTGCGTGGCTGCGTGGCTGCGTGGCTGCGTGGCGTGTTACCATGCACAAGGCTTCCCAGAGCTGCTGCTCTTTTATTTCCCTTCCAGGCCTTCAAATCCCCCCTCCCCCCACGCACACTCACACACACACACACGCACACACACACACACTCACACACATACATACTCACACACACACACGCACACTCACACACACGCACTCACACACACACTCACACACATACATACACACACACGCACACTCACACACACACGCACTCACACACACTCACACACATACATACTCACACACACACGCACACTCACACACACACACACACACGCACTCACACACACACACGCACACACACATGCACACACACGCACTCACACACACACTCACACACATACATACACACACACGCACACTCACACACACACGCACTCACACACACTCACACACATACATACTCACACTCACACACACGCACACTCACACACACACACACACGCACACACTCTCACACACGGAATGGAGTACATCTGTCTCCTGCTCCCGCCCTTCCCTCCCGCCGCCCACCCACCAACCTCTCCAGTGCAAGTTTCTCTCCCTGGCAGTTGAACAAATAACTGCATGATCATTATGGTAGCAAAGGGTTCTTAAGGCTCTTGGCTGAATACTGTGATTTTTTCGTGTGTAGCTATTTTCTTGTGTCATTTCTCTCATCTTACACTGACAGTGGCTGTGAGAGTTGAGCTGAAGTGGCTCCTGGTGACAAGGTTCCAGCCTGCAGCCGACCCATCACGGCCCTCAGCAGCCTCCCTCTCTGATTAAGTAGAAGCATGAAGAGCAGCTCACAGGCCGGGGGTGGGGGTGGGGGGCGAATCATTCAATATATAAACCTCAACCCCAGGAAAAAAGGCTGTTCAATGTGTAAATCTCAACCCTTATGTCGGGCAAGGGACAGATTTCCCTCAGGAGAAGGCTATCCACCTCAGTCCACCCAGTGAGGGGAAGCTGATAAACATTTGGGGAAGCAGGGAGACTCATGTGTTAAGAGCCTTTGTTAACAAGCAGTCTAAGAAACAAATAATGCTATAAAATTTGGAATTTCTAAAAAACAGTAGAAAGTATCTCCTGTCTTGTGAAATCTCTCCGATCCATAACATGCTTCACCTCACTTAACCATCCCCCTTTTACAGTTATCTTCTTGTAGAAGCTTCACTTTTATTATTAGAATACTTTTATTTTGCCAATGAGGCAAAACATTCATATGGAGCTTGTAAGTGGTGGAGGCCAAGGAGAGTGTCTGGTGGGTCCTCCTGGGGCTGAATCCACCTGGCTGTCCTTCAGACTCCTGGGCAGGACTCTATCATCATGGGGGAGCTCTAAAATATAACAGAGCTTTAAACATGGATTAAGAGCCTCCGAAGAGGTTTTGGGGAGAGAGAATTAAGGGAGAGAATAGCTAAACAAATGCAGACTTGGACCCAGATTTAAGAAAGAAGTAATAATAACGTTAACTGATGTTTACTGAGTGCCTACTATGAGCTGGACAGTGTTCCCAGTTTACAATGTTTACAGCTATTAGATCATTTTAATCCTCACAAAAATCTTATGAGATAGGTGCTATGCTATTATTACCCATTTTAAAAAATATGTTTTTTATTGATTTCAGAGAGAGGAAGGGAGGGGGGAGAGAGAGAGATAGAAACATCAAGGATGAGAGAGTCATTGATCGGCTGCCTCCAGCACACCCCCTGCTGGGTGGGGATCAAGCCCACAACCCAGGCATGTGCCCTGACCTCCTGGTTCATAGGTCGATGCTCAGTCGCTGAGCTATGCTGGCCAGGTATATTATTATGCATTTTTACACAGGAGGAAATGGGAGCTTAAAAAGGCAAAATAACTTGTCCAAAGTTTCAAAGTGGAGTCTGTCTCCAGATTCCATGCAGTTGACCACCATGCTCTATGTGTCTCTTGTCATACTGTCTGTCTGGCCAGTACTGTGCCCAGGCAGAGCAGGATGAGACTGACCCCAGAACTCTGGGGTTATGGTAGTGAAGGTCATCAAACATGGGTGCATTTTATGTTGAACAAAATGATCCTAGTATTGAAGAAAAGTTTGTTCACTTCTATCATGACCTCTGCTGGGTATCTGCTGTTGAAGCGCTTCTTATTCAGTAATACTAATAAAAATAATGTAAAGGAGTGTTTATTGAGGTGTGTACTAATTGCTGTAGGAGGAGGCACAGAGAAGTACAAGATGTATATCCTATCTTTAAGGCACTTATAATCTGGTAAGAGACTAGCAGAGTAGAGGAAAGATTAAAGCATGTTTAAGATGATGTAAGAAGAGCTGTGAAGGTTCCTATATAATGTGGAATGCTAAAGGAGATACATGCCTTGAAACTTGGCAGAGTCAACCCTTCAGCCCGTGAGGTTCAGGAGAATGTATGGGTGTGTGTAGGGGGAGGATCTGAACTGTATTTGGAAAGGTACAATGAACTCCAAAAATAGAGTACAAGAGAAACATTCCAGGGATTTGGAATTTTGAGGTGAGAAATGATGTCATGTTCAGGGAGCAGTCATTTTATATAGAGCATGAGGCAGATAAGGCTGAGAAAACAAACAAACCTGGAATCAGGTTGCAGAAAGTTTTGGTTACCCTACTCTAGAAAAGTGGAAATGACAACACTGCTTGTCAGCTGGGGCACTGCTTTTAATAAGTGGGCTTTCACAAATTCAGCCAAAAGCACATGAACCAAAAGGATTGAAGTCCCAGTTCAAAGGCAACTTCAAAACACGATGTGCTTTTTTTTCTTTTTAATAACCTAGAACTTTTATCATCTATATGGAATACTGTCTTAGATACTGATAATGGGTTGATAAAAGTTTTTTTTTTTTTTTAGCCATCTTCCAACTCAAATGCACCAACAAAGAGGGATGCTCCAAAGGATGCCATGGGAAACCTTAACCATAGAAATACCTGTTCCAGAAGAGGTTTATGACTAGCTCTTCACTATGGATTTATTAAAATCAGAAACTAAGACAGGAACAGAGGAAATCTGACTTGGCCTGATTTAAGGTCCGTATTGAAAATTCAGTAGAATAACTTCTGTGGCATGAACAGGCAGCCTTTTGAGTAGAGCCTAAAATGTTATAAAATGGTACCCCTACCTATGGGGGAACCCAACTGGGTGACCACGTAAGAAGACTTCTGTCCATCAGGCAGCTCCTCCAGCAGAGTCTAATTTGGACACAGTTAAGAGTTCAGAGCTGAAGTGGGCCGTACAGTTTTTTAGCCCAACTCCTCATCTCAAGAAATGTCACGGCACCTAGTCAGGATAAGTGATCCACCTGAGAGCTCTCACTTTGTTGGGAATGGCTGTGAGACCCAACACCAAGCCTGGCTGACACTTCTGCTACTACCTGAGGACTTAAGATATTCTTCTTGGGAGCTTGCTGTCTATGATTCCTCCTAGAGGCACATCTTCTTAGGACTAAAGCACCAATGTCATTCTCTTTTATTTTATTACTTTTATTTTATTACTTTATTTTATATTTTATTGTATTTTAAAAAATACATGAGAGAGTCATCATTGATCCGCTGCCTCCTGCACACCTCCAACTGGGGATCGAGCCTGCAACATGGGCATGTGCCCTGACCTGGAATCAAATTGCCATCTCCTGGATCCTAGGTCAATGCTCAACCGCTGAGCCACGGCTGGCTGGGCACCAATGTTGTTCTTAAGGGCAACATATCTTCACTGTGGACAGTTTGAAGAGTAATAGTTATACACAGGTAGGTAATTACAAGGAACAAAAAGAGTTGGGGTACAGCCTTGGCTGGTGTGGCTCATTTGGTTGGAGTATTGAACCAATACTCCAATTGAAAGGTAGCCAGTTCAATTGCCGGCTGGGCATAAACTGGGTGTGGGTTCAATCCCCAGTCGGGGTGCATGTGGGAGGCAGCCGATTGATGTTTCTCTCTCTCTCCCTCTCCTTCCTTTCTCTCTAAAACCAATAAAAACGTATCCTTGTGTGAGGATTAAAAAAAAAGTGTTGGGGTACAGGTGAAGTAAAACTTAGATCCTATATCTCTGTGTCTACTCACAGGGCCGGTGTACACACCTGTGCAACTCCAGGGATCACCACTAGCCTGCTGCCTGATATGGATAGTGTCCCCTGCAGAGTTGGCTCACAACCATCTCAAGTTTTTTTGCCAGACTCTCCCAGAAGTCAGTACATTTTCCTTAGTTTCGATATTATTTTTCTCAGTCCAAGCCAGACTCTTTTCTATATAATCTCAAAAGCAATTTCTTTCTGCCTAATTCCCCAATGCCCATCTTCCATTTCTGATAAAATAGCACCTGTGCCTAGCTCTGCCTGGGTTTCCCCTCATGGCTTCTAGGCTCTACAGAAGCCTTCCTGATTATTTAGTCAAACTTCCTTACCTCTCTATCCACTGTCTCCCCCCCCCACCTATTCCTATATATGCATCTATCTAGTTTTATATTTGTTAAAGTAATCTATATGAACACACTTTTAAAAAGTCAATACCACCAAAGTCTTAAAATCAAAACCAGCAGCACTCTGGCTCTAATTCTCCTCATCCCCTATTCACTGTGCATTCATTGGCAACTACTCCTAGCTCTTTTCGCTCATTTCTTATGTACCTACATATTTATAAATAATTTGCTAATATTGCTAATTTTTGATTTATTAATTTTAGACATTATTTACTGCATATATGGTCCTGATAGTGAAGCTTTTCTGTAATCACTTCCTCCCCCTCCCTTTCCTCTCAACATTTTCATAGCACACTAGTTCAGTTCTTATCCAGGGTTTACCTCACTGGGGCTATGTCACTATTGTTGACTGCTGAACCAAAGAGGTACTATATTTACCTTTAGTTTATTATACAACTTTCCCCCAAAAGTTAAGAATTGCCTCCCCCCTATCTGCTTAGTATTCTATGACCCTATCACTAATTTTCCTCAGATCCTCTGACAGCTGTGTAAAATGTTTATCATGCACTTTTCCACAAAGTGGATATTTCGAATCATCCAAAAATTCTCCCACCTGTCCCCACCCCCAGCTCGAAGACGTTTCTCCTAAGGTTCTCCAAACCCCTGCAGCCTGCCTTAGTTGTTCGTCAGCCTCCTTGCACATTTGTCTTAGGATTTCTCTTTTCTAGTTTTCTGGGATTTATTTTCTCCTTTCTGCTTTCCTGGATTCTAGTTTTGTTTTTCCATGACAACTGTGGAAGAATTTTGGTGACGCACTAACTACGGTTAACACCAGGCAAGCACTAACACCTTGAGATAGGGTGTAAGGGAGGTGTAATCTTTTAGTCTTTTTTTTTTTTTTAATCTGAAAGTTTCTTTGTTCTACTTTTATACTTGATTTAGAGCTTGGCTTGATATATGATAGACTGAAATGTTTTTTATTTTTTCCAGCAGAATATCAAAGGCACTGCTATATCGTCATTTGGCCTCAGTGTTGCTAGTAAGAGGCATGAGGCCTTTTTTTTTTAAAAATTTATCTTTATTATTGAAAGTATTACAGGTGTCCCATTTTTTCCCCTCCAATTGACTCCCTCCACCTCGCTCCCATCCCCTCCCCAGGCCTTCACCCCATCATTGTCTGTGTCCATGGGTTATGCATATATGCGTATAACTTCTTTGGTTAACCTCTTCCCATCCTCCATCCCCCTTCCCTCTTTCCTCTGAAATATGATTGTCTGTTGCATGCTTCAATGTCTCTGGATCTATTTAGTTTGTCAGATTCTTTTATTCATTAGTTCTTGTTAAGAAGACCCTTCAACAAGGGTCTGGTTTAGTGCTGGTTTGGTGGTGATGAACTCCTTTAGCTTTTCCTTGTCTGAGAAGCTCTTTATCTGACCTTCAATTCTAAATGATAGCTTTGCTGGGTAGAGCAATCTTGGTTGTAGTTCCATGTTTTTCATCACTTTGAATATTTCTTGCCACTCC
Source organism: Miniopterus natalensis (assembly GCF_054644295.1). Taxonomy (NCBI): domain Eukaryota; kingdom Metazoa; phylum Chordata; class Mammalia; order Chiroptera; family Miniopteridae; genus Miniopterus; species Miniopterus natalensis. Next base: position 45,333,975 of record NC_142087.1, read on the forward strand.
CTTCTGGCCTGCAAGGTTTCTGTTGAGAAATCAGCTGACAGTAATATGGGTGCTCCCTTGTATGTAATTAATTGCTTTTCTCTTGCTGCTTTTAAGATTCTCTCTTTGTCTTTAACCTCTGGCATTTTAATTATGTGTCTTGCTGTGGGCCTCTTTGGGTTCCTTTTATTTGGGACTCTCTGTGCTTCCTGGACTTGTAAGTCTATTTCTTTCCCCAGGTAGGGGAAGTTTTCTGTAATTGTTTTTTCAAATAGGTTTTCAATGTCTTGCTCTCTTTCTTCCCTTTCTGTCACCCCAATAATATGAATGTTGGGCCTCTTGAAGTTGTCCCAGAGGCTCCTTATGCTATCTTCATATTTCTGGATTCTTTTTTCTTTTTGCTCTTCTGGTTGGGTGTTTTTTGTTTCCTCATGTTCCAAATTGCTGATTTGATTCTCAGCATCCTCTATTCTACTGTTGATTCCCTGTAAATTATTCTTCATTTCAGTTTCTGTAGCCTTCATTTCAAATTGGTACTTTATTATGTTATCGATTTTCTCAGTTATTTTCATCATACTCTTACTAATATGGTTGAGCATCCTTATAACCATAATTCTGAACTCTGTATCTGTTAGCTTGCTTGGATCTTCTTCATTTAGTTCCTCTTCTAGAGATTTCTTCTGTTCTTTCCTTTGTGACATGCTTTTTTGCCTCCTCATTTTGGCTGCTTCCAGGTGTTTGTTTCTATGTATTAGGTAGAACTGCTATGTCTCCTGGAATTTGTAGAGTGGCTTTGTGTAGTTGGTGTCCTGTAGGATCCAGTGGCTCAGCCTCCCCAGTCACCTGAGCTGGGCCTTCTAGGTGCTCCCCTGTGTGGCCTGTGTGCACTGTCCTGTTGTAGAGCCTTGGTTGCTGTTGGTGTCACTGGGAGGAATTGAACCCCAGGCCAATCAGCTGTGAGGACCAGCTGCAACTACAGCCAAAGAGCTGCTGTGCTGGAGACACCCCTATGGAGCAGGATTTACTTCAGGGGGGCTTTGGTGTTCACCAAGTGCACCCCTTGAGTGTGTCACTCGTGGATGTGGTAGGGTTGTAATCCAGCGTGGTCGAGTCTGACCACTGGGTGCACTGTCTCTGGGGCCTCCCGGGAGGTGCAAAGTCAGCCTGTGCCAGTGCCTTGCCCAGGGCCACCCAGCACGAGCTACACAGCAAACTGTAGTTGGCTGCTACCTGTGCTGGGCTTGGCGGTGTCCAGGAGAGGCCAAGCTGTGAGCCAATGCAGCTGCCGCTAGTGCCAGGCCTGGGGCCGCTTATCAAGCTGTATGGGGCCCGCTGCTGCTTGTTTGAGAGATTTTAGGAAAGTCCTAAGCATGAGGCTCGAGAGGCCACTCGCACAGAAAAGCCCCTGGAAATGGCCTGGGTGAGCTGCAGGTGGGGAGGGGCGGGGCCTCCGGGAATCACGGGGCGGGGCCAAGGGTGCGAGTCAGGTGCTGGAGGGTCAAATATGGCGCCTGCCTGCCGGCTGTGTGCGGGGAGGACTCGCCAAAGGAGCCATGGGCTCTGCCGGCCCTTCTGCCTGGGAGGAAGCCGCCCTCCACCTCTCGCCCGGATCTCAGGCAGGTTAGTTCCTCCCCGAGTGTCCCGGGTCCTTTCAGGCTGCTGCCCGGCGCTGGGCTCAGAGGGAGCGTCCGAGTGAGTCCGTGCCGGGCCCTTTAGAGGAGCTGCGGGGGCTCCCGCAGCCTCCGTGACCCTCAGCAACAGTCCCCTCTAGTTTCACAGCCCGGAGTTGGGGGGATGTCTCTTCCGGGCCCTGGAGCCCTGGGATGGGGGCCCAATGTGGGGCTGGGATCCCCCGCTCCCCCGGGAAACCCCCACCGCGGAGTTTCCCTCCTGGGTTTTAACCGCGGCACGGGGTGTGGGCCCGCGGCTGCGTCTCTGTGATTCAGCCCCATCCCCCCGTGTCTCCGCCCCTCCTCCCGGTCTCGGTGCTGCTTCAGTTCCCTGGTTGTGGGGCTTCTGTTCAGCCCAATTTCAGGAGGCCCTGAGTGATGGTGGTTCTGTATTTTAGTTGGAATTTTGGTGTGGTTGTGAGAGGCGGTGGGTGCAGGTGTTACCTACGCCGCCTTCTTGTTTCTTCTGAGGCCATTCTAATGTTTTTGCGATAAGCTCTCTCTCTGCAAAGGACCCATCATTCCTATAGCTGGTATCCTGAAAATTCATGGTATTTGTCTTCTGTTTTGTTTGTTTTTCTTTTGTTTTTAAATACACTGAGCTGGACACTCTCTGGAAACGTGTTCCAGTTCTAGGAAATTGAAACGATTTCTTGGTTATTTCTACCCCTTTATTTCCTCGGTGCCTTTTTCTGAAATTGCAGATGTTGGACAGGTTGGGTTGGTCTTCCAATTTTCTTTTCTCTCTTCTTGCCCATTTCTTGGATTTTTTTTTGAGCAGAGCTACTTAACCTTTTCTTCTAAGTGTTTTATGGAATATTTTCTATTTTGGGTATTTTTAATTTGCCAAACTCTTTTTTTCTTTTTTTTGTACTCTGATTACTCTTTTTAATTGTGCCCTCCCTTGTTTCATGAATGCAAGATTTCTCAAAACTCTCTCACAGTAGTGTTTGTAGGTTTTTAATTTTCTTTCAGTTTTTCTTCTGCTCCCTCTGTTGCCTCTGTGTCTTCTTAGTGCCTTATAAAAAGCCTGTCTAGTTGTCTGTTTTCCGTGTTTAAGGCCTTCAAATGTCTGCTCACTGTTGAACGTCCGATTACAGTTAAGAACCAGAATAAAAAGTTGCCATTTCTCTACTGCTTTTTATTCACCCAAAATGTGTTGACAGTTCTCATTCACTGCAGTTATGTCCCCGGTTCTCTTTGACTTGTGGGTTTAATTTCTTCTATTATCTATCTATCATCTATCTATCTATCTATCTATCTATCTATCTATCTATCTATCTATCTATCTATCTATCTATCATCTATCTATCATGTATCTATCATCATCTCTCTATCTCTCCCTATCCTCTGTCTATTTATCATGTATCTATTTATCTGTCATCTGTCATCTCTATATTATCTATCTATATTTGTCTACTTATCATTTATCTATTTATCTACCATCCATCTATCACTCCATCATCTATCTATTATCTATATATCACCTATCTGTTTGCCTGTCTCAAATCTATTTTTTAATTCTTTCACTGCCATTTCCTTTGGGTTTTGAATGAGAGAATAGATAAATGTATGTTTTCCATTACCACATTTGACCAAAATTTCCTTCTTTTTTTACCTGAATTTCAGAAATCACACATAGGGGATTGCAGGCACAGAGAGGACCATAATTTGTAGTTTTGTAGTTACTCCTTAGTTTATTGGAAACATTTTGTTTATGTCTCAGAGCTCCCCTCTACCCCCCGCCCTGGAGCAGCCCTACTAGGCAGCTGGGTCTGCTGGCTTCTAGGATTGTTCCCTGTGCCTGGGTTGAACCGGGCCAGTGCCAGAGACACCTCAGGGAACTGTCTCCCCGTGAGCAGCTGCTGGAACATCAGGCGTAGGAGCAAGGGAGGCAGACTTCTGGGATGGCTTTTGTGTAATTAATTGAGGTCTGGAGCAGTAATTTTCCTATTTATCCATAATGCTCATACTCCAAACTGTCCTGTCACATTTATTAAAGGGAGAAATAAATAAAAAAACAAACCTAGGGTTGCATTTCATGGGAAGCTTATCAAGCAGGAAGGGCTCCACATATGCTCTTCCCTCGAATCTGCCTCATTCAACATGAGTGCAGGCTGTGAGCAGTGGATATTCCTCAAGTTCTCACAAGGTGTCCTGGAGACACCTGGACAGACAGAGCAGTGGGTGTTACAAGAAAGTGATAAGTGTAAATAACAACAAAAAATAATCAAGATTTAGCCATTAAGATAGTGCCATACAGAAAATGTTGTAAGAACAAAATAATCATAAGAATCTACCTGCCCCACAAAAAACTCACTCCAGTTTTTATTTTTTATTTTTTAAAAAACCAAGGGAGAAAATCTTGCTTTGAGTGACTGAATTTCAAAGATCCTTAAGAGATTTATTAGGAATTAATTTGTGACTACAACTTATTTTTTTATTCTCTTCAGTATTCATTGTCATCGTTATGTTACGATAAATACAGTGGCATCAACAGTGAATTAAAAACAGGGCTTAGAAACACTTCTGTTTTCAACCAAAGCTTGATAAGCATTTGGATGCTACCTGAAATATCAAGGTTCCTGTTATAGATTGGATTGTGTCTCCCTCCAAATTTATAGGTTGAAGCCCTAACCTCCAGTTCCACAGAATGTGACTGTATCTGGAGATAGGGCCTAGACAGAAGTAAATAAGGTTAAATGAGGTCCAATGGGTGGACCCTAATCCATACTAACTGGTGGCCTTATAAGAAGAGGAAATTTGGACACCCAAGGACACCAGGGATTTGTGCACACAGCAGAAAGATTATGTGAGGACACAGAGAGAAGGCAGCCATCTGCAAGCCAAGAAAAGATGCCCCAGTTGTAACCAAACCTGTCGACACCTTGATCTTGGACTTCTGGCTTCCAGAACTGTGAGGAAATAAATTTCTGATGTTTAAGCCACCTAGTCTGTGGTATTTTGTTATGGCAGCTCTAGCAAAGGAATGCTGTTCCCAGATCTGTCTTCTACCATATTTGATTTTAAATACAATAAAGAACATAGAAATAGTAAGAATCAGACACTTCTAAAAACCAACTTCTGCTAACATAGCTGAAAATCAGGGAGTAGGTCATGATTGCTAAATGTGTCACACATGGAGCCACTTTGGCCCCATCACCAGTGAACTGAAGAGTGAAGGTGTTGAGTTGGCCCGACTGGATTCCAGAGTGGAAAGGTGGAACCTCAGGCTCTCTCAGGAGTGTCCCTCAGGTCCTCAAGTCAATCATGGCAGAGCAGGGGTGTAAATGCCTGGAAGGCCCCCTGGTGTAGTGGGCTTGCCTGAAATGGAAGGCCTAGGAGGAGGGAGGAGGAGCTTGAGGGAGTTTCCTGGTGGTGGGCATCCCTGATGGAAATGGATTCAGGGGTCCAGTCTCCGCTCTCACGTACCAATTGGCATGGAGAGAAGCAAACATGGGGGTTGGAATGCTACAATGAACAGCTTGAGAAATGGCTTCTCACCAAGACCTTTAATTGGCAGAGCATCCCAGTGGCACCTGGGTGATCTTATTCTATAATTCAGGCTGAGGGAGAAAGGGGGAAAAAAAAGCACTGCATTCATTTAACTAGATACTAAAAGTGCTTGTATTTGAGTCACTAACTGGTTTGAGGAAACCACTGGGCATTGGTCTGTTTGCAGACCCACGCTGGTGGTTGCCTCTTGTCATAATTCATCAGAAGCCAGCAAAGGAAGTCAGGGCATCACTTTTAGGCTCTTCTTACCATCACAGAGTGTGTTACCCTCACTGTCACCCTAGTGCTCATGTTGACCAAGGTCCAAAGAGTGAACAACAAAGAAGAATACAATTGTGTGTGTGTGTGTATGTGTATGTGTGTGTGTGTGTGTGAGAGAGAGAGAAAGGGGTAGAGAGATGGAGGTTTAGAGAGAGAAAACACAGAGACACAAAGACAAAGAGGGAGAACAACCAGAGATAACAAGCAGAGAGAACAAGCAGAGTCACAGGGAAAGCAAGTCACGGTGCTAGACCCAAGATCTGAGATTTTCATGGATCCCACGTGGGATCTACTCTCTACTTTGCCTCTGATCCCATTTAAAGCCCACTGAAGTGTGATTGGCTTAAGAAAGCCCATGGAAGTTTGCACTTGTGATGCGGTTTCTAATGGATATCCTGTGAATTCACTGAAGTGGAGAAAAAAAAAGAATATAGGAACCAAAGTTAATATTTTGAGATCTTATTTATTTAGGGGTTTATGTCTGAGATTCATCCATGTGAGGTGGACGTCTCATTCAGGCAAGAGAATCAAGTGAAGAATTGAAATCTGGGAGCAGCCAACAAGACTGGGGGCAAGAAATGTGCGTTCCTCCTAAATGAGTCTTTAATGCAAGAGTGCTGCTTTTTCTGTGGTGCTTGTTAAACACTGTATTTATGCTGTGTACTTGTATACAGTGGGATTAAGGGACCTGACTGAATTACTGACGATGGTTGCTTGAAGGGGTGTTTGACTGGGAGATTTACACAGCGTTCTTAATAACCTTTTTTATTTATTTATAGAATGTTATCATTCCAAACGTATAGTGCTGCCATCCCTTAGGAAAGATGCTTTCTATTTGAGGACCACCAGCTCTGCATGTTGATTTGAAAAGAGATAAAAGAGCATCTGGCCAGCATAGCACAGCCTGCGCTTTCCCTCCCTCTTCATTATGCGGAGAGCTGATGCAGTTTTTGCTTCTCTCCTATTTATACAAATAAAGAGGACGATTTGGGAAATATGTCATGCTGGCATTAAACACCACCAGTCTTGCTGGGTTGCAACGTACACGTTCCATTAACAACAATTATATTGTATAATTAAGGTTTTGGTCCCCAAAGTCTGACTCGGAAGCTTTCTCAAATACCGATGAATTTATGGAAGACATATTAAAATAAATATACCCCTCCCACCACCCCCCTTCAACTCCCCACCCCTGGCCCCCCACCCGAAAGCACTGCCAGTACCTGTGCCAGTGTCTTGGCCTGCACTGAGTGTGGTGTTCAAGTGCCCTCTAGTGTAGCTGTGGCTGAGATTAATATGAAAATAGGGCAGAAGCTTTGACATGGCAGATGCCTGCAAGCGGAGTCACCAGTACATTCAGCACATTTCATGGGGCTCCCGTATGGGGTCCATGAGAAAGACTCTGGGTGCACGTAGATGATTTGGAGTGACCCCTCCAGAATGAGGCTCCCCGTGTTATGTCATTATGCTTCTCCCACCATTCATTTTGTGGGGCTCTCAACTTCGGTTTGGCTGGAAATTTCCTGGGGCTTGTGCAGTCTTGGCATACACACATGTGTAAACAGCCACGGGGTAAGGGCTAATGAAGTTCAAGCCCTTGCACTTGGGAGCACCCCTTGACCCCGTGGCTTCAGCACGTTTTACTCTCCCAGCAGCTGGCGAGAGCTCTGACCTCTGTCTCATCAGTGAATGCTGCTGGTGGTGACAGTAATGGATTTCTAAGGGCAATTAACACAGTGACAGGGTTTAGAAATGATGGATTATGACAACACTCCCTGCTATCCGTTTTTTTCCTTTGATGACCACCTGGCTATCAACAATGGTCTCCCCAGCCAAATCCTACATTTCTACCTGTGGTCAAGACTAAGGAAAAATAAGTAACTGAAAATTCTAGAGCAGGCTCACATCTTAACCAGGAGAGGAATTATTGGCCCACGTGCCCCAGTGACACAAATCAGGTGTAGAGGAAGATGGAGAAGGTTACAATAAGACACCCCCGAATCAGCAACACCAGTCTGGTTAGATACAAGCCCAAGTAGATGGGGTTTTCTCTTCCAGTTCTCTTTGGTGGGGATCTTGAAGATCAAAATAGGTCATCTTCCTAGCTTGGTGAGTATGCCCATTCTGAAAAACATTGTGGCTGGGAAAGTGGAGCGGTTGCTGCTCTATCATTCCTGGACGGGGCGTATGTGAGTGCTTTTAAAAACAAGACAACAGCCTGGCCGGGCGTGGCTCAGCGGTTGAGCTTCGACCTGGGATCCAGGCGATCAGGGTTTGATTCCCGGTCAAGGCACATGCCCGGGTTGCGGGCTCGATCAATGACTCTCTCATCATTGATGTTTCTATCTCTCTCTCCTTCTCCTTTCCTTTCTCTGAAATCAATAAAGATATATTTAAAAAACAAACAAAAAACACACACAAGACAACAGACTCCAAATGGAAATGCTTATGTTAAGTCCCACATCAGCAAACTAAGACTTAATTATAGTTTTGGTTCTTCCAGAAATGCAATCTTAAACTAGTTAATCAGGAATTGCCTGCTCAGCATTAGTTAGGCAACCTCCCTGATAGATCCATGCCATCCCAGAAAAGTGACCTTGCAATAACCATCCCACTTTTTACCCCCTCATGAAACTTCCTTGTTTTCATTCCCTTCTCCCTATAAAAGTCTTTCATTTTGTACAGGCCTTTTGATCTCCTTTCTGTCTGCTAGATTGGATGCTACCTGATTCATGAATTGTTGTATAAAGCCAATAGATAAATTTTATTTTGTAACAGTGTGTATACTTTGTAATAGTGCATATATGTGTTCCCTTGCTGAAGGGTCAAAATCAGGTAGATTTTCTTTTAGAATTGTAGGATTGTGGAGGTACAATCCCTAGGAAGACCTACAAATAACACACAATTCTGTATTTAGTTACTCTTCAAAATCCCTACAGAAAAAAATGGCTTAGGATAGAAAATGGAAGTATGTTGAAGATTTGGGTAGACTTCCTACAAATCTGGAAGCATGAGCAAAATGCAGAAGTGAAAATGTTAAGGGGGTTGAACAGATAAATGGACTAACTCATACAAGTATTAAGGTGAGCAGTGCAAGATGAACTGTTTTGGGAGACTCTTGTGACAGAAATTATTTATTACTTATTCCAAATCAACCACCTCTTCTTCCTTCCTAGGAAAACACTGCATTTATTTAGAAACTGGGTTGACAGGAGCTTCAGAGATCTTTCTATAGCCCTAGGAGCAAATGCTGATTACTGTAAGACAATTGTGGGTAGTGTACAGGAAACCTCAAGGAAATGTCTCCCTTGAAATATATAGAGAGAAGCATGAGAGGAATGCCTTCTTCTTTGCTGGATGTTGTGTCTGCATGCACCATCTGGAATTCTATAGCCAACTTGCAAATACAAAGGAGGGCTTTGTCAACCTGCTGATCATAGCAAAGTGGAAAGATACAAAGCCCCCAGCTCCTGGGAACTGACGGCCTCCAGACTTTTTGCTACATAAATAACGTAACACATTTTTCTCATGGGTTAAGCCACTTTTCCTTGGGTTTTCTGTTACCCAAGCATTTCCACTGATACAACCACTGTTTGAAACAGTGGGTAGAAAGAGTGCCTTTAAATAATTGACATAATTGGAACACAGTACTGATAAAGCAGTTAAATAAAATGAGAAGGTTGAATGACATAGTCTTTAAGCTCCCAATTAGTTCTAGCATACCATGCTCTGCATCCTTGGGTCTTTCTGTCATGGAAGAAGTTAATAATAACAGAAAATGTTTATGAAATTTTTGGGGCTGAAGTATTGACCAAACCTCGGGCACTGTGAGTGAAATGTTCTTTATTTGCAATTCACACACTTGTGAGATTTAGACATTGGAATTTTTACTTTAAAAATCAGGGAGTGAAAAATATTGAGACTTCTGATTAAGCAGACCAATAATTATAATTGACAAAAGAACTATAAAATTGTTTCCAAATGATATATTTTGAGTTATCACATTCTATTTAAGAATATGCATCATAATGTCATCTCAAGCCAAGCTATTAGTATACACCCTTTGTAATAAAGGTGGAGTTGAATGTGAATTTCTGACTGGTGATCATAAATAATTAAATAGGGTTTTCTGGGGAGATTTAGGTTATACTTTGTAATATAGGTGCATGCTTTATAATATACTAATGAGACACCAGCAAGACTCTCAGGGAGCCTGGTGCTGAAGGAAACTGATGGAGGGCAGCCATGATGCACAGAACACTGGTGTTGGAGCCCATCATGACCTTTGTTGAGATGGTGGGCTGAAATGTAAACTTCGTAGCACTCCTGCCTTCTGAGATGCCTTTTCTAGAGGAGGAATGTTTCCTGGTTGGCTGTCTGGGGACATATCTGGTATCTAACTCATGAGAAAGCGATTTTAAAAAAGATTTTGGCCACTAAAGCAGATATAATTGCTTTCTTGAAATTCATGTCTACTACTCTCTAACGTTACTCATTGCTTATATGACATGCGATTTGGATTTGGATTTGGGTTACCTATTGTCAAGTTTTCAAGGGTGTAGATAGTATTGGGGAAAAATACCTCAAGTGCAAATTTTATACAGATAGCAATGAGTATAAGGTCATAGAAATCAATGAACACAATTATATTTTGAAACAAAACAAGCTCCTATGACTAATGATTCTAGTTTTTGCTGCTCAACCAATTGAACAAAATGATGGATAGTACTTGCTTTCTGCTGTGACTTTCAGCAATACCTCCAACAGCCCTGTTGTCAGGTGCAAGCTGCAGTTGCTCCAGGTCAAAGACCTACCATCCTGAGGTGTCAAAGTCACCTTTACTTTAGTCTCCCTTATTTTGAAAGTTCTTAGTGTCTGTTCTCCCAACCCCCCCCCCCCCCCCGCCGCCTGGCAAGAACCAACAAGCATCTTTCACTTGATAGTGGAGTGGGGGGGAGGGGTTTACACAGGCAGGTGGGCTCAGGAGCAACTAGCAAAATAGTAGGAGAGATAAGAGCAAGACTATAGCATCACTTGCTGGCTGGGCTGTTATTGTTGGTTGTCTACGGAGGCCATTACTCCACCAATGATAGATGCTTGAAATCACATTATTCAAATGTCATCCTTTAAAAGTTTTGATCCCATTAAAAATGAATAATTACAAATATTTGTAACTTTTCATTCTTATTATTTTCATAATTATTTATCTATTCCAGATAATATTTCAAGCATTTCTTGGAATTGCTTAGTGTGTTTGAAAAAAATATTAATGTTGTAAGGATTTAAAGCAAACTTAGAACTTAATTTTGTTCTCTTATAATGAGGTTAAGGTTAAATAACCATCTGATATTGTTATTCATCTATTCCCTCTTTCAGTGAATGTTTATGGAGCCTCTTCCATGTTCCAAGCATTGTGCTGGGGGTTATTCTTAAAGACAGAAGGGCAATGGATAAGGCATGGTCTGTCTTCAAGGAGCTCACAGTCTAGAAGGGAGGCAGACCTGCATCAAATAGTCACAACTGAGTGAGGCAAGTTGACAATGGAGATAGGCATAAGATAGCAGAGAAGACCTGGGCTGAGGACCTAAATCCCAGCCCAGCGCTGTTGCTCCTGGAGTGTGGGGCCCCTCATCACCATGTTGGGGAGAACTTATGAGCTCTCAGGAAAATGACACTTCAGGGATCTGAGAAGCTCTTTACAGTTTAAAGAGTTTCATCAAAGCAGGGTTATTTATGCTTTTATCATATAATGTTAGTTTCAAGCATTTATTAACAATCATTAATCTGCCTACCAAAATTAAGAAATAACTTTTTATCACTACATGCCTTTAGTTACCAATGGCGTGACTTTCACATGCCATTTCTCGTTGAACTTTAATAACCCTATGAGGAAGGTAGAAGGGACTTAATTCCTATTATCTCCATTTTCAGATGAGAGATCTGAGCACAGAAAAGTTAAGGGAGTCTCCTCAGGTCATAGAGATAATTAGTCAGCAGATCAAAAGATGTAGATCTAGGTCTTTCTGTTTGGATCATGAGTTTTCTTAGTTTATATTACAATCTAAGAAGCTTCTTAGTCTCATTAGAGATTTAATAGTTCCTCTTTTTGGAGACCCTGGTCCTTTAGATCCTACAATACCTTACTGCATATTTCTTGTATATTTCTGATTATTCTGCCCCTGTCTCCAAGAAGCCCTCCTTCTACCTACTGGGTAAGTGCTGGTGTTCCATGGTTTCTCTCTCTTTCTCTCTCTCTCTGCAGTTACATATGTTTTCATGCCATCACTACCACATAAGATGACAATTACAAATCTACACCTTCTAACTCTAACCCTTTCCCCAAGCATTAGACTTAAATGTACGAACTGCCCTCTGGACATCTCCCTGGGATGTGCACAAGTACTATTCACTCCCTCTGGGCTATCCTTCCTTCCACTTGACACTGGAAGCTTCACTGTTATTCTTAATCCACTTGATGTCAACACCATTTACCCAGTCACCCAAGCTCAAAGCATATGAATTTCTTTTTTCTTCCTTACTTGTCACATCTAATTGAATCACCGTGTCTTGATTTGGTTCCTAAATATGTATTTCAAAATCTGTTCCCTCTTTCTCAGTCATGCTGCCTCTGTCCTGCGTATTTAAATGGGTTTCCCAGTGAGTCTGTGGATTTTCTGAGTGCCCGTTGAGGAAAAGGGCAAGTGATATATTTACTCAAGTATCACCTCACTAATTCATTCCACAAAAATTTATTGAGACAGATAGATCTCACCGCTACTAGGAAAAATTGGGTTGATCCTTTTGAGAAAATTAAAATTGACCTGAAGACTCTAACCTTTTCTTTTGCTGTCTAGGTTAATTAACTGTGTATTACAAAGCTCTCAAGTCTTTGCAGTTTTTAATTAGACATTTAGCTGTTATGTAGCCAGAGAGCAAAGATTAAATGACAGTTCTCATGCACCATTCTTAAAATAACCTTTCTCAAAATCTCCACCTAAGATTCTGCTGAACAAATGCTTAGGTTTAATTCAGAAGATGTTTTAATCACTCACAAGTTGCTGATTTAGCAGACTTTTCCAAAAGCAAATATAGAAATTTCAGGATGTGACAAGGTCTCAGCAAAAATGTTAGCATATTTATGGGAATTCTGAAAGTAGTTTTTTTCCTTCTTTGTGAACTTATTTATGTGAAAATGCTTACAATTTATAAAATTAAGTCTTTAATAATATGTTTATAAGCATATTCAGTTTCATATTTGTGGAATAGACTATTAAAATGAATAAACAGAGTTGGAACTGTCTTGGAAATAAGCAGAGAAATCCCTGCAAAAGAACATATTCCCTTTAACTAGTCAACTCCTTTTATGCATTTAAGATGTGATTCAATTTCCAAAATACTGAAGTATAGACATGTTTCAGAAACATGTACAATGTGTCAAGGAAAGTGTATTCATTCTGCATTATAGTGATGAGAAATTCATTTGTGCCAAAGCATGGTCTGACTGGGAGCATATACTCCCATCTTAGTAGGCCTAGAAGTTTCATGTTTGGTTCATCCAAAGCTTACCAGGTTTCAGAAAAAAGAAGTGTGGTGGATTAAAGATGGCTGCAAATTCCTTGTCTTCTATCTCATTGATAGGGGGAGACTATTTCTCTTCTTTAATCCAGGATGGCCCTATTACTTGATTTGATGAATGGAATGTGGCAGAAGGGACTCTAATTTCTGAGAGTCTGGCCCAAGAGTTCTGCAGCCTCAACTTCCAGTGCTTGGTGAGAAGGGTGATTACACTGAGACTAGCTTGCTATGAAGAAGCCCAAGCTAGCCATGTGGCCACCAGGAGACGCAGTGGTGCCAGATATGTATGTATGGAGCTTCTGGAACTTCTGGCTCAGCTGGGCTACTCTCTCTAGTTAAATTAATTAATTAGTTAAAGCGTTCAACCACAGTTTACATTCAAACTATTCTGCATCAGTTTTGGATGTATAGCAAAGTAGCTCGAAAAACATATACTCTACAGAATGGTACCCCCGTTACCCAAGCACCCACCTGGCCCCATACCCAGCCATCTTGATGTTATTGACTATTTCCCCATGCTGCCATCCACATCTCTGGCTATTCTGCTCTAACCTTTCACCCAGTTCCCCAACCTTTCTCCCCTCTGATAGTTGTCAGTCTGTTGTTTGTATCTATAAGTCTGTTTCTATTTTGTTTGTTAGTTTATCTTGTTCATTAGATTCCACATATGAGTGAAACTATATGGTATTTGTCTTTCTCTGACTGGCTTATTTCAATGAGCATAATACCCTCTAGGTCCATCCACGCTGTCACAAAAGGTAAGATTTCCTTCTTTTTTTAAAGGCCGAGTAGTATCTCATTGTGTAATCTACAACAGCCTTTTTATCCACTCATCTACTGATGGACACTTGGGCTGCTTCCAAATCTTGGCTATTGTAAATAACGCTGCAGTGAACATAAGGATGCATATATTCTTTCGAATTAGTGTTTAGTGTTTCTTCAGCTATATTCCCAGAAGTGAAATCACTGGGTCAGAAGACAACTTTGTTTATAATTTTTAGGAGAACCACCACATTTTTCCATAGTGGTTCCACCATTCTGCATTCCCACCACCAGTGAGTGAGGTCCCCTTTTCTCCATATCCTCCTGAACACTTGTTGTTTGTTGACTTATTTATGATAGCTATTCTGACAGGTGTGAGGTGGTGTCTCATTGTGGTTTTGATTTCATTTCTCTGATGATTAGTGATGTTGAGCAACTTTTCATATGTCTATCAGCCATCTGTATGTCTTCTTTGGAGAAGTGTCTGTTCAGGTCCTCTGCCTAATTTTTAATTGGATTGTTTTTCTGGTGTTAAGCTGTCTGAGTTCATTATAAATTTTGGACATTAACCACTTATCAGATGCATCATTGATATATCTTCTCCCATTCAATAGGTTGTCTTTTCCTTTTGTTGATGGTTTCCTTTGCTGTACAAAAACTTTTTAGTTTGACGTAGTTCCATTTGTTTATTTCTTTTGTTTCCATTGCCCGAGGAGATATATCAGAAAAAATATTACAACAAGAAATGTCTGATATTTTACCACTTATGTTTTCTTTTAGGATTTTTATGGTTTGAGTCTTACATTTAAGTCTTTAACCCATTTTGAGTTTATTTTTGTAAATGGTGTAAGAAGGTTGTCTAGTTTCATTTTTCTGCAAATCTGTCCTATTTTCCCAACACCATTTATTGGATAAACTGTTTTTACCCTATTGAATGTTCTTGCCTCCTTTGTCAAATTTTAATTGACCATATAGGCGTGGGTTTATTTCTGGGCTCTCTGTTCTGTTCTGTTCTGTTCTGTTGATCTGTGTGTCTCTTTTTATGCCAGTACCATGCTGTTTTGGTTACTATAGCCTTATATAGTATAGCTTGATATCAGGTAGCATGATCCCTCCAACTTTGTTCTTTCTCAAGATTGCTGTGGCTATTCAGGGTCTTTTGTGGTTCCATGTAAATTTTTGGATTATTTGTTTTAGCTCTGTGAAAAATGTCATTGGTATTTTGATTTAAAAAAAATGAATAAAATAAATAATGTTGTTTAAACCACCTATTCTATAGTATTTTGTTATAGCAGCCTGAACTGATGAAGACATAGAGAATATATAAATAGTATAATATACATACAGGATGGGGCAAAAGTAGGTTTACAGTTGTCCCTATGGGAAACAATACAATAATTAATAAATAATATTACACATACCCACAACTGCAAATCTACTTTGCCCCACCTAGTATAATTGGGGTCTAGAAGTAGATACAAGAGAGGACAAGGACAAGTAACATTGAAAGGATAATATTGTGTTCTAGAGTTGATGAAGAATGTGTATTATCTGTTAATAAAGCAAAAGGGAGCACATGAAGAATAGAAAATTTTTTTAAACCTGAAACTAACCACATCTTTTGAAACTGTAGAACTCAAAAGACAAATGACAATCTTAAAATCAATTAGCAAGGGAGATGATCACCTATAAAGAAAGGGTTATTAAAATTATGGCATAATTTTCAATAGGAATTGCTAAAAGCATATTAGAATAAATTTTCAAAGTCTTTGAACAGAAAAACTTGGCCTCCAAAACTGATTATCCTGTAACATTATAATTTATAAAAGTTCAACAATGAGATACTTATAAATTATTTTTATATATATATACACAATGCAAAATTATGGATAATTCAAAAATTAAATAACATCTAAAATATATCAATTTTATTACCCTGAAGTCAGAATGTTAAAAGACTTAAGGCAATATGATACATACAATACAGTGATATATAACCCCCAAACTATCACTACATATAATTTTGATTAACTATAGCATTAATAAAAGCATACACACTTTTATAAGATGGATACACACCAAGTTGGAATTTTTTCAAAAAATTAAAAATACATTTTAATTGTGATGCCACAATCTACTTCTGGAAATATATCCAAAAGAATTCAAAGCAGAATCTCAAAGAGATATTTGCATACCCACATTCATTGCTGCATTTAAAAAGTATGTTTTTATTGATTTCAGAGAGAGGAAGGGAGAGGGAGAGAGAGAGAGAAACATCAATGATGAGAGTCATTGATCGGCTGCCTCTTGCATGTCCTCCACTGGGGATCAAGTCTGAAACCCAGGCATGTGCCCTGACCACAGAATCGAACCGTGACCTTCTAGTTCATAGGTCTATGCTCAGCCACTGGGCCACACCGGCGAGGCTACCAGCTATATCTTTAAATGTTTCATACCACTTTACCTAAGCAGTTGAGAAGTTTCCATGGGAAAGTCTTTCTCTAAAATAATTCTATTTTGTATAGTAATATTTCCTTATCTTCTTGGCTGGATTTTAGAAATAATAAGGATTTTAAGACATCAAGGAGCATGAAGACTTTTCAACATTTGCTCCTAGCTTTTGTTAAAAAAATGAGAACTGTACCAAGGGTGTATGCTTCAGTCAGAAATAATGAGAGCGAGCTGGGCAAGTGCAATTAAACTAGCCTGTAATTTTTGTATTAAACTGCTGGTAGTTGGAAACCAATATTTAGAGCTACTCATTAAATTACCTCGATTAAGGAGTTTTGCATGATTTATAAACACAGGGAGGAAAGATGTCTTTAAACCTATAGTCCCTTAAAATAAAGACTGATGCAAGGTTGCTGAACAGGCAGTGGTAGATCTTGGCTGCACGGCCCACAGAAACTCTTGATTAGGTCCTGGTAGCACGCCCAAGGAGGGCACTACAGCTGGGCTTGGAACCAGGATGTTCCTGCTGCTCCTGCCTCTCTTAAATGCGTGTGAGCTTTGCTAGCATGGAAACTCCCTGACTGGGTGTCTTTATCTCTAAAGAGGAGTAATGACACTCATCTGGACTATTGCACAGGGCTGTCATCGTGGTTTGATTCAAGATGAAAATTACAGGAAAAGTTGATCCCCAGAGGCTTAGCGAGTTCTTTCCAAATGTCAATGTGCAGTCACCTGGGGGTTTTGTTCAAATGCACATTGTGGTTCAGGGGCATCCAGTGGGTCCTGATTTCTGGTAGGCTCCCAGTGCTATTGCTGCTGCTGGCCTAGATACCATCACACTTTGAATAGTTAGGGCTTCAACAACGAAGAAAAGTTAAGCCCATTTAACTTCAAGTCCAGGGATAAATATTGGCCTCAGTTAAGGCTCTTTCCAGCTGCTCAATAAAGTTATAAAAGTACGAGTTTCCTTTGCTTTTTTCCTGTGGTCAGTTTCACCTTGAGGCTGCAGTTTCACCTTGAGGCTGGTTACTGTGTAACTGTAAACCTGACGATCAAATGTTTAGGAAGCATGCCTGATGTGCCATAGTGTGCTATGCACAAATACACATTACCCTTGTCTTTGTGAATGGAAAGCTATTAAATAGAATTAGAAAAAAAAACAATTGGCCCTGATGGGATTAGAACAGTAGGCACCACACGGCAGGTTGGAATCCCACTGGGAACACAGCCCCACCTTGAGATGAAGAAGCCTATGGGAGGCCTTGAGACATATCCATACTGAATTACATCTAGCTGTGACTATGGCTCACCTAACCCTAGAATCGAGGACCCAACATTTTCCTAGGAGTACTCAGGCCCTTTGTACACAATGGCAACAACACGCATAGTGTGTTAAACAATGCTGGCCCACACGACAGAAAAAGGCTTTAGGGGAGATAAGTTCTTGTCTAGGCATTTTGGGATATGCTGAATTCACTTTAAAAAAAAAAAAGTATTAAATGAATTCACTTTTAATGAGGAGTGGCAATAGGAGAAAAAGGACACTAACAAGAAGGAACAGATGAGAGGAATTCTCTTCCAGGGAGAAGGCAAAGGATGAGAGTCAGCCCGAAAAGATAATGAAGCTTTAGTGAAGTGGGCCCAGTAGACTCGACCCATGATGCTGGATAATGACAGGACCCAGTGTCAGGAAAGGGTCTGTACCCTGACCCCACAGGACCTCTTTTCTATTTTTTATTGAATTTATTGGGATGACACTGGTTAACAAAATTATATAGTTTTGAGGCACACAGTGCTGCTGTACATCATCTGTGCCCTGTATTGTGTTTTCGCCACCCCAAGTCATGGGATGCATAGAGACTTGACTTCTTGTCTATTTTAATACAGATGGAAGCCAAAGGAGCCATGGGCCAATGGCCTTCCATTCCAGCAGCTGAGGCTCAATGACACGCCTCTGGGAATCTCTGCAGTAATTTACACTCATGAACTATGTCTGCTCTCACCCCTAGGATAGATCAAAATAACACATATTCTGTAATATAGTTAGCAGGGATAGGAGCTATTCTGAATACCACCCCTGTCCTCCCACAGGAGGAAGGTGAGCCCTGTTATATAAGAGCACACAATAGAAAATGGTCTTGGAAGAAGCCTATCAACTGAGACAAATTGAATGGCATTGTTTCCAACTGAGTGGGACCCTGGAAATAACCAAGTTATGGCCAACATAATGGCACCTGTCCATAGTAATATTTTGGTATACGGGCAAGGTTTGATTGTGTTGGAAGACATAGCAAATACTTCCTTAATTCTAATTGATTTTCTTCTGAAATGAAACAGAGTTGTGTCATGACCATACTGATGTATGTGACATTGGCATATGGTAACATTCGACTACCTTATGTAAATAAGCCTTGTGGTTATACTGATATTAATAATCAAATATATTGGGAGATTGAGTTAAAACCTTCTCAGGATGTAGTACCAATGGAAAATGAACGACCAGTCTGCACTGGACTTAGCTGACCATCACATGATTTTTATGCTAGATCATTCTTCTGCACAAGTTTATCATAAGGTACAGATAGCATAGATCAAGGGAGGAAAAAATTAATCATATTTATATGAAAATGTATGTAATGGCTTTATAGGATAGATTAATTTCTTTAGATCTGCTTGTACCCCACACTGGCTCCTTCAAATGTTAGGCACATTCATACAGATACTATTATTGTCTCTGTCATATAATTACTATATTAAATGCAGATTCTCAAACAAATATGATCACTTCACTATAAGAGAGCCTTGGCCAAAGGCCAGGGAGTAGACTGTGAATAAGGAACTTAAACTTACCCAAGGTGAGGTCTGGCCTTTGCCCTCATCTCCTGCGAGGTGCTCTCTAGGAAGACTGTCTGTTTACCTGAGAGCTTTGGGCCACAGGACATCTGCTCTACCTCTGAAACATCTAAAGAGCATCTATGTGTGCAGTCAACCATGTCTCCACATTAAAAGCCCTGGACCCCAAGGCTTGGGTGAGGGCCCCTCGTTGACGATATTCTGTGCCCACATCATTGCCAGGGAAGTTAAAACTGTCCATGACTCCATGGTGAGAGGATACCTGAGAGTTCCGTGGTTGGAAGCCTCCTGGACTCTCCCCATGTATCTCTTCCCTTGGCTAATTTTAATCTGTATCCTCTATTCTTTCACTGCAGTAAAACCATAATCACAATTATTACAGTTCTCAGTGAGTTCTTCTAGTGAATTATTGAACCTGAGAATGATCTTGGGAACCCCTGAGCCCTGCAGTTGTTGGCAGAAGTGAGGTCCTTCTTGCAGACCACATCCCCTAGCTTCGAAGGTAAATTTTAAAATTTTACTCAGACCTTTTTTCCTATACCCAGTCACTTCTTCAAATATGTCTCTGCCAGAAACATTACCCTTTAAATGGTTCCTTGGATGCCATTACAAGGATGGCATAATCCATAGTAAAGCACCCTTAAGATGTTAATACAGATGTATGTGTGAATTAAAAAGTTACTCTAAATACATAGTAACCAATTTACTTCACATTAATAATTCAGCTAATTTTATTTGTTTCTAAACAAAAAGCAAGAAAAACTCAGTCCACAGAGCAAGTAATAGCGTGCACAGTTTTTATTAAAGCAAAATAAATTCTTTTAAAGTTCTTGGCTTATGAAAGTCACCCAAATTCCTTTTCTTTTTCCTATTAACTTTCTCCTTTTAATATTTTCCCCCCTCATACTGAAATTAGAAACTGACATGCCCTTCCATCCTACATCTCATCCTGGGGTAAAAGGAGAAGACCTTATTTGGTGTCCTTGAATTCTAGTCCTTTTAACAGGAAATCAAACCCACCTCTAATGAGAGTACTGTTTATTCTATTCCATCTGTTTCAAATAAGTTCAGTGAAGTTTTCGGAGATGAACTAAAAAAGAAGAAAAATTGCAAGGCATGCTGCACAAATAATTTCAAAGACTCTTAAATTGAACACTTTGAAGATTTTCATGCTTCACAATCCTGGGTATCTGTGATTTACAAAGTGTTTTACAAAACAATATTCTTGGCCCCATTTTGTAACTGGCAAAAACCAAAAAACAACCCCCTCAAAAAATCCCAACAAAACCAGGGACGGGACAATAATAAGAACATTATTCAGAGCCACTGAGGAAATCATGAAGATTTAGAGTCAGTACCCCAGGCTGCTTTTTTCTGGTTTTCCATTTTTGCATGTCTTGATTTTGGGTTTCAGTGTGGTTATTAACTTATGGGCTGATTGTATGTTCAGCTTTTGCAGTATGTCATGGGCACTTTGCTACAGATTTGGCTCAGAGGGATAGAGCCATCATTGATGAGAGAATCATTCATCGGCTGCCTCCTGCACGCCCCCTACTGGAGATTGAGCCCACAATCAGGGCATGTACCTTGACCTGGAATTGAACCATGACCTCCTGGTTCATGGTTCATGGGTTATGGGTTGACTCTCAACCACTGAGCCACACTGGCTGGGCAAGAATTTCTCATTTTAAGAAGAATTCACTAGCCCTGGCCAGGTGGCTCCGTTGGTTAGAGCATCGTCCCGATAGGCCAAGGTTTCGGGTTCAATCTCCAGTCAAAGCACATACAAGGATCAACCAATGAATGCAGAAATAGTTGGAACAACGAATCAAAGCTTCTCTCTCTCTCTCTAAAAAAAAAAAGTCAATAATTTGTTGTTGTTAAAGAATTCAATAAGTTCTTTTAGTCAACTCTTCCAGGTCACCAAAAATGATTTAATTAATTAAAAAATTCATAGACAAGTGTGAGAAACACTTTTATTATAAAAAGCATTGTTTTCAAACTTGTTAGTCCCCAATTTTTACCTATGTGGCAGCAGGAGGATATGATTTTAAATATAAAATGATTATGTAATAAATATGAAACAAGTATATAATAAAATAAGTTAAAATATAAGAAATTAAAATTTGTATTTTTTAATGCTTATAACCATTATAGAAACACAAAACAGACAGAAACTTTCAAATTATATATCCCTGAATAAAATCCAACTACAAATGAAATTCTAAATACCATCTTTACCTCACTGTCTTCTGGAAGGAAATCCCCTTTGTAAAGCACCTGTGGTGCTGAGTGCCACAGCATAGATATTTGTATCTGGTGAGCATCTACTACTGAGTGCTGTGTGACAACTCAGTGCCCCCATCCTTCTCACTAGTGACATCCTGAACAAATGCTATTTGCGTGTCTGGTAGTCTTTGTGTGGCATGAACACATCATATGCTTACCAAGGGCATCTCGTTTCTCTTCACATTAGCTCATGAATATCAGGAAGAATTAATGCCACTGAGATGCTGAACTCTCCCAGGTGTACTTGGTTATAAGATATTTATTCCATATACCCAGATTTTACATGGGTTAATTTTCTTTAGACAATCATCAAAATGAAAACACACAATTAACAAAATAAAACTCTTACAGAGAAATTGGGGACAGTGAAGATTATATCACTTGGTTTTCAGGATCCATGGACCTGGCTTGAGAAATACTCTTTTAAAGATACACATTTTGATTTATCCGACCTGATCTACTAATAGTTCTCATCATGGGGTAATTTAAATATTTCCCTTGGTGATTATAAGAATTAATAAAATACTGTATGTGAAAATATTTTGCAACTTATAAAGCACTGTAAATATGTAGTTAACTTTTTTTACATCTTTCATTTTCTTCTTCCTCCAAGACATATGTAAGACACACACTGAGACTTATTGATACATCTCCCTTTAAAAAATTTTTGCCTTGCCTTTTTTATTTGTGTATTGATCAGCTGTCATTCATTACTTCAGAGGCAAGCTTGATGTGACCATTTAGCACACTGACAGAGAGATACCAATAGACCCTTCCTGATTTCTTGGATGTTTGGCAAAATGCATGAAATAAAAATGAATCAAGAAGGAAACTTCTTGAAAACTTCTTTTTGGAGTTCTAGAGTTTTAATTTATCCCTCTGTATCTGATCATTGTGCCATCTGTGAAGAAATACATGGGGGTAGTAAAGGAGAAGAGTTAGGCCATCAGGACCGGCTTTGTACTAGACACTTAATAGACACTCTCTGTAAGCTGAGATTCAGAAAAGCTCCGTAACTTACCTAAAGACACAGAAAAAAATGGAACAAGATTTGACCTCAGGTGATGATTTCCAGTCCATATTATTTTCCCAGATGTCTGGGGATGGAAGAGTGAGTGAGAATGCAAGGAATGAAAGCCCGGGCAAACAGGGCTTCCCTGGCTGGCATTTGTCAAACAGCTTGTGGCCTCAAATCCAGTTTTTCAAAGCCAGTATTTTCTACTGGCTATACCCCTACCTTCCTGAGTTATATCTACTTTCTCTCTCCATCATCAGCCCCATCTTGTCAGCTTCCTCCCAGCAAACTAGTTTGCCTTGAAGACTTGCTCTGAGACTGGTCTTCTCTCTCTGTTTTTAGAATTGACTTAGAATTAAAGACACTTGAGTCCTTGAAATTGAGCACAAGTGTGGGATACAGTTTCCTTGGCTTCCACCAACCATCTTGGGTAACCCTAATAGCACAACAGCAATGCAAATGCTAACACTTATTGAGTGATTATGATGTGCCTTATATGTATTAACTGCCTTATATGTATTATTTTATTTAATCCTCAAACAATCCTTTGT
Organism: Miniopterus natalensis; assembly: GCF_054644295.1. NCBI lineage: Eukaryota > Metazoa > Chordata > Mammalia > Chiroptera > Miniopteridae > Miniopterus > Miniopterus natalensis. The sequence goes on from NC_142087.1 coordinate 45,356,897, forward strand.
AGTACCTATTGATGCCATTTTACAGATGAGGCCCAGAAGGACCCAGCAACTTGCCCAAGGTTACGTAGCTGTAATAAGGCCACAGTAGACTACGATCCATTGCCATTACAATCCCAGTGCTCTGTGTTGCCTTTCGGAGCGAATTGCTATGACCATGGATTCCTACATATATACTGTGTTTATCTGATCTCTTACCTTGGGTTGCATGGTGCTTAGTCCAGGAGTCAAGTGCTCCACTTTCTATGCAGCCCCCATAGGTTGGCTTTTCCTACTTGAAACGCTAATGTCCAGGTGCCCACTTGTGAAGGCAGAGAGAAGTAGCCTGTTCTAAGTGGCGTATTGATGCCTCAGAGTATATCAAAAGAAAAGTCACACTTTAAAGTACCGTTAAGTACTATATGGGCTAAATTGTGTCTCCACTCATTTCATATGTTGAAGTCCTAACCCCCTATACTTTTGACTCTGACTGCATTTGGACACATGTTCTTTAAAGAGGCAATTAAGGTAAAGTGAGGCCATGAGAGTGGGCCCTAATCTGATTTGACTGGTGTCCTTATAAGGAAAGGAGATTAGGACACAGACACACAGAGAGAAAAGACCATGTGCAGACACAGGGCGAAGATGGCTAACTATAAGCCAAGGAGAGAGGCCCGCAGAAGAAACCAACCCTGCTGCCATGTTGAGAAATACATTCCCGTTGTTGAAGCCACCCTCTCTTTGGTACTTTGTTATGGTAGCCCTAGCAAACTTATAATTTGGGAAGAAGCATATAGGGCCTGCCTCTCTCTGCTGTGGTAAAGGGAGTGGTGGACACATGACAGCCATTTGAGGTATACATGCTGTAATTTTTGGAAGGGCTGTCCCTTCTGGGGAGCTGGCTAGAGAGGAAGATATAAACTGGGGTCAGCAGAGGAGTGAGGTTCTGTGACAGTCTGTCACCAGTTTTTTAGAGCATGCTTACTTGTTCACCAACACATACTTACTGATCACCTATTTATTCTGTACTCACCATTGCGCTGGACCTTGGTGGTAAATGGTGATCAAGACGCCAGCGCTGAGGAGCTCGCAGTATTTGGGCACAAGCAGTTACAACAGAGTGTAGAAAATGCTAGACTCCATCCCTGGGCAGTAGTGCATGCAGTGTGTGGGGGTAGGAGAAGGCTTGTCACAGCAAAGCATCAATGTTGAGACATGAAGGATGAGTGAGCTAGCCCAGCAGGGAGGAGAGCAAAGAGAGTTATGGGGAAGGAGAGAGCACCTATGAAGTCTTGCAGGAGAAGGAGCATGGCACTTGAGGAACTGAAAAGAAGTTTGACATGGTTAGAGAGCCCAGTGGAGAAGTGAGGCCCCAGAGCTATGCTGAGTCAGTGGCATCAATGGGCATACTGTCTTAAGACAGTGGGAAGTGACTGAATGATGTTATGCTTGGTCATGTGTGTACACACGTGCACACACATGTGTTTGGTGGGTGTGCGCATGTGCGCACATGTATGTGTTCTGTGGATACGTGTGCACACACGCACATTTATATGTTCTACATGTATGCGTGTATATGTGTGCACAGGTGTGTTCTATGTGTACACGTGTGTATGATTGTGCATGCATGTGTTTTGTGACTGTGCACATGCGTAAACATGTATGTGTTCTATGGCTGTGTCTGTGTGTGTAGGCACTGGTAGAAAAAGTTTCCTGTAGGTGTTTGAATTTTCCAGAGTCCCAAATTATCTGAACATCTGTAACACTGGACATCAGAAAGCATAATGGAACCTCATTCCAGACCAGCCTGGATATGCACTATCTTAGAATTCTATCTTTGTCTTGTTTCATTCTAAGTGTGAAATTTATGATTTTCCTGAGAGCTGCAAGTTCAATTCACAGTGAAAGAGAAAATACAACTCAATGGTTTATGGTGATGAACAAGGATAGCCCCCTGGCTGGGCTGTGACAGAAATATTGGCTTGTGGAGGCTGATTTGCATGGAGGATGTGTTTGTGGTAAGAACGCTTGTCAGGCTCAGCCCACTTCAGAACAGGCCCTGCTTCTCATAGCCAGAGCCACTGGCACATTTTCCTTGCTCCTGATGAAAAGAAACAAGGACTTCTGGTTTTAGGGATTAGATTGAGAGTGATTGTCTTTGAAGCTTTCTCAAAGCCGGCAAGAATTTCACACCATTTTGAGTGCTGCAGGTGAAGAATTTAACAGCTGGTGGGAGTGCAAATTAGAGCCAATTATAATTTGATTGACCTGCCTTGACAATAAAACTGTCTTCCCTAATTTAAAATGCCTAGCAGGATCCTCCACCCTGGTAAGGTGGTGATTTCAAACCAAGAGCAGCTCAAACGAGGAAATTCTTTAACAACATTGTGACAGTAATAAAGATTTATTTATGTAGCACTTCCCCCAACCCTCTCTTGGACTGAAATGCCGGTGTTCAAACTGAGGAATAGCACATTGTGTACAGGAATGAAGGAGGACTGGGCTTGGCAGAAATGACTTTTTTTTAAGAGAGAGAGGAAGGGAGAGGGAAAGTGAAACATTGGCCGGCTGCCTGAAGCCTGCACCCGGGCATGTGTCCCGACCAGGAACCGAACCAGCAGCCCCCTGGTGCCCGTGACGACGCCCAACCAACTGAATCTCACGGGCGAAGGGGCAGAAACGACTCTTGATGGTGGCAGCAGAAGTAGGAGATGGGTGTGAATTTTGGAAAGTAGTGAAGGAATGAGGAAGTTTCTCAGTTCCAAAGGGTAATGCCTGTTTCCTTACTGTTTGTAAAGAAACCAACTGTAGATCCGAAAAGTATATTCTTTAAAATTGTTTTAAAATGGCATAAGAGGAAGCCCCTTTTCTTTCTGTGTCTGATTTTAGAAGTGAATTTATTCCATTACCTTGTTTAAATAGGACAAAGAAGGCTTCGAACTCCAGTTCAGCATCAGCCTGCTCGTTTCCAACTCCTTATTTATACTAGCTTGGGTTTATTTAACTATTTAAACTTATTAGGAAAAAAAGGTAGTTGTTCGGTGCTTTTTCCTTTGCTTTGAGTTAGATTTCCAGGTCACTTTCATTGACCTCCAACTCTGATGCAGGCGACCTGCACACGCCATGCTTCTGGTTTTTGGAAGGCCGTGCTCCAAGGAGCCAACCCATGCCACCAACCAAGCGGAGATTAAACAGATCTACTCCTCGGTCCCCCCTCTGCCACTTCGGGCTGACTTGATCTTGGGCACATTACTCTTTGGGTCTCAGATTTTTTATCTGCTAAATGGAATCAATAAAACCTCTATCATGGGGTATTTGTGGTGATTATCGAGATATGACAACTATTTTTCTCTTTGACCAAGCCCTAGCCAGGTTCCTTTGAGGCACCTTCCTGACTAGGTCTCGACCTTGGCTTATAAAGACTCGAACAAATACTAACAAGATCTTAACAGCTTAAGACCTATCCCTAGGATGACACCAGCCTCTATAAAGTACCTCTCTGAGAAAACTCAAGGCTGCCCGAAAAATTTACTGTTTGTTCCAATCAATAACTAAAGACGGGGTCCCCCTCTCCCAGCCTCTGTGGGAGGGTAGGAATCCAACTTTGATAAGTGCCAGTGAACAAACCCAGATGGGTTTGTACCAACCTCTCTTCCTGCTTGTAATTTTCTTTCTTGACTCTACTGAGTCCTGGCTCACCCCATCCCTATTTCCCCTTCTCTGAATTTAGCTCACACTAGACTCCTTCCCTATAGGAATAGTATGTTACTGATTAAAATCTGTCCTTACCCTGTTCACTAGTATCTGGCTTTATTTATTTTTGACAGATAGCATATACAAAATGGCTTGGCATAATGTCTGGCCCAAGTGGCTCCCAGAAAATGGTAAAATTCTGTTTCTACTTCTGTCAGGACCTTCTTTCCATCACTGAGGCTGCCCAGGCTTTGCTTGTTTCTCTCCTTGCTCCCAGTGAGCCTTTGCAAAGTGTGGGGGAGGGAAAAGGGAATGAGATGGAGGCTTCTCTTGCCTTCTTATCATATGCGGAATGAATTTCACTATAACAATGTTGGTCCTGTTGATAAGGCTCTATAATGATATAATCTAGGTCCATTTTATACTAAACATCCATCTGCAAGGCTTAGAAATGCAACCTTTTTAATCATAGAGTTTATATAAAAGGTTAGAAAAATAGCTGTAAGGAAAGCCATGACCTTTACATCATAGCCAAAGGTATGGATACTTTCAGTTTTTGGATGCATTGTATCAGTGTGGATACAACCTAGGTTTTATTGCCTTCAATTTTATGACAAGTAAAGTGGCCAAAGGGAGCAGAAGACTGAGTTCCAAACAATTATATTAATATTCCTACTTTTGGCTTCTGGCCTTGTAAACTATATACTGTATGTACTGAGCTTCATCTTAATGGCCCTGAACCATCAGGAAGCTCCTGTTTAAGGAAGCCAAATGAAGTGCATGTGCTTTGCGACAGTGTCATCGCTCCCCCTTTAAAATGAATTCTAGATGTGGATTGGGTTTTCTGGAAATCTAGTCTTTATATAACGAGAGTTTTCCTCTCTTATTTACATGGCTTTCAGGGTTGCTTCCTAATAAAAAAGAAATTACTCCTAAGAAATATCTATGTAGTGATGGTTGTATGGATCCTTGTACACGTCCATGAAACTGAAATTTCTTGTGGGTAACACATCTGGTTAAAAAATTACTATAGGAATATTAAATTGGAAGCAAGGATCCCAGTAACCAGATCCTGGAGTGCAGCCAACCCTCAAGCAATGAAATGATGATTTCTGCAAGCAGGCTTGACTGGGCTGGACCTGGGCAGATGATGGAGGGGTGCAAGATGTTCCAGCAGCTGCTGTCTAGTGAGCTGAGACGGTGCATTCACAAGGTGGGCAGACAGATGCCATAATGACCCACTAAAGAATAACTGCATGCTATACAACCTAGCTGGGAAACGTGGGGAAACAATGGCAGCAGATGGACAAAAACCTGGCTCACAGCAAGCAGGGAGAGGCAGCTCATTTATAGCAAAAAGCCCTGCGTGGCTCAGGGAGGGGCAGGAATCCAGACCCATGCCCAACCTGTAAATAGCAACAGGCCCAGTAAGCAGCACCCGTCCTTCCCAGATGCTCACTGACGGCTTCTTATGCATACCACAGTTGGCCAGGTGCTCCGGGAACCTGGGATGAAGGCAGGCTTACTGATTTCAAGGAGTTTAGAGTCTAATGGCCATGCAGTGGGTTTCTGTTTATATGATACTACTTGGAGCTATGTCGTGGTTACCGACATCACTGGCCCTTAACATTCTACAAGGTCAGGTTATTTTGTGGATTTTTTTCAATAAGTAAATGAAAATTTTCTTTTGAGATTTTCTTACAACTATGAAGCGATCATATCAATTACACTAGGTTACTATAAGTAATCATATTGCTGTGTCTTCATTATCAATGCATGAATTGTTATACCTGTAAATAAATATGAATTTCTCCTTCACATTATCCTTTAATTTTTGATGTCTAGTGTGAGTAATAACATCCACAGTGTTTTGTATTATACAAGACTATTGATGTAGGTACTGACAGACGATTCATCTTATAAACAGAGGGTGTAAACATGGTATCGATACATACAGTACAGTACTGTAATTGTATTTTCACTTCCTTATGATTTTCTTAAAATTTTCTCTAACTTAAGTTATTGTAAGAATACAGTATGTAATACACATAACATACAAAATATGTGTTAATGGGCTGTTTATGTTATCAATAAGGCTTCCTGCCAATAGTAGGCTATTAGCAGTTAAATTTTTGTGGAGTCAAAAGTATTTTCAACAGCATGGGGGTCAGAACTCCTAACCCCCATGTTGTTCAAGGGTCAACTGTGTATATATTTTATATCTCTATATCATCTATCTATCTATCTATCTATCTATCTATCTATCTATCTATCTATCTATCTATCATCTATCTATCTATCATCTATCTATCTATCTATCTATCTATCTATCTATCTATCTATCTATCATCTATCTATCTATCTATCTATCTATCTATCTATCTATCTATCTATCTATCATCTATCTATCATCTATCTATCTATCTATCTATCATCTATCTATATCTATCTATCTATCTATCTATCTATCTATCTATCTATCTATCTATCTATCTATCATCTATCTATCATCTATCATCTATCTATCTATCTATCTATCTATCTATCTATCTATCTATCTATCTATCTATCATCATCTATCTATCTATCTATCTATCTATCTATCTATCTATCTATCTATCTATCTAATCATCTATCATCTATCATCTATCATCTATCATCATCTATCATCTATCTATCTATCTATCTATCTATCTATCTATCTATCTATCTATCTATCTATCTATCTATATATATCTATCTATCATCTATCTATCTATCTATCTATCTATCTATCTATCTATCTATCTATCTATCTATCTATCATCTATCATCTATCTATCATCTATCATCATCTATCTATCATCTATCTATCTATCTATCTATCTATCTATCTATCTATCTATCTATCATCTATCTATCATCTATCTATCTATCATCTATCTATCTATCATCATCTATCTATCTATCTATCTATCTGTCTGTCTGTCTGTCTGTCTATCTATCTATCATCTATCTATCTATCTATCTATCTATCTATCTATCTATCTATCTATCTATCATCATCTATCTATCTATCATCTATCATCTATCTATCTATCTATCTATCATCTATCTATCTATCATCTATCTATCTATCTATCTATCTATCTATCTATCTATCTATCTATCATCTATCTATCTATCATCATCATCTAATCATCTATCTATCTATCATCTATCTATCTATCATCTATCTATCTATCTATCTATCTATATCTATCTATCATCATCTATCTAATCATCTATTATCTATCATCTATCTATCTATCTATCTATCTATCTATCTATCTATCTATCATCTATCTATCTATCTATCTATCTATCTATCTATCTATCTATCTATCTATCATCTATCTATCTATCTATCTATCTATCATCATCTATCTATCTAATCTATCATCATCTATCTATCATCATCTATCTACCTATCTATCATCTATCAATCATCTATCTATCTTTTATCTACCTACCTGCCTAGCTTTCTATACAGATATCTATGTCTATATCTATGACTAATTACAACTATACCTACATCTTCTTTAGAATGCCCTGATTTATCCAGGATTGGGGTGGAGTGGTGGTGGGGGGGGGCAGAGTGTTGAAGAGAAATTATAAAAATATTATCTGGTTTCATTTCCTTTATTATTAGAATGGGAAATGGAAACTTTAAGATGAAATGCCTATATTTAAATATTATGGCTTTAATATTTAATGGTAGATTGTACAAAGAAATTTAAAGATGAGAATACCATACACTGGTTAATGAGAATGACTGTTATTGATGACAATAATAAACTTTCTAATACACAATTGGGATGGGGGATTTACAAAGGAAGTTTTTCCTAGGTGAACACGAAGATTGATATTCCTAGCCATGGAATGTAAATTCAGAAGTCAGCCTATTATTTCACAACTTTTAGGGATGTGACATATGCTTCTTGGAAGATTTTATAATTTCTTTTCATCTTTAAAAAAAGGTATAGAATAACATATTTATTTTAAAAATTGTATTAGTCTTAGTATCATAACATAATATCATAATAGGTGTTCGATAATTGAAGTATCACAACTCTCCTGAAAGTAGCAATTATATTTGATCATTCATTTAAAAACGTCTTTTATTTATTCTTTCACCAACCACTTATAGAGTATCTACTTGTTTTAGGTATTATGCCAAGCACCCAAAAGAAACACACATAGTAAAGAAGAAATAGTCTTTGGAAAGTCACAGCCTATTAGGGGAAAACAGAAAGTAAACAACTGAAATATGACATGTAGATTAAAGAGCAAGTATTATGGGAAAAAAAACCAATAGATCAGCTTAGAGCAGGGTTTCTTGGTCTTGACACTATGGACATACTGGGCCAAATACCCCTTCGTTGTTAGGGGAGGGGCGGAACCCTTGGGTGCATTGTAGGATGCATCCCTGGCTTCGACCTGCTAGCTACCCCAAGTCATGATCATCAAAAATTGCTTAGCATCCCCTGAGGGGCAAAATAACCTGCAGTTGAGAACCACTGCTCTAGATGTCACCGGAACCCCAATGATTTTTCCTTGAGTCCACTTGCTTGTGTGCACTGGTCCAAAGAAATTCACGAGCAGGAGTTTGCCGTGTAGAAAGAAAAAATAGTTTAGTACTGAATTGGCCAATACAGAGATGGAGTTTATGCTCTAAACCTGATTTCCTGGTGGCATATCGGTTACAGACTACGTAGGGCAAAATCACAAGATACCACAGGTGGGGGAAGGGATTCTGGGTGGTGCTGGGAGCTGACCCGTCAGAGGTGAGGTAAAGGTAGTAAATCGTTTCTTCAGGTTTTGAGGACAGTTCTGAGGTCTATTCCAGGGTCCCTCTGTCTGATCTTATGGGAAAGTAGTCAGGGGGTCATTCCACTTTAGGGCTCGGAAGCTGAAACAACACTTAGGCTAAGATGTTATCTTTAGCCTGACAGAGGTCTGCCTTGTGACCATTAGTCAGGTTTGGGTTCCTGTCTTCTGTTGCGGGGGTAGCTGGTTATCCAGGGGAAAGGCTAGGTCTCTGAGGCTAATAGAGAAAGAAATATGATTTCTAGAGCAAGGATTTAAAACTAAATTTAATCAAGGTCATAGGGACCCTTGGTTTCTTAGAGAATCCTACATATTTTTTTGAATGTTTGATCATAAACATATTTGATATATGTATATTATACACATATGAAACAATATGAAATATTCCACAAAATACTCATGTTTTATAAATAAATTTTGATAAATAAATTTTGATAAGTAAATTTTAAATAAAAGCCTTATGTGTATTATTTCATTGAAACCTTACAAAAGTCCTGGAAATTTGGAAATTCCTTAACCCCATTTTACAGGTGAGGAAAATGAATTTCAGAAAGGTGAAAGTAATAGCCTAAGGGTTACATAACCAGAAAATGGTAAAGCCCAAATGAATTTATTTTTAGAGTGAGAAATATTTCTATAGATTTATTTTAAAATTATCATTATGTATTATTTTACTCATCTTTTTTCATTTAGCCAACATACACTTATTAAAGAAGTACTAGAAACTCACATGGAGAAGATATAGCGAAGATTTGCATTAAAAAAAAAAAAGATAAAACATATCAGGGGTTCTGTGTGAGACTCACCTGAATAGCTTCTAGTCTTATGATTGAGAAATGGGATAATCTAGATAAAATATGGCATAGAATTGATGGATTGATTGAAGAATCAAATGTATTTTAAAACCTTTACTGAGAAATAATTGACATACCATGAAATTTACCCATTTTAAGTATACAGTTACATGAGTTTAAGTGAATTTTTACAGTCATGCAGCCATTACCCTAATCCAGTTTTCAAACATTCCCATCATCCCAAAGAGCTTCTCTGGATGTTTGCAACCACTATCTGCTTCCACTCCCCACCCCCCTCAGTCCCATGCAAACATTGATCTTTCTGTTACTATAGTTTTGCCTCTTCTAGACATTACATATGGATTTACATAATAGATAGTCTTTTTTGTCAGGCTTCTGTGTGTGTGTGTGTGTGTGTGTGTGTGTGTGTGTGTGTGCGTGCATCACCCCAAGTCAAGTCTCTTTCCATCGCCATTTATCCCTCCTTTACTTTCTCCTGCCTTTCCCCCTCTGCTAATCACCATATTGTTGTCTATGAGTTGTGTGTTTTTTTATGCTTAATCCTTTCACCTTTTTCACCCACCCCAACCCCTTCCTCCCGACAGCTGTCTGACTGTTCTCTGTATGTATGAGTCTGTTTCTCTTGTTTTTGCTTATTTTGTTCATTAGATTCCACATATAAGTGAAATCATATGGTACTTGTCTTTCTCTGACTGGCTTATTTCACTTAGCATAATACCCTCCAGGTCCATCCATGCTGTTGCAAAAGGTAAGATTTTCTTTTTTTTACAGCCGAGTAGCATTCCTTTGTGTAAACGTACCACAGCTTTCTTATCTACTCATTTTGGGCTGCTTCCAAATCTTGGCTACTGTAAATAATGCTGCAGTGAGCATAGGAGTGCATATATTCTTTCAAAGTAGTGTTTCATCCTGGCTTTTTATTAGCACTATATTTTTCAGGTTCATCCATGTTGTTGCGTATTATCAGTAATTTGTCCCTTTTTGAATAGAATTACATTGTATGGATAATCATATTTTTAGGATTTGATAGCATTTTGGATGGTTTCTAGTGTCTGGATATTGTAAATACACTAGTATGAACAACTTTTGTGTAGAATGTTTTCATTGCTTTGGTAGATATCTTGGGGTGAAATTACTGAGTCTTATAGTAACTCTTTTTAATTTTTTAAGAAGCTTGTAAACTGTTTTTCAAAAAACTGTCCCATTTTGTATTCTCACCAATAATGTATGTAGTTTTCAGTCTACTTTCTTGCTAACACTTAGTAGTGTTAGTCTGTCTGATTAAAAAATTTCAGTAATTTTTGTAAGAGGCATCTCATTGTGTTTTTAATTTGCATTTTCTTTTATTTTTTATTTTTATTTAAAAAATTTTTTTAATGTTTCTTTATCTTTATTGTTGAGACCATTACAGATGTCCCCCTTTTAACCCCACTGATCCCCTCCACCCCACATCCATCCCACTCCCAGGCCCTCCCCACACTAATATTCACATCCATGGGCCATGCCCATAAACATACAAGTTCCTTGATTAATCTCTCCCCACCCACACCCCACTCCCCACCTTCCCTCTGAGATCCCTCAGTTTGTTCCAAGCTTCTATGTCTCTGGATCCACTTTGTTCATCATTTTATTTTGTTTATTATATTCCACATATAAGTGAGATCATTTGGTACTTGTCCCTCTCTGACTGGCTTGTTTCACTTAGCAAAATACTCTCTAGTTCCCTCCATGCTGTGCCAAAGGCCAAAAGGTCCTTCTTCACAGCTGCATAGTACTCCATGGTATAAATATGCCACAGCTTTTTTATCGACTCATCTACTGATGGGCATTTGGGCTGTTTCCAAATCTTAGCTATTGTGAATTGCGCTATGAAGATAGGGGTGCATAAGTTCTTTGTATTGGTGTTTGGGGTTCCTTAGGATATATTCCTAGAAGTGGGATCACTGGGTCAAATGGCAGGTCAATTTTTAATCTTTTGAGGAAACTCCATACTGCTTTCCATAGTGGCTGCACCAGTCTGCATTCCCACCAGCAGTGCACTGGGGTGCCCTTTTCTCCACACCCTCGCCAGCACTTGTAGTTTGTTGACTTGTTGATGGTAGCCCTTCTGACAGGTGTGAAGTGATACCTCATTGTGGTTTTAATTTGCATCTCTCTGATGATTTAGCGACGTTGAGCATTTTTTCATATGTCTCTTAGCCATTTGTATGTCCTCTTTGGAGAAGTGTCTATTTAGGTCCATTGCTCATTTTTCAAATGGATTGTTTGTCTTCTTTTTGTTAAGTTGTATAAGTTTCTTATATATTTTGGACATTAACCCTTTATCCGATGTGTTATTGGCAAATATGTTCTCCCATACAGTGGGCTCCCTTTTCATTTTGTTGATGGTTTCCTTTGCTGAGCAGAAGCTTTTTATTTTGATGCAGTCCCATTTGTTTATTTTCTCCTTAGTTTCTCTTGCCCTAGGAGATGTATCAGCAAACATTGCTATGACAGATGTCTGAAATTTTACTGCCTATGTTTTCCTCTAGGATTTTTATGGCTTCATGCCTTATATTTAAGTCTTTTATCCATTTTGAATTTACTTTTTGTATGGTGTAAGTTGGTGATCCAATTTCATTTTTTTGCATGTATCTGTCCAATTTTCCAACAGCATTTATTGAAAATACTGTCTTTACTCCATTGTATGTTCTTGCCTCCTTTATAAAATATTAATTGACCATAATCGAATAGGTCAATTTCTGGGTTCTCTGTTCTGTTCCACTGATCAATATGTCTGTTCTTGTGCTAGTACCAGGCTGTTTTGATTACAGTGGCTTTGTAGTCTAACTTGATATCTGGTATTGTGATCCCTCCAATTTTGTTCTTCTTTCTCAGGATTGCTATGGCTATGCGGGGTGTTTTTTGGTTCCATATAAATTTTCGAAGTGCTTGTTCTAGATCAGTGAAATATGCTGTTGGTATTTTAATAGGGATTGCATTGAATTTATAGATTGCTTTGGGTAATATGGCCATTTTAATGATGTTAATTCTTCCAATCCATGAACATGGTATATTTTTCCATTTGTTTATATTTTCTTCTATTTCTTTTTTCAGTGTCCTGTAGTTTTCTGAGGAAAGGTCTTTTACATATTTGGTTAAATTTATTCCTAGGTGGAATGGTAAATGGGATTGTTTTTTTAGTTTCTGAGAGTTCATTATTGGTGTATAAAAATGCCATCGATTTCTGGGTGTTAATTTTGTATCCTGCTACCTTGCTGAATTCATTTATTAAATCCAGTAGTTTTTTGGTGGAGTCTTTAGGATTCTCTATGTACAATATCATGTCATCTGCGAATAATGACAGTTTTGTTTCCTCCTTTCCAATTTGGATGCCTTTTATGTTTTCTTCTTGTCTAATCGCTGTGGCTAGGACTTCCAGTACTATGTTGAATAAGAGTAGTGAAAGTGGACACCCTTGTCTTGTTCCTGTCCTTAGGGGAAATGGTTTTAGTTTTTGCCCATTGAGTATGATGTTGGCTGTAGGTTTGTCATATATGGCCTTTATTATGTTGAGGTATGATCCCTCTATTCCCACTTTGCTGAGAGTTTTTATCAAACATGGGTATTGGATTTTATCAAATGCTTTTTCTGCATCTATTGATACGATCATGTGATTTTTATCTTTCAATTTATTTATGTGATGTATCACGTTTATTGATTTGCGAATATTGTATCAGCCTTGAATCCCTGGAATAAATCCCACTTGGTCATAGTGTATGATCTTTTTAATATTTGCTGGATCTGATTTGCTAATATTTTGTTGAGGATTTTAGCATCTATGTTCATCAGGGATAGCCTATAATTCTCTTTCTTTGTAGTGTCTTTATCTGGTTTTGGAATTAGGCTAATGCTGGCCTCATAAAAAGAGTTTGGAAGTGTTCCTTCCTCTTGGATTTTTTGAAATAGCTTGGGGAGGATAGGTGTTAATTCTTCTTTGAATGTTTGGTAAAATTCCCCTGTGAAGCCATCTGGGCCAGGGATTTTGTGTGCTTGAACCCCTTTGATTACTTCTTCAACTTCATCAGCAGTTACTGGCCTATTCAGACTTTCTGACTCTTCCTGATTGAGTTTTGAAAGGTTGCATTTTTCTAGGAATTCATCCATTTTATCTAGGTTGTCCAGCTTGGTGTCATATAGTTGTTCACAGTATTTTCTTACAATCCTTTGTATTTCTGTTCGGTCGGTTTTTATTTCACCTCTTTCGTCTCTGATTTTGTTTATTTGGGTCCTCTCTCTTTGTTTCTTGATGAGTCTGGCTAAAGGTTCATCAATCTTGTTTATCTTTTCAAAGAACCAGCTCTTGGTTTCACTGATATTTTGTATTGGTTTTTTAGTCTATGTCATTTATTTCTGCTCTATCTTTATTATTTTTTTCCTCCTACTTACTCTGGGCTTTTCTTGTTGTTCCCTTTCTAAGTTTTTAAGTTGTAGGGTTAAAGAGTCTATTAGAAGTTTTTCTTTTTTCTTGAGTAGGCTTGTAGTGCTATGAACTTCCCTCTCAGGACTGCTTTCATTGTGTCCCATAGATTTGGAGTTGTTGTATGTTCATTTTCATTTGTTTCCAGAAAGCTTTTTATTTCTTTCTTAATCTCTTTGGTAACCGATTCATTGTTTAAAAACATGCTTTTCAGTCTCCATGTGTTTAAATGTCTTTTAGTGTTTTTATTGTAGTTGATTTCTAGTTTCATGACATCGTGATCTCAGAAGATGCTTGATATGATTTCAGTCTTCTTGAACTTATAGAGACTTGTTTTGTGTCCTAACATGTGGTCTACCTTTGAGAATGTTCTGTGTGCTCTTGAGAAGAAAGTATATTCTGCAGCTTTGGGATAGAATCTTCTGTAAATGTTGATTAAATCCATCTGATCTAGTGTGTCATTTAGGGTCACTGTTGTTGATTTTTTATCTGAAAGACCTATCCAGTGAAGTCAGTGGGGTGTTAAAGTCCCAGAGTATGAATGTATTACTGTAGATCTCTCCCTTAAAGCCCTCTAGAAGTTTTAAAAGTAAAGTAAGTTTAGGTGCTTCTATATTGGGTGCATATATGTTTTTCAGGGTTATATCCTCTTGCTGGATTGATCCCTTTAGTATTATGTAATGACCTTTCTTGTCTCTTATTATGGTCTTCATTTTGAAGTCTATTTTGTCTGATATGAGTATTGCTACCCCAGCTTTTTTTTTTTGCATATATTTTCACCCTGTATATTGGCTCTATTAGTTTCTGAAGATGCCTTTTGAAGAGCAAAATTTTTCTCTTTGTTGAAATCCAATGATCAATTTTTTTTTCTTTATTGATGGTACTTTTGGTGTCATATCTAAAAAAAATATTTGCTTAATCTACGTCACCCAACAATTTTCTTCTAGGAATTTTATAGTTTTAGATCAGTGTTATATTTAATAAGAACCTTTCAGTGTTGGAACCTATGTTTTCAAACTTTTTAAGGACTTTGCTGAGGTCTGTAAAATCTTCTGCTAAACCCTTCACTGTGAGTTTTCGTCTTTTTCTTTTCCTGCAGTTTCCTTTTCTCTAGCCTTTTCTTCAGCTAAGCATTTCTGTTTTAGTTCCAACAACTTCTCATTAGCCAGTTCTTCAGGAACCATCTCCTGTCATTCTCATCCACACCTAGGTTAAAGTTGTTTGCCATTTCTACCACAGCCTTGTGGATTTTTTGCAATCTCTTCATTGGCAAATCCTTTGAGGGCATGGACAAACCTCTTGAATGTCTTTTCCTAGATGCCATTTATATACTCCTTGGGGACATCACTGGAAGCCCAAGCAAGGGTTTGATGCAGTTATAGACACTATAATCCTTCCAGAAGTGCATTACTGTCTTCTTGGTGTCTTCCTCAGTTGCAGCAATAGCCTGGGCAATGATCCTCCTCAATAGTAGGTCTTAAAAGTTGCTATAACTCCTGATTCATTGGCTGGAACAAAGCGGTGGTGTTTGGAGGGAGTAATACCATTTTCATGTTGGGATGAAACTCACCAATAAAAGGAGGATGTCTAGAAGCATTATCTACAATAAGCAAAATCTTGAAATTATGTTACTGTCCAAATAGTACTTCTCCATTTCACTGGCATAGCAATTCAGGGGGGCATCTTGGAAGATAAGCTGGGTCATCCATGACTTCTTACTGCTCCTGTAGTACACTGGTCATTTGTGTCTATTAATATGCTTGAAGGCCCTGGGATTCTCACTGGGACAGATCACAAAGGGTTTCAGTTTGTTGCCTGCAATATTGCCTCCAAGCAAGACTGTTATCCTGTTCTTAAAGATCTTGGAACCTGGCATTGACTTGGCCTCCTTTGGATCAAAATCCTTTCAGGCATCTGTCTCCAGAGTGGAGAGGTTTCATCCATATTGGATATTTGCTCTGACAAGTAATTTTCCTCTACAATCAGCTTATCCAGAGTTCCAAAAATTCTTCAGTTGCCTGCACATCAGCACTCACGGACTCACCACTCACTTTCACATTATGTAATAATAATGTGAAATAATGACTTTGGAATTGTTTAAGCCATCGAGAGCTGGCAGTATAGTTGGGTCCCATCTTTTCTTTCAACATTGCAAACAAACATTTTGCTCTGGCTATGACTGTCATGGTGCTGAGAGGGATTGCTTCCATGTCTGGTCTTTAACTCAGGCCGTTAGAAGTTCCCCATGTCTGATCTAGGCCCTTCTGGAATTTTTATCCATATTGCCTTCGATGAAGCAGGTCCTTTAACAGCTTTGGTCACGTTGTCCTTGTTCTTCAAGATTGTAGCTGTGGTGGAATGGGACATGCCTGATCTACAAGCAATCCACCCCTGATTTTCCACCTTTGTAGCTCTTAATCACTTTTAATTTTATTTCCAGGTCAATCACTCAGTAATATGGCCTCTTACTGAGGCCATATCAGCAGCAGATTTTGTACACTTAGGGGTCATGATGAATAACATGAGATTAAATTAAGTACAAGAAAAAATAATGCAATCAAGAGACTTAGTAAACACTAAATGTATGAAGCTGTTGCCAGTATAGCATGGACACTTTTTTACAATAGTCTTTTTCTAGTGTCTTCCTACTAAATTCTTAGTATTTCTCCACTGGTTGATTGCTCACACTGAATTAGAAAACACAATGTTGGACTAGAAAAGCTTCAGGTTTTTACAGTCTATCCCAAACCAAATCTGCCAGTTTTAGCTGTGAATACCACAGGTGTTTGCCTCTCTTCCTTCCCAGCCTCAGCTCCAAGACAAGCGGCCTTCTTTGACCAAAAGTTGCTTTTTTACTATACGTAGCTTAAGTTGATATGGCTATAATTCTTGCCAACCAACCTCAGGGAGGGGAGTATAGTGGCAGCTTCAGGCAAGAGGCCGCAGATCCCCACTATTTTTACCCCAAACTCTATAGTTTTGGTGTTTTAGAATAATTGTTTCTTAATCTTTTGTGCCTTTAATATTTTTCTGCATGCTAAAACAATTCTTAAGGGCCATTTTGTCCAGTTTTATGCTTTCTTTCTATGAAGGGAAATCACCTGACCTCTTCACGCTGCCATTACTAAGTGATCCAACCTGTTTTTACAGCAGATTTGTTAGAGAGCCGCGTTGAATCAACATGTGTTCAACATGGTTTGTTGAAAGGCAGACTGTGCTGAAGAGGCTCCTGAGAGTGAAAACTCTATCTCAGGATGCCAGGTGACTCTGAGAACCCATAAATGTTTGTGAATGAAAAAGTGATCTAACACACCAGTTGACTTTTTTTTTTTGCTTTTATAAGACACGGAAGTTGGAGAGTAAAACAAAAATTCTTTTGATGCTTTATTTTGATAATAAATGTATTTATTTACTTAAGCCATTGTATTAAATTCTGCTTTGATTATAAAAATCCCTTTCTCTTCTGCATCTTAAGAAGCCCTTTTCAAATGTTCTGAATAACTTGTTTTTTATCTAAAACAACAACAACAAAACAGAGACTACAATGTAGGTAGCCTTTCCCTGAAACGGCTCCCACTTGCCTCGTTCAGATTTCCACACAAACTTATTGGAAGGTTTGGCAATGTTTAGAGATGTGTCAACAGGATGGTGCTGTGTTTAATTATGAGGAGTTTTCATTTAGGGATTTAAAAATTTTAGCTCTGAAGAAAGCCATCTTGACCCAGGCATTTCTGAATGATTGGAGGTTTATTACTCTCTTTTTGAAGTTTCACTCAATCTGAAACTGCATCAGAGGTCTCAGATTGACAGCCTAGATCAGCCCACAGGCATGTTGTGTTTGGTCTAAATAGTGCTCTAACAGAATCCCTTGTTTCAATTTAAAAACCAGATATTTTGTGTAGCAACACAGACTGCAGATCTCACAGCACAGCCTTGTTTCCCAGGGCAACAATCAGCCGCAGCCCCTTCAGAAGCCACATGAGCTCTGCTCTGCAGGTGGCTGCAGTCTTGGCCTAGCTAGCAGCATTCCCTTTTCATATGACCACGCTGACCCTGTAGGCATTTGATTTCCTGACTTTTGGGGCTGTGGCCTCAAAGGGCAGAGAGCTACCAGGGGAACATGCTGGCAATCAGTGGAGAATTGAGCTGCATGTACTTAGTAAAAGCATGGGTCAGGTAGAAAGCATTGAGCCCAGAGTAAAGAATAATTTTTGTAGCCAGAGTATATTCTATGAAATAAATTAAAATAGAATTGAGATGACATAAAGGTCATTCATTTGTTCATCCATTCACTTATTCACAGAATATTTATGGACCGAGTGGATCTGCTTTACCATTGTCTCCCTCAAAGAACAGAAGTTCCTGATGTATAATAACCATCATCTAACAAACGTTCCATTCATAATAAAATAAGTGTTCCATACATATTCTGTGAATAAATTGCATTCATTTTATTTTATTTCCCTGGAAAATTAGATTGCTAATTTCCTCAATCTCTCCTCTCCCAGCAATCTTTAATTTCCTATTTTAATTGATTTAAAATTGGTATCTAGTGGTATTAATAAAGATTTTCACACTTCATTAATTTTTAAAAAAGGGGAAAACCCCCCTGAAATATTAGACATTTTACCTGTAATTGGGACTGAGCAGTCTACTTGGCAGAAACCCAAATGGGTAGACTCAGGTAGCTTATCATTATAGAGAAGACTGTGCAGCCTTCCAGTCTCTACATGAAACTGGGGGAGTAGTATTAGAAAGCAGAGTGGACTCTTTCCTCTAGAAGTGTGTTAATCCTTTAGTAACTGAGACTAGAGGGCAAGCAAGGTACAAACCAAACTAAAATTGACAAACACAAGTTCCAGGTTACAAGCCAAATTCATAAGATCTGAAAATACAAAGAAAAACAGATTTAAAATTTAAAATCAGATTCTTTCCACCACTCATAGCTTAGATTGTGGTTAGAAGCTGGTATTAGGAGCCTGTGTTCGGGTGACTCTGCTTTGGGAGGCAAAAGGGGGGGAAGAAGAGAGGGAGGGAGGGAGCATTGGGAGCACTTCAGAGAAAAGATCCGAGAGAAAAGTCTGGGACTCTGCCACCCAGCTCCCTGGCCCTGGGAGGGTGCATGACAGATGTTTGGAAAGAGGCAGCCTGCTGGTCCCCCAGCGGCATCCTTATAAAGTGAGCTCGGGTAAATGATATTCTTGATACTTGATGTTTTGCCAGCAGTTAGAATATTGCTTTTCTCTTAAGTCTACACATGCTGCTTAGAAGCCACTGGGTTTCTGTTTAGAATTACAGATATCCCAGCAACAATGTTCAAACATCATGTAACATGTAATATCAATCCAGGCATATGTAGATATTTGGACTTAAAGAGACAGTGGAGTGTCATAAAAAAAGCACTGGACCAGGAATCAGGAGGCTAGGGTCCAATTGTATTTTTGAGTCTGTGACATTACAGCAAAGGGGTTTTTAACTTTGCCGAGGCACTGTCTCCTCTTCACGGCAGACTCACACTTCCCACCTCCCCACTGCTGCTATCTCCATAAATCCCAGAGGAAAATGATACTCAGCCTATTTCAGAGCTGCACGCTTCACAATTTGCAGGCCAGGATTGTAGGCTCCAATCCATAAAAAATATCTTGGTTTTTCAACAGAAGTAGAAATGTCCTGAAGAGGAGAATACTGTTATTGACGAAAACAACAGCAACAACAACAGCAGTAACAAATTGGAAAGCCATTCATAATTTGCAATGAAAAAAGGTTTGTAACATGAATCAGAATGCATGAATCCAAAATGAGTAAGAATGCCAAGGGCTTACTATGCGCATCTGAACAGGGTGCCACTTTCTAACTGCTTCACTTGCAAGAGAGAGAAATAAAACCGTGCGAGTGTGAAGTGTGTAAAGGAGTCTACCGCCCTCCCGGGGCTCAGAGACCCACACATTGCAGAAAGTAAGTGAGTGCCTTTTTGACCATTGAATTTCTCCCTCTTATTGCAAGTTAGTAAGCTCTAAGGAGGGTTTTAAGGAAACCGGTCTGCGCTTCCTAAAATAGAACTGGGACAGCTGGGGAGACAGCGCCACCTTGTGTCCACATAAAAAACCCTCCCTGGCGATCATGGGGAGAGTTGGCCCCAGTAACTCCTACGAAGTAGGGCAAAGAAAATAAATCCATCAAAGCTGACTAATAGAGAGAAATGCCAGCTGAAAGCATTTTTGACTCTCGATGCCTTCAAAAGCCAGGAAACTTAATCCTTGCCTTATGTTTTTTTGTTGTTGTTTTTTTTTCCATGCCCAAAAGGCAGCCAAGCTCGTCACTAAACCAAGGGAGGTGAAGCAGGTCACTAAGTTTATACCGCAGTTGGGAACTGGTTTTCATTTTTTCTCTGCGTCGTGGCAGCGGGAGGCAGGCAGCCTGTTCTAACTCCGAGGGGGCTCCTGGCAGGCCTGCTTGCTGGGTGTATTTCTGCAGGCGGGGGCTCGCTGGGAGTAGCAGTACCTCGTGGAGTCACGGATTTAATAGCGTTTCTTCCACTTCATTCAGCACAGCGCCGCGGCAGAGGCCCGGCTCCAGCACATCGCCGAGGCGCGGTTCCCCACGGCCCGCGCGCTCCCAGGCCCGCGCCCCGCGCAGCCCGCCCCCGCCCCCGCGCCCGGCCCTGCCCCCAGGCTCTGTGGCCGGGTGGCCCCGCCTCCGCGGGCCAGGCTGGTTTGATCTCTCTCTGCCCCTCCTTTCCCTTCTTTCTGCCCCGAGTCCTCCTCCCTGGGCTCTGTCATCACAGCTATCATTCTGGACCTCCTGCCACGTTCCAGGCGCCGGGCCAGGTGCTTCCCACGTAATTTGTCACTTGAGATATCGCTCTGTCCATCTCGGGGGCGAGGAGACTGGCTCTGAGAGGACAGTCGGGGGGGGGGGGGGGGGGAGGTGGCGTGGTCTCCCCTCCCCCACGCTGCCTCCAGTCTTCGCTGTTTCCACGCGCGGCGGTGGCGGGGGGGGGGGGGGGATATACCCGCAAGAACACCCCTGACCGCTCTCTCGGCCCCTCTCGCTCCCCCAGAAGGGGAGAGGAGAGGTTGAATGGGGTGGGTTTGGAGGGAGAATGGGGTCTGTGTAGCCCAGGCTCTGGGAGCCAGGCTGCCCGTGGGGGAGCAGAGTCATAGGGCCCGTGTCTGTGCATTTCACAGGCCGCTCTGCCCCTGGGTGGGCTGGGCTGTCCAGTCTCAGAGGTCAGCGGTGGAAAAGCCCACTCTGGGCATCTATAAACCACAGCCACCCCTCTCAGCTCTTTCAGGAATGAGGGTCATGTCCTACTCCCCCCCGGCCCTGAACTTGGATGTGTTCTTTACTGTCTCTCCCTGAACTCCTAACAGTTAGGAAAGTATTTCATTGCTCAATACAGAGCCGAGGGTTGGGATTATTTCAACTTCAGCTTTAGATGATTCAAGTCCAAATGAGACTTTTGAGTTCAGAACCAGTCTGTCCTGCTGTAAAGAATGTTCTGGATTGGCAGTCGGAAGATAGGGGCTCTGTGCGGCTGGGCGTCTTCCAGCTTTGTCACGTCTGGGGAGCAGCTGCTCTTGGCTTTGGTTTTTCCATCTTGGCTTCCGTGATCCAAGGTCAAGGGACAGCGATCTAGGGGCACCATGAAGAGGTGATGATGTTCACCTCTGTGCAGGGAGCAGCCTGGCATCCATTCAGAATGAGCTGCTGCCGATTAACTCCCCCCTTTGGGGAAAGCTCATGTTTTTTAGAGCATCTGGGAGTATTTCTCAGCATTTATGAAATGGAAGCGTTCGCCTAAGAGCACCCTTTGCCCCCCACACTTAGGAGCAAGCCTCTGACTCCTTTTATTTGTTGTTTTTACACCCTGGGCTGCGGACAGCCAATATGGTAAATTTTTATTTGGAACCCAAAACTGGGAATCATGAGTTGACAAATTATTTTCTTCTTGATTGGTGAGTTTGTTCCAAAGTTCCTCACTTGGGATCACATTTAGTTCTCCATCACATCATTTGGCTTTAGTGAGAAGAATGACATAAGGTGGCCTGTGGAGAAAGTGTGGAGTTTGAGGTTACCTAAGAGGGTAGCAGGTGCGTAGCCTCCGCTGTGACAAGAATAGGAGGTGGTCAAAGAGATGAAACTTGACCTTTCCCAGCATTATCACTACGTCCTTGCTCTTTACCCAGACCCTACCTTAGCTTTAGGACATTTTCGCACCATTTTAGGTTGTCATTTCTCTTGAAATAATACACTGAACACCACTCATGCCAGACACCATCCTCACGCTGAGAGGCACCCCCATACCCACACCCTAAGTTCACTTCTTTCTGCTACAGAAGAGAGTCAGAATGGGCTTTGCCCTGGATTTATAGGAAAGAGAAGAATTGAGATGGAACATGACCAATGGGGCGCATGTTGGTGTTGATGCCAATTCTAGAAACTTGATAAATGAGTCTCTTTTGTTCCTCATCTTTCCTTGGTGAGCAAATCCCTTCTATATAAGGATAATTCCAAAATTTGTATCACTGGGCCTCTTCTCCAAGTTGCAGAGTCATCTATTAACAAACACATATTTGTAAATAATATAGGCCAATGATATATATGTCAGTTATCACTGCCTTCTCATCATGCCCAACAGGCACCCCAAATGTAGGATGTTCTAACTGAGCTCCACGCACTCTCCTCCAGATCTGCTCTCCTCTCAGTTCGTTTCTCAGCATGTCCTCTCTACCTTCAGATCATATAGGTTTTTTTGACCATTTCCCCAACTTTCATTGTTTCCAGCCTGGTCCCAGTTGCCCTCATCTCTTTCCTAGATCTCTGAAACAGCCCCTACTAGACCTCCCTGCTTCCCTCTTGCCCCTCCAGTCTCCTCTCAGCCTGGAAGCCCACTTGGTCTTGTTAGAATACGTTCGTGGCACCGTACTCAAAACCTGCCCAGGGCTGCGTAGGCCGTTCAGACTCAGTCCTCTTGCTGCCATTTCCTCTCTGCTCTCATCGCCTTCTTGTTGTGTTCCTGCCCCATCGGCATCGTTGCCTTTCCTTGGAAATATGAGGGATGCTCTCACCCCAGAACCTGTGTGCTTCCTGAGTCTCCCTCGTGAGTGCTCCTTCCCTGGAGCTCCCTTGGTAGTTCACTCCCCACCCCCTGTGGGCCTTTGCTCAACAGTGAGAGCCCCTCTGGATGTTCTTCTAAAACTGTGTCCCTCCCCACCAGCACATCCTCCCCACAGTCTCTGCTTCATGTTATTAGCACTTATCACTGTTTAACGTACTCTGTATGCTACTTATTACACTGTCCTCCAGGAGCATGTAAGCTCCATTAGGACAGGGAGTTCATCGCTTTTGTTCTGCGCTGTATCCCCCAGCAATTAGAGCCAGGCACTCAGTAAAATAAAGATTTGTTGAATGAAGGAAGGAAGATGTAGAAGAGGGAATGAATGATTAAGAATCTCACCTCAGAGACTTGGGGGACATTGAGCTGGCCACCAGTCATTGAAAAAAACAGGGCTCTGTTCTGATACCAGAAATGATATTATTAGAGATTTATTTTCTGTGTAGAGCTATTATTTAACCTTGTTTGAATGAACAGATATTTAGTGAATAGCTGCCATGTCACCGTGCTGGGGGTGTGGGTACCAAGGTGGTCTATAGTCTTGTGTAGAGTAAGGCTACAGTGAGAAATTTGTATGTAACTAGATCACTTCAATATAAACTGGTAAGTAAATGCTTACACATGTCATCTAGGGTGAACAATTTAGGTCTCCTTCATCGTTTTCACCTGAGATATATTTTTTACCATTTTCTGTAGGAGAGTGTATTTTGATCGGCAGGAGTAGAAGGGAGAAATTATGTGCATTTACTCAGAAAGTACATCCTAAATAAGAGCTTTCAGAAAAAGATAATTGAAGACAATTATTGCTAAATAATATTTTGATGGCCTGACCTCCATTAAGAACTTTCTTTTTACTTTAAATAAATCCTATGCACTCTCAATGCCTAGTAATATCTTTCTGAAAAGGGGAGGGGGGTAATAAAATCTTGTTTGCCATGAAAGGAATGGTGCACAGTATGAGAGGACAAGCCCCAGTCTTCACCTTGATCTGTGCATATAACCAACAGCTCATTCCTAACAAAACCTTGATCTGTCACGGTGCCATTTGGAGGTGTGGTTAGCATTTGTTTTCTCTGCTCTCTGAGAGCCTGAAATTCTGCTTCAGTTGTTGGCTGGGTGCAACAAGGTCAGGGAAACCTCCTAAGCAACACCAGAAGTATTCCTGTAAATTGGAAGTTTAAAAAAACAAACACAACGATTTGCTGAGAACTGAACCTCCTCTATGTAATTGACTCTTATTTTCCAAAGAGTTACCTTGAGCTCAAATGCTTACTCCCTGGCATCTCTTCCCCAACCCAGTCTGAATCAAGTGAGCCTCTTTTGTGTGCCTACAGCACACTACATTTCCTTTATTACGGCCTACCCAGGGCTAGGCTCCAGACTGTCAAGCCTGCCCAAGACTTCTGATTCCAGCTGCAAGTTTGGGGGTCCCTGGAGACACCTTCACTTTAGACCAGATGGGTACAAATTTGGGAGTCTCCAGGACTCCTTCAGGTTCAATAATTTGCTAGAAAGACTCATAGAACTCACTGAAAGTTCTATGCTTAACCAGCCAAAAGAAGAGACGCAATAGGGAGAGTCTGGGAAGGTTCCAAATGAGAGACTTCCACTGTCCTCTGGGATGTATCTTCCTGGCACATCCATGTGTGACAACAGACAGAGTGTTTCCAACCAGAGAGGTTCACCGAAGCATCAGTGTCAGAGTTTTAATTGAGGCTTCATTGCATGATTGATTGGTCACTGGCATGGGACTGAACTCAATCTCCAGCCCCCTTACCCTCCACAGAGGTCAGGCTGAGGTCACCTGGCTCGAGCCCCAGGACTCTACTCACCTGGTTGGTCTTCCTGCTGTGGAGTGGGCAGAACCTACCCTGAGTCATCTGTCAGCATTAACTATCAGGTGCGGCTTGAGGGGCCCACCTGGAATGACAAGGACATTCCAATCACGGGGAAACCCCAAGAGCTTAAAGATCACTTCCTAGAAACCAAGAATAAAGGCCTACCAAATTGCCTATTACGCACAGCTCCTATGACATTGTGTTATGGCTGCATGTTTATCTGTTTCCTTAAATAACTTATTGAGGGTAGGAAATATGCTATGTTATTTATCATTGTCTTTGCACTTAACACAAAGTAGGTGCTCAAAAAATATTTGCCACCTGAGTGAGTGACAGACTGCAATTATTAGGGAAGTTTTATTCTGGCCTTCATTCTAAACCATTGTCCTTAGGGAGTTAAAATCCTAAGGCACACGTTGCTAAGGCCATTGTCCCAGTCTGGATTCTTTATGGTCATTACTTGGTTCCTTCTAGCCCACTGATTTTCTCCTATATCTCATCCCAGTCCACCCTTCACACTGTCCACGCCAGTTCAAGTCAGAGAAACAGCTCTGATACTGAGACTGATACACTTAATGCAATGTGGAAATTAACAAAGTGTCAACTCTATTTATGTAGCTTTAGCTGCTAGCTACTGCAATAATCCTTGCAAATGCTGGAATGGTACCAAGTTTCCTTCCTTAAGTGCTTGCTCTACGAGAAACCGCCTGCTTTACTTTCATCTGCTGCTATGGTGTGGTTAAAAGGTGGGGTGACATGTGACAGAGGGATTTCCACTGTCCTTTTGTCGATGTTAAAGCTACTTCCAGGCTAACTTATAAGTCACTTTTTTGTTGTTGTCAATCCTCGCCCTAGGATATTTTTCTATTGATTTTTAGAGAGAGCAGAAAGGAGGGTGGGGAGGAGAGAGAGAAACATAGATGTGAGAGAGACGTATGGATTGGTTGCCTCCCACAGGTGTCCTGAATGAACCCAGGTACGTGCTCTTGACTGGAAATTGAACCCGAGACCCTTCGGTGTACAGGCTGCTCTACTACTGCACCACACCGGCCAGGGCTAAAGTCACTTTTTAAAGGTAAAAGTCTGTCTCCCTCTTTATGGCTCAAAGCACCTTTTTTCTGTGACTACTTTTTAAGTTGCATTATTAAATACCTCCCTGATGACCCCAAATACACTTTCCCACTGACTATGTTAGGGTAAGATTTTATTTTTAACCA
Source organism: Miniopterus natalensis (assembly GCF_054644295.1). Taxonomy (NCBI): domain Eukaryota; kingdom Metazoa; phylum Chordata; class Mammalia; order Chiroptera; family Miniopteridae; genus Miniopterus; species Miniopterus natalensis. Next base: position 45,382,861 of record NC_142087.1, read on the forward strand.
TTTCGTGCCAACTTCGGTGTGAGATATAATGTTGAGGATAACAGAAGGAAGTGGCAGGGAGACCTGGGCTTGGAGGGGACGTGAATAGCAAGCCAGCCCCCTGAGGGTTTATCACAGGGAAGGAAGACTAGCTGGCAGCCCTGAATAGAAGGTGGTCCTCGTGCTCCCTGATAAGGGCCTCTTCATGCCAGTGGGGGGGTGTGGCATCAGCTTGCCAGCCTCCCGGCGCACACTCTGCTCTGGAATTTGGCTTGCCGGTGGGTCTGGGGGACATTTGAGGAGTGGGTGAGGGGAGCAGCAGGTTTTGGGGTAAAGGGAAGGTGCTTAAAAGGTGTTGGCTTTCTTTCGGTAGAATACAAAGCAACCTGCCTATGATGAGTTAAAAAGGTTTTAAAATTGCTTAAATAGTCCATGTCCTTTCCGAAATTCTAGAAAATAAAGATGGGTAAAGGATGTTCTCCTTTTTACAAAACATTACAATGTATTAGAAGGACATCGGTTTTATCCAAGGTCACGAGTGTTCCAAGTTCAGCTCTCGGAGAGCCTGTGATGTGAGACACGCTGGTCCTTCTCCTCACTTCTCTTTCTCTTCCTTCCCTCTTTTGGTGCAGAACAATGGAGATGCTGAGACGACACAGGCTGCGGCTTTTCCGGGCGCGCTGTTGGCTTGTGGAGTGCCACCTGAAGGGGTGCCAACCGCGAGAGGTGAGGCGAAGGGGAGCCCAGGTCCCATCCAGACCCAGCCCCTGCCGGAAAGGCGCACTTGCTGTTGTGTGTGTGGAGTAACAGTGACATCCTGTGGCCGCTCTGGTGGATCTGAGTGGCTCTCCTATAGATGAAGGAGAGCCTCGTGTCTGCGCCCAAAGGTGAGCCCTCCTTGGCTCCTTTCCCACACAAAGGAGGGCAGGGCCGGGCTCCCGCGGGCTTCCCGGTGCCTCCGTCTCAGCAGCTGTGTCTGATTTAGGCGGTGGAGGTTCCTGGGCCAGAGCTTATGTCTGCTTTTATGCTCGATCAATTTAAATGTTACCATTTGAGTGTTGAGTGAACCATAATAATAACGAGGAGAGGGTGTGAGGAGAGAGTGGCGAGAAGGAGACGCACTTCACCTCTTTCTAAGACGTCCCGGAGGCTTCATGCAGATAATCTGTTACTTAGAAATGCCTACATTGCTTGACATTTAGCTTTTTTTTTTTTTTTTACAGTTTTGGATGGAATAACTTTATTTTGACCTTAAGAGAGATGAGGGTTGGAGAAGAAAACAACTCGGGTCTTAAGTTACTCTGACACTCTTACGTAACCAGGCACGCAAGCCAAGTGCTCTCTGTGCAGCAGGGGCCTGGGGGCCTGGGTACCCAGGCTTTGGTGTGTAGCCTCCCGTAGTGTTAACTGGAGGTGGGGCCCTGCTGGCAGCTGATTTGAGGTGTGATGGGAACGTCGAATGTGAAAGTTCAGGGCTCTGGTGTGGCGGTGGGTGTGAGCTGAACTCATTCTTAGTGGGGTGCCAGGATCCTGTGGTTTCTATCACTGCCTGAGACACCCCGACCTCGGCGCTTCTCTAGGTGTCCCCAAGGTCACTGCTCAGGGAGTAAGATAAAGGACTCTTGGAAGTTGAGAGTTTATGCCCTGGAGTTACAGAAGCCTGGGTTCTAATCCCAGCTCACGGGCTCTGCGACCCCGGCGAATTCCTCACCTGCTCACAACTGCATTTTTCTTAAATGCAGGAAGGTGTTAATAAGCACCCCCTTCGTGGGGGGTGGGGATAACACGGGTGATCACCAGCGCACGTTGCCTGGGACACGGACGCAGTTTGAACCCACCCGTGTGAGCTGCTGCAGTTGTTGTCCACAAGCATGTGTCCTGGGCTGAAAGTGATTTGGTAGGAGGGCTTCCCGCCCCACTTCGCCAAAAATCAGTAAAAGATCTTTGTAGTTGTCTACTGTAGCAGGCTTGAGTTGAGGGCAGGGAAAAGTGAGATGTGTGTGTGTGTGTGAAGTTTGTGTGTGTGTGGTGCCTGTTGTGTGTGTGGTGTGGTATATGTATGTATGTGTGTGTGTGTATGGGGGGCTGAGTGTGTGGTGTGTGTATATGGCATGTGTGGTGCCTATTGTGTGCAGTGTATGTGTGGTGTGATATGTGTGTATGTAGAGGACTGGGTTGGTGGTGTGTGTGAAGTGTGTATGTGGTGTGTATGTGGTATGTGTATGATGTATGTGTGGTGTGTGTGGGGGGGCTGGGCGTGTGAGGTGTGTGGTGAGTGTATGTAGTGTTGGTGTGTGTGCTATGTAGTGTGGTGTGTGTGGTATGTATGTGTATGGGGGTGTGATTGTGTGTGGTGGCATGATTGTGTGTGCACGGTGGTGTGACTGTATGTGCGCAGTGGTGTGATTTTGTGTGTATGGTGGTGTGTGTGTGTGTTCAGTATGGTATGTGTATGTACGGTGATGTGGTATGTGTGTGTACGGTGGTGTGATTGTGTGTGTACGGTGGTGTGTGTGTGGTGGTGTGATTGTGTGTGTATGGTGGTGTGGTGTGTGTGTGTGGTGGTGTGATTGTGTGTGTGTGGTGGTGTGATTGTGTGTGTGGTGGTGTGATTGTGTGTGTATGGTGGTATGGTGTGTGTGTGGTGGTGTGATTGTGTGCATGTATGGTGGTGTGATTGTGTGTGTGTGGTGTGATTGTGTGTGTGTATGGTGGTGTGATTGTGTGTGTATGGTGGTGTGGTGTGTGTGTGTGGTGTGATTGTGTGCGTGTATGGTGGTGTGATTGTGTGCGTGTGTGGTGGTGTGATTGTGTGTGTATGGTGGTGTGATTGTGTGCGTGTGTGGTGGTGTGATTGTGTGTGTATGGTGGTGTGGTATGTGTGGTGGTGTGGTGTGTGTGTGGTGTGATTGTGTGTGTGTGTGGTGTGATTGTGTGCGTGTATGGTGGTGTGATTGTGTGCGTGTATGGTGGTGTGATTGTGTGCGTGTATGGTGGTGTGATTGTGTGCGTGTGTGGTGGTGTGATTGTGTGTGTATGGTGGTGTGATTGTGTGCGTGTATGGTGGTGTGATTGTGTGCGTGTGTGGTGGTGTGATTGTGTGTGTATGGTGGTGTGGTATGTGTGGTGGTGTGGTGTGTGTGTGTACGGTGGTGTGATTGTGTGTGTGAATGGCGGTGTGGTGTGTGTGCGTGTATGCGGGCTGCCTGCCTGTGCCTGCGTGAGCTCGCGCACGTCTCCATTGACCCCTCCTGCCCGGCTCCGCGTGGGCAGTGTGCCATAGCGGAGTGAGATGTAAGGGCTGCCCAGAGGTGATCCACTGCACTTAGGCTAGGAAAAGAGGAAACAAAAGAGTGCAGGAGCAGGGGTTAGGGAGCCAAGAAAATGCCAATAAAGGAAGAAAATGGAGAGGATTAGTGGAAAGTAAGACTTTCAACATTGAGTATTCTCCTAGGCCATTTTAAAGTTCTCCAAAATCATGATAACTTAATTCCTGTGTCAATAACGATTTCACATACTTTTTGTCTAGAGGCAGAAAAAAGGGCAAGGCAAAGTTTCCTCCCACAGGGCAAAAATCTTGCATTTTTAGTCCTTAGGTGATTTAACTGACAGCATGAAAGGGATGGCTTGAAGCTATTCGAATCTCTGTCCTAGCTGATCAGCCAGTTGTGTGGAAAAAAGTGGTAATTTCTTAATCTCTCCGTAAGAGAGTGACCTATTTCCTATGTTTCTTTCCTCCCCTCTCCTCCCTCCTCCCTCTGTCTTTCTCAGAGTCTCCCAATTTTGAGGATGGCTCTTGGCCTACACAGATGGCGTTTACTGACTTTGTCTCAAACACTTTTTTTGCCTTCCAATTTTCTCACAAGTTTCTTTATGCCTTTGGGCAGCCACCCTGTTTTGTAGGTTTCACTCCATTTTCTACTTGCACTAAGTGACAGATGGATTTCCTATGTCCTGGCTGGAAAAGAAAACCAATTTGTTGGAAGGCAGTTTCACCTAGGTGTCAATAATAATAAAGAGAAAATAATGTCATAGTGTATCTGTTGGAGACATAGAGTGTGAAATTACTGTACTTGTGATCATTAGGAAAAACCACAAGAGTTAAAGTCCTTATAAGGTATTTGAAAGGCATCTTGGCTTGAAGATTTGACTGTAGTGATGGGAAGGCAGAGAGAAATAAAGCAAACCAAGTTTTTACTTGCTTGGATGGAGGACTGTTTATACTGATCATGGGAAGTCTGAGCCAGCAATCCCAATGATTTTGACATCCCCACAGTGTTTTTCTGCACTTGGGCAGGGAAGATACTAAGACGGGCCAGTTTGCTCATGACATGTGCAGGACAGAGATCTCTTTTGGGAAACAAAGGCTTGAAGTTTCTGATTATACAAATAGCAAAGCTAATTATTCTTCAAATTTATTTGTGAAAACACATGAAATCCAGTTTTCTACACCAACATTTTTAGAGTATGTGGTCCAGAAGAGTGCGTGCGGTTACAGAAAGTGCTTCCTGTAACCACTTTATGCCCATATGGAAAGCTCCAGGGCAGCCCACAAATGATGCTGGCACAGTCCAGTTGGTACCTTCCCCCATATTCTCCCTCCCATTCTCTCTTTTCCTTCCTCATTACCACGCTACTCTTTCCCCGGTTTAATGACAAGAGAGGGCTGACGAGGCACTGGTGGGAGGGTGGCCCTTAGGATTTTCCATTCCCCTCTCCTTGTCTCTCTCCCTCCACAATGGAACAACTTTTAGAAGGGATGAAATAGTTTCCCTCTCATGTTAGACCCAAATACGTAGTGTTCTAACTTGTTTCCTGAATATCAGTAAGGATGCTATTGGTATGAGGGACAGAACCCCAATTTCCACTGGGTTAAATATTAAATGAAAATTTTTGCCTCCTGTATTTGCACAGTCCATAAGTAGAGTGTCTTCCGGATATCTTCAGTGGCCCAATAGTATAAACCAGGACTGGTTTCTTTCTGCTTTATTTCAAGACTGGCTCCCCTCATGGCCACAAAATCGCTGCCAAAGCCATTGGAGTGGCTACGTACCTGCTGAGAAAAAGAGAAGGGGTGGATGGGTGAGAAGAGAAAAGTAAGACTCCCAACCCCATCAAAACCATGGAAATAAGTCCCAGGCACCTCTGGATAAACTTAGGTCCTATACCTGGCCTGAACAAATTGCTATGTCTAGAGGATGTCAGGTGCTAATTGGCTCGTGCCAACAGAACCTACCCCTGGAGTTGGGGGAGGATGGGGACAGGCAGAGAAGGCGAGGTAGCTCAAAAACATGCTCTACTCAACATGGAAAGGATTTGCACCACCCCTTCCTTATTTAGTTTTCTTAAACTCTGTTTCATTTTAAGCATCAAATATGAGAATCCGCTTATCTGGAATGTACACAGAATTAGGATTGGCATATATTGTCTTTATGAAATCAGCAACTTGTATTGGGTTTACTTGAATTGTGTCCATAGAATCTGCCTGTCCCATTGAGGGAATCTCTGTGCTTGACACTTTTGCTGTCCTTCTGTGGGCAAAGCCACGGTAACTTAGTGGAAAGATTGAAGGTAGTGCTTTACTTGGTGACTTAGCTGTGGTAACTTCTTCCTGGAAGAAAATTGGCACCCTGGGAGTGAAGCTATTAGGGTCTGTTAGGTGGATAAAGCTGTATTTGCCAGGTATTGGAAGCTTGAGCTAAATGAATTATTCTATTCTGGAGTCTCTGCTTGAGATTGGACCATCGGCAGAGCAAAGCCTCTTTAGACAGTGTGCTGCTGCAGGCTGAGCTGGATATTTTATCACCTCTCTCTCTCCTTTCCCTTCCATTGCTTTTTTTTTTTTTTTGCACCAGAGAAGGAAATCAATCCACTGGCACTTGTACACTCTGAGTAGGTTACAAAACTTGCAAGCAAACCAGAGACTGCATCTACTTGCTGCTAGGAAGAACACAAAGTGAGAAGAATTCTAGGACCAAAGCAAAAAATACACAAAATTCTCATTATCGGATTATTTATACCACTTTGCTATTGAAGCAAGTGATACGTGTCAGGTTAAATTCCTACTACCATTGGGGGGTGATGGTAATGGTGTGGAAGTGCTTGAAAAGAGATGCGCCAGAGATGTTAACTGCTTGCTTGTCAAATGGACAGATGAATCTAGGTCTTGCCTGCTCCTTTGAGAAACTCTAGCATTCCCTAGCAGTAAGTGAGAGGGTTTCAAATGACTACCATTGAATTCTGACCATAACATTTTCTACCCTCTCCACTAATGAAACTGTGAAAAGAAACAAGGCATCAACATGAGCTGTTCCATCTGGAGAGCAAGGAGGGACCCCCAGATTAGTGGCCACCACCCCTAAAGTCACGTAACAAGCTTATATCATCTCCATGGCAACTGCTGGAAAGCCCAGGGTTCATGTGCTAGTATAGAGCATGTTACTGGGGTGAAGGGTGCGGGGGCCTGGAGGGGTGCCAGACTCCTTATATGTCTCAGGCGTTAGTGCTCTCATTCTCTTTACAGCAGCAGGCAGACTTGGGTTTGGGTCTCAGTTTTTGGAGTTCTGATTTGTTCTGACACAATGCTTGGATTCCTTTCTCAGCTGACTTATCTCTTTCAAAGTTTCTCTTGCCAAACAACCTCCTTTGCTTTATACACTTTTCTGTAGCTATATTCATGTATTTAATCATTTACGTTAGCTTGATATAATTCTCTTTCTTTAAGGTGAGTTTGCCTGTCTCTGTTCTTATCTGTTATGGTTGAACTGTCAAAGACAATCTCCTTTTGAGATCTTTGTAGGGGGCACTTCATTTATGACATTCCTATGCATCCTTGACCACTGCCTTTTCTTCTCTGGTTTCCACTGCATCACTTCTTCTGGGCTCCCCTTTAAATCTTATCCATTATCTTAACCTCCATGACCCATTTCACTGGGTCGATCAACTAAATGCCCACCAGCCAGGCACAAGCTCCAGGCCCCAGCCATGCCAGATGGGGCTGGTGGGAGATTTCTCCTGTAGTCAGCTGTGCCTAGGGGATCGACACAGGTGAGGGAGAACTCCACTCAACTCCAGGTGTTTCCTCATCTCTCACATGGCTTGGCACCCTTTCCCTTGGATTCATGACCGTTCAGTATCCCCTACCTCCCAGCCGGGTGTTGCTACCATTTTTCTGCACTGCAACATGGCCTCTCACTGTCTGGTGGTAAGTGTGCTTAGAGGAAAGCACAAACCTTCCCCTCAGAAGGCTCTCCCTGGGCAACACCCTGGCCCTACTAGTGGCTTTGGGGGTGAAGTGTCCCAAAATATGCCGCCCCGAGATATGCCACTGTGGCCTAAGGATTATTTTTGAGCTAAAGGCAATTGAGAACCAGCAGGTGCAGGAAAAACTCTTTAACTCCCCCCAACTGATTAAAAATAATGTATAAATTTTCTCTTTTGTAGAGGAAATTCCATTTATAAAGATATCTCAGAGAGCTTCTTCTGGGAGACAACTCTTATCATTGAGACACTCTTATCTGTCTGTATAACAGACAACCCTTATTTACCATGCATTTCCTCCCTCCCCTGCCCATAACTGGCCTCCCTGACCAGAAGCCCAAGTCCCCTTTCCTTTGTTTAGCCTAGGATGGTATATAAATCTCAGTCATCTGGCTGCCTCCTTAAGTCTCATTCCTTTGTGAAACTTCTTCATGTAAGTACCTAATTACATTATTTTTTTCTCGTATTAATCTTTCTGTTTTATTCTCAGGCCTTAGCTGTTAAACCTAGGAAGGTAGAAGAGAAATCCTTCCCTACAATAGCCATAGAAATTCATTCTGAGCTGGTATCCTTGAAGATGTCAATCTTACATGTATATTATAAACATTTTATCTCTAGTCTTCTTTCAAAAACATTATTTCACATGTATGTGACTAAGGCTCCCATCTTTGAAATTGGTCCATGTTTACATTAAGACATGAGGTGTTACTGCCATCTCCAGGCTTCTTCCATATTCCACCTCTGACAAACATCATGTTGAATATTCCAGGCTTTGCAAGAGCTCAAGCTTCAATAAAGGTTCCATCATAGATGCTCCCCTCTTAAAGCCAGTGGCTCCCCTCAGCCTGTTACTTTCTTCTCCATTGTCAAAAAGGCGGTAACAAGACTAATCGTATCTAACAGGCTTTCCTTTTCTATTCAGGTTAGTCTATCTCTTTTTTCCCTGCCTGGTGAAGGGGGCGTTGGAATTGTATTAGGAGAAGATGTGCGATGTGGTAATTCTGCTAAGGTTAGAAAAATTCTGACGGAGTTGTAGCGAGAAAACAGCTTGTTAAACACCAGCCGAGGCAGAAGGTTTCGTCTCATTGGAACTCTAGTTATTCAATGCTTGAACAGCTCTATTAACAGCAGGAACCTGGGAGTGTCTCTGGATACAAAAGGCAAGCGTGGTAGATGTTAAACTGGCATTCATTTATGGCAATCCATTTTGGGTATTTTTCTTATTTCTCTCCTGGGAAGCCCTTGTTGGTAGCATCTTTGAGTTAGAGACAGTGATATTTCAGATACTTACATCTCTTGCTTAAAGGAAAGATAGGCCAGATTTGAAAATAAAGTTGATATTCTTGTCATAGCACTAGCAAAAATAATCTCACACACAAAAAAAGGAAAGGGAGAGAGATTTCTCTTCTTGGGTTTGGTTTTCACCTGAGAAAAATGTCACGTATGTTTGATCCGCATTTCAAAGGGTGGAATGCAACCACAGGATGCATACATCAGGCACTGGGAGAGTGTCGCAGTCAACAAATGAATACAGACTATGTCTGCCTCCTCTCTATTTTGCTCTTCTTCTTGTGCCTGCTATTGATTAATATACCTCAGGGAGGAGATTCTTCCGACTCAGACATATGCAAGTTCCTAAAGAAAATATCAGCTTTAAGTGGGACTAGAGGACATAGCAGCAGCAGCAGCAGCAGCAGCAGCAAAAAATCGCTAATCTTTCATTTATAAGCACTGCTGAACATCTGGAGAGCATGCAGCTCCTTAACCTCGGGAGTGCGGGAACAAATGAGCACCAAAGGGCAGCCCATGCTAATGTGTGCCATTATTTTGAATACAATGGAGGGCCTATAATAAACCTCTCTGAGCCACCTGGGCATTCCTTTACCCCTTGTCTGGCTGGCTCCTTCGGGCACTGGAGGCACAGCTAAATGGGAGAGGAAACTCTTCGGAGGTTGGAGAACAGTGAAGATATCCTTAAGGAGCAACACTTAGTTTAAAATAAAATTGTAAAATGGAAAAAAAAAGGTAAAAAGGTTTATAGGAAAAAAATATGTTTTAGATGATCCATGGGTGTGTTATTGAAGTTAGTAGTATTTATGCCTATTTCTCACCGAGCTTTTATAGCATTTTTAATCAAATGTCAGCATATTGTGGAAGAACATGAGGAATGACATGAATCAGGAGCAATTAACATGAAGCTTATATTTAGGGGGACTGCATAAGGTGTGGGATTTAGTTGGAATTGTGTAGCTTTTTCTATTACTTTTCTGTGGGGCACATCTGAAGACTCTTTAACTCCATGAAGAACAATAGAAATGGAGATTATAATACTCCTCTTTTCCTCCCCTTGGTAGTCTCAGGGGAGTGGCTATGTATAGAAGCCTGAGATAAACAATCAGTGTCCAAATTAATGTTGTCATGCAGCAGCTGTATCAGTGTTTCCAAGTTTAGAAATAGAGAAATATTTCTAAACCTGCCCTTTTTTCCGATCCAGGAATATTTCCCCATACCTCCCTAAAGCAGACACTCCGCTGGCCGCCAAGGGCTGATCTGGCCCAAAGACTGGACTGGTTGGCTTACGTGGGGTTTTGAAAATTTTTGATGTAGCTGCCAATGTTGACAAGAATATCCAGATTTTTGATTTCTCTTAAAGAATGGAAACATCTGGTAATGATGGTGCCCTCAATCTGACGAGGCAGAAGTCAGCTGGAGAGGAGGTCGGGTGGAACCCCCGGGTTTCATAGTCTTTCTCTGGTTGCCACACCCATCTGGGTTTTCTCATGAACATTTGAGGCTGCTTTGTTTTCAGAACTGGAGTAGCGCACTTTGTTAGTCAGTGTTCTTCAGAACCAATAGGATGCAAGTGTATCAATCAATCAGTGAGTCAATCAAGCCAACCAACAAATTTATTTTAAGGAACTGGCTTACATGCTACAGGAAAAGCTTGACCCAGAACATTTCCATGGAAACGCTGGTGAAAGCAAGAGGCTGCCCTTTTGGGACATGCATCAGTTATCCATACTGGCCAAGGTCCCCTGGGTACTGGAGGTATTTAAAACAGGGTGAGGCCCGGCTGGCGTGGCCCAGGGGTTGAGCATCCACCTATGATCCAGGAGATCAGGGTTTGATTCCTGGTCAGGGAACGTGCCCGGGTTGTGGGCTCAGTCCCCAGTATGGGGCCTGCAGGAGGCAGCCGATCAATGACTCGTCATTGATGTTTCTGTCTGTCTGTCTCTCTCTCCCTTCCTCTGTGTGTGAAATCAATAAAAATATATTAAAAAATAATAAAACAGGGTGAGAAGGAACAAAGCATAGCATCTGGTCCTTAAAAACAGTGAGAATCATACTCAGAATGTTGGTCCATCATCTTAGAGATGATAAAAAAAAATTTTCACTCAAAGGCAAATTTAAGGACACAGGTAGTAGGTAACTCCTGTCTCCACGGTGAATAAGTGGGAAGTGGATATGTTAGGAAGAGTAATTATTTTTCATCAAAAGCTTTGAAATGAGGTAACCACGTACACAATGCTGTCTATCCCATGAAATATGAGAATAATATATATTAGTTTAGTTCTCTTTTTTGACTATTATTTAAACATAATTGTAGATTTTCTTCTTTTTATAAAAAATATTTAAAATAAATGACCATTTGGTGGGTGATTTCCATCAGCATTATTTTGTCATTTGATGCAGAGCTTGAAATCCTTGCCCCATTTGCTTTTTGCAGGTGTTCCTGCCTGCTCAGCCCTCTCCTGGGCTGTGGGCATTCCTAGCAGGGCTAAGAAAGAACTAGAACAGCCGTTCCACTGTCTCATTGAGAACTCCCTCTCCAGGGCCCTTGCCTACCCCCTGCCCTTCAGATGGGGAGGCCAACCTGTCCAAGTGGGCGTGAGTGGTCATGATTTAAGCAGTGCCAAGTGCTCTGCTCTCCACCGGGAGCCGAGTTCTCTGCCTCGTAGCATTTCCTGGCCATCTGGGCTGGGAGGCGGAGACCACCGTGGCACCAGAATAACCTTGGCCAGTTATTCTGAAACTTCTGCTTCAGAAATTGCCATGCCCAACACTGTGGCATGTGACACCAGGAGCATGAACGCTGTGTGACCTGGATGGGCACTGTCCAATTCTCTCACCTGCTCTGCCCCTCTCTCCCAGCCCTGCCCCCACTCTCACATAGCATTCTGCCTCCTGAGCCTGTGGAAGGAGTACTTTCTTAGCAGGACATGAGGCTGTGCTGAGCGTGTGTGCTTACACACACACACACACACACGCACACACACACTTAATGCCTACCTTCCTCATAGGAGGGAAGGGGCTCCCTGCAATGGCAAGGGGCAGTCAGGCTAGAAAGAGGGTTTGATGAAATCTTGGGGAAGTGGGATGCTCTGGGGTTCATTCCGCTCAGCCTGGAAGTTTTCCCGCATTTGTTCTCAGTTACCATTATTCTTTCTCTTCGCGAGCAAGTTTCCTCTTTCAGTCTCTGTGCTGACACCAATAACCACACACAGCTAGCTGTTGCCCCCCAAGACTCCATCACTTAACATATCTTATTTGTTTCACATTGAATTTGATGGCTTTTCATGATCTTTCAAGTTGAATAGATCCTTAAGGCTACAAAAAGATTTTTTTAATTGTGTGTGAGGGCAGGGATGGGGGCATATAATTTTATCTGATCTGCTACCACCCTAGCTCCAAGCTACTGGATTTGTCACTAGGGGTGCTATAGCCTTCTAACCTGTCTTCCTACTTTGACTTTGACATAGCAGTCAAAGTGATCTTTCAAAAATGAAAATCATACCCTTTCCTTCAATTAATTGAATAAATATTTATTGAGCACCTGCTACGTGCCAGGGACTATTCCAGGTGCTAGGAATATTCTGGTAAATGAGACAGATAAAGACCCCACTCTATCTCCTATGGGACTTACATTTTAATGGCTCCCACATCTCTAGGGGTAAAGTTACAAGCCTTAAAATGATTAATTACAAGATTGTGCCTGATCTGGCCTCTGCCCAAGTTCCCAGCTTCATCTTGCACCTGTCTTTCCAGCCCACTCTACCTTCCACCACACTGGGATATGCCAAGTCCTTCCCTCAGGACCTTTATGCAGGCTGCTGGCTTTCCCTTACCTGGTTCACTGTCACAGATCTCAACTCACTGTTCTTTCCTCAGTGATATATTCTCTGGCCCTCCCAACCTAAATAAAGCTCCCCTCAGATATTCTTCCTCTTAGCACCCTTCCCTTTTCTTTAATAACAATGTATTCAATGATCTAAATGCATTATGATTGTTGTCTGCCTTTCCCACTAGACTACAAGCTTCTGGCATATAGAAATGTGTTGTGTTTTGCATTTTGTTATATCGCCTTTTAAGTAGTAGTGTTCAACAAACATTTGGAGAATGAATGAATGAATAAATGAATGAGAAAAGTGGAAAGTGCACACAAACTAAAAATGGCTTTATAGACATATCTTAGAAACATTTAGATTTTTATAGAATTCCTCAATTTTTAATTTTTCTTTTCCTTTTCTTTTTGTGGAGAGAAAGGTTTATCCAAACTACTATTTCATGCCTGTCTAGTATGAGAAGAGTCTAGATTTTACCTACTTGTGAGCTAACAAGTTAGCTAGTTACAGTTTCATGGATTCTGACAGAACCCATAAACCTCCTGGATCAGAGAAAATGGACTTTGTGACTCACAGACCTGCAAGAAGCTTGAGCATTAGTATATTTGTGTCAGTCCCCCCACCCCCACGTCCCATAGGCATGATGGGAATGGGCCCAGAGGATATGCTACAAGGGAGGAGTCCTGAGCTTAGGGAATTTGAATCTTTTATTATGGACAGTACATGGCTGCCCTTTGCTCCAGAGGAAAATACTAATTTTATCTTCCAAGACTGTAAGCAAATCTGCCTTTTTTTCTGGCGGAAGACACTACCTATCTTTCAAAGCTGTTTGCTTTATAAACTGCCTGGAAGATAGTTTGGGAGGAAGGCATTTCCTGCATTGCTCATAAGAGGTGCAGAAACATTAGAGACCTATGGAAAATCTTTCCATAACAATGTCCAATGTTCTAATTTTTACACCATCTTGGCTTCTGGTGAACTTTCCATGAGAATGCAAATCCTTTGGTTGTTCTGATTAATCTGACTGAGGCTGGAGCCAAATTTAATCAATTTGTCCCATACAGCATTAAGTCCACTATCAACAGGACAGCTTCAAGCAGTAGGATGAAGGCAGTCTGCAGTAATGACCTCAACTATGAACCCAGTGGCCTGGATCCAAACAACTGAGCAAATCCTATAAACCAGAAAGCATTCAACTTGGAAAGTCAGATGACTTTCTCCTTAAGTTTCTGAATTGACCTTTTTACATGGCCTGAAAAATTAATTCAGGCATAGGAGAATGTATTAGTGATTGCATTGGCTCTGCCTTGGCCCACGAGGAGGAGGTTAGGGCGATTCTCTCATCAATAGCATTCCTGGCCAATGAGTTGAAGCTGAACTTCAAGACCTTCAATACCTTCAAGACCCAATGTGATATCACTGATCTCTTTAACTAAAGTCTGGGACAAATTTTGGATCACCTTTTCTAACTGGATGACTCCCATTACAGAGAACGTCCCCTGCTAGGTGTGGTTAAATAATGTCAGTTATACCCCCTGGGAGTTCTCCCAATAACCAAAGGTAGCCTCATTTGGGAGAGAACTGCCCAGTCCTCCGAAGGCTATGTGATTTACTGGTGATATTTCTTTAATCATCAGATTTGAAACCTCTTACCATCCCCGAGGTACATGATGATACCTGGCTTCCACAAAATAAATATAGTCCTAAGAGCATCCAATGGTCCTTTTAGGAAGGAAGTGTTGTTTAAAATTAATGCCCTCTTTCCCACTAAGGTGAGGCCTACATTAGTTGGAGGGCACAGGCTGACAATACTTCCAACGTGGCCTCCCAACTGGTTGGTAGAGCTTAAGTTTCCCAGTTCAGTTCAAATGAGTCTAATCCTTGTTTCTGGCTTGAGCAAGTTAGTCCAACCTGTTCTAATTGTGCATGCTCTCAGATAGGAGGCATTCATCTGCTCCATAGAGTGACTGAGTAACAGTAACAGAAATAGTGGTGTTGACAGGTCTTTGCATGGGAGGTTCAGGAACTCAGGCCATCCACTGCAGTTTTGCTAGACGTGTCAGAGCCATCTGGAGGAGGCTGGCAAACCTAGAAGTCAGTTAAATTTTAGATGCTTACTTAAGTTTGGAAAGGTGACACCAGGGTATTTTTCCTTCATGAAGAAAGGCCTAGGGAAGTTTACAAAAGACAAATATCATTAGTGAAACTCACCCCCCCCCCCCCCCCCCGCCATCCCTCCTGGATTCTGAGATATTTTCAAGTGCCAAGGTTTTTATTCTCCTTGCATGACCACAAAAGTGGTGTGTCCCATTCCAGGAGCTATGATGTCACCTTTTTCTTAAACATTCCCAATTCATACCTGGAGGATTCAAGTGTGAAAGCCACAAGGACTTTTTTATAAAATGTACAAAGACTCCTCTCCCCCACCTTGGCATATGTGGGCCACTATAGGGGGACTTGGTGAGTAGTGTACTCAACCAAGTGGTTATCATCTTTATTCTCCGAGGCCATGTCAGTCCAACAAGAGAATACTGGTGGACAAATTAAAATCAAGTTTGGGTCCCATGGGCCTTCTTTTGGCTGTGCTACCACCCAGAGGATGGACCAAACGTACTGGCCTGGGGTTTCTGTTAGTAGAAAGAAAGAAACTTCATGCCCAGAAATGGTCAGGAGAAACCCAGAATTTTCAAAATAGGTTTATATACCCCCACCCCAACCATTTAAATCCTAATTACTACCCTGGAAATGGCCAAGAGGAAATATTACGTTTCTGGGAGCAGTCACATTTAGTGACCAAATTGTCTTATGATAGTGTATGGACCAAGAGAAGGTAATGGAGGCCTTTCCAAGTCTGAACAATACTATATATCTGTGGATGGTAGAAAGTGCAGAACGGCTATTGAATATCTTGATGATTAGCCTATAACTGGGAAGTTTTCATGATAAAAGTTAATTATTGTCAGACTGCAACTAATTTGTCCAGAAAACCAAAAACATGATACATTAGCTTCAAGGGCTACAATGTGGTCTTCAATGGGAGATAAATGATTTGATTTTTGACAGGAGTCACAAATCTGGCATGCAGTGGTAGCTTACACATCAGACACAGAGTCCTTTCCTTTGTGCCTAGTCCATGATGGTGGATGTGTGGCTGCAGCTGGGAAGATGATGGATCCAGGCAATATTGGTGACAAGCTGAACACTGTAAACCCTATCAAGAGCTTGATTCCAGCCAGTCTCATCAGAGCATAGGCTCTAACTGTGGTGAAATGTGGGACAAAATTTCTCCTACGGGTAGCTACCATTTTCTCATGTAAAGCCAAGATGTTGCTGGAACCAGGCTGATTTCATTCTTTTTTGACAAGTAGGTCATGCTGGGCTCTTCTCACCTTGCTAGTTGTTGAGTTCTAGTTGACCCACACCAAAACCAGAATACCAGAAAGTCACAGGGCCTCTGTGGGTCAGGCGTTCAGTTTCTACAAAAGCTCTTTAGGAAGCTAATAGCTACTTTCCAAAAAGGATGCACTTGTTACACATGTCATATCCAAAACCCCAAGGGGCACCTTTGAGTAGAGGTTTTCTCTCTTCACGGGAGGCTCCAATAGGCAAAATCATGTCACAATAATAATAGGGACACACAGCCCTATTGCCCTTTGACTGGGGCTGCATGCTTGCTGCTTTACTGTCCCAGTGACCTTTCTTCCCCCTCCCTTCTGAAGGAGAGCAAGCAACAACCAAGACACCATTTAGATGTTCATTCAATCCTACCTCTTTCTGCTCATCTTCTAAATGTTCATTAACATTTGTCACTTCGTACTTGCCTACCACTTTGGCAAGAGCATTCTACCAGATCTCAGGGAGTCTTCTTATATCCCCAAACATGCCCTGCAGGGTCATTTTTTCCTGCTAGAAAGCAAAGCCAGGCATCTGTCAACATCCCATTCTCACCACCAATACTGTCAAGAACTAAGAAGAGATTTTACCATAATTGCAAGCTAACAAGTTAGCTGCTCTGTTATGAATGTGCCCTCTCGAAATTCATTATGTTGAAATTCTAACCCCAAAGATGCTGGTATCAAGAAGTGGAGTATTTGGGAGGTGCTTACGTCATAAGGGTGAAGCCCTCAGGAATGCGATTAGTGCTCTTAGAGGCTCCAGAGAGATCCTTTGCACTCTCCTTCATATGAGGGTACAGTGAGAAGGTGCCAGCTATGAACCAAGAACAGGGCCTTCACTAGAGTGGCACTGTGACGCCTTGATCTTGGACTTCCCAGTCCCTGGAACAATGAGAAATAAATTTCTGTTGTTTGTAAGCCACACAGAGATTGTAGTGTTTTGTTATAGCAGCCCAAAGGGACTAAGACATTAGCCTACCAGAGTTTTCATGGACACTGACAAGACATGAGACTCCTGAGTCAGAGACAGCTCAGCACAGCAAAGAGCGTGAGCATCAGCATTGTGTCGGTTCCCCTTACCCTGAAGCCCCATTGAGGAGATGGCGATGTGCCCAGATGGATGACTGTACATGAAAGAGGTTGCATTGCAGGAGAGGATCTCAAATCTTTTATGAACAGTAAGCATGTCTACCCTTTACTCCAGAGGGAAACACTATCTCTATCTTCCAAGGCTATTTGCTTTATAAATGCCCTTAAATAGACAGTTCAGGACAAAGGACAGTTAGTGCCATACTTGCAAGATTTGCTGAAACAAGAGATGCATGGTGAATTGTATTCCAATAACAACTAATAATTAGTACTAGAAAGAGCTTGTTGAATTAATGAATGAGTGAGCAATCCAGATCTCGGTTCCAAACCTCATCTCTATTCTTAGCATCTTTGTAACTATGGGAATGACTGAATTTCCATTTTCTCATATATAAAATGACAATAGCAATAACGCTTGTCTGAGTGTTTACTATATGCCAAGCACTATTCCAAGGGCTGTTAAGCATACTATCTTATCTAATTTTCACAATAATCATGGGAAATAGAGACAACAATTTTTTTCTATTTCATCAATGAGGAAATGGCATGAATATGTTAAGTCACTTTCCCAATGTCACACAGCTTGTCAGCACCGAAGCCAGGATTTCAATCCATGCAGTCTCAGTGGTTTTAAGTACTATTCTCTGCATTCTACATGGGGCCTAAAAATAATACTTGCCTCACTGGGGTGTTGTATGAGGACTGAAAAAATTGTTAGATTCTTAATCAAGAATAGTTTTCTATCTCTCTCAAGTTGCATAATTAAAAATTTAAAAATTCAACTTCTTGAGATCCTCTTTTAAAAAACACAATTATTGTTACTTCATCAATTAAAGTGGAAAAAATATGTTTTCCCCACAACAAATGAGGAGAAAGGCTGAACAGGGGATAGAGTGTGGTGACAGGGATTTAACCAAGCCCACTCCAGGCTGGGAGGATGAGCCACCCACAATGTGCGTGGACCCCCAGGTGCCTGTCTAAGGCTGTGCAGAACTGCACACCCTGGCTCTGAGATAGCTCTTCCTTCACTAACTCCAGATGGACCAACCCACAGAGAGAGCTGGGTGAAAGAATTGCCTGAGAAATACTTGGAGACCTCACAATGGGGCCTCTAATTCGTAGCAGCCTAGAACAAGCCTGGCCTCTTTGTGCTCTTGTCCCGGTGCTGTAGTTGTGGTAATCAGAGCTGCCTGCTATCATCACCATATACAACAGCCCTGGTGTGGGCTCCACTGCATCTCCAAAAAAGAAAGAAAAATCTTGTGGTTTTAAAAGAGACTTGGCTCAAAATATAACTTTAAAAAGCCTATACGTTTAGTAAATGTATAACAAGTAAATTTGAAACATATTTAGTGGAGATATATTTATGTGTCATTAATTCTCTTGGAGGTTAATTTATGCATCCCTGTATAATGTTGGCATTCAGTAGATACTGACGTCACACACTGCTTAGAATCATTTCAAACAGACACTTGGGCAAAACGAATAAAATGACATTTGATGGATTTTATGATCCAATTATTCATTCCCAAGGTATGTATTTTTCTTCTAATTATATGCTTTTTAGATAAATATGAAAGATTTTTGTGTGGATTTAGTAATTTAAAATTCTCATTGCATCCACTTGACAATGGTCTCCACTGGGACAATGGTACTTTATTCTATTTAAGTGCTATTAACTGGGCTGGACTGAAAACTGGGTAAAGAAAAGGGTAAGGTACATTCTTCCCATACTGCTCTCAACTAACTGGTCCCGAGAAACCCTAATCCCCACTAGAGACAAGGAATTGAAGACTGTGGTACTTATCTCTACCTAGGAGAGCTAGAGTCAGCCAAAGCCTAAGGAGTCATGCTGAACTAGAGCTCCAAGGGCACTATGTACCCACCACTGCTACAGTGCCTCTTTCTCATATTTCTTTACCTGCATGTATCCCATTTTGGGCAGTCAATTACTCAAGGGCCACGACCATGTTTAAGTCATCTCTGCATTTTAGTCTAGAACAGACAAGGCTGACAAAAAATATTCCCTTTTAGGTCTGGCCACCTTCTTTCATAAACATCAGTTTTGCTAAAGGTACACACAACAAGTTACATTGCCTGATGCCTCCAGTTCTTTGTACAACTATTCGTCTACCTGCAGTGCTTTGTTCTCTATATGAATCTTGCGAACTCCTACCTGTCCTTCAAAACTCCTCCTCCTGGAAGGCTTCCCAGCTCCCCCAGCCTGATTTCATACCCTCTGTCTGTGTTGTCCTGGCATCTACATAGATGTCTCTTACTGAAATTGCTGATGGGCTTTGTGGGCACAGGCCAGGATCACAAAGAAATACTCCTACTTTGCACTTTATTATTAGTATCTTTTACTAAGCAAAGGTTTTTATGTTTGTAAAGTCCAATGCAGCAATTATTTCTCACATGGCTAGTGTTTTTCTTCATGTCCAGTTTAAGAAATATTTGCTTACCCCCAGCTTGAGAAGTTATTTTCTAGCATTATCTTCTAGAAGCTTTATAGCTTTTCCTTTTGCATTTTAGGTCTATCATCTATCTGGAATTGATTTTTGTGTTTAGCGTGGGGCATGGATCAAGGTTCATTTTATTCCCATATGGATATTCAATTACCCTGGCACCATTTGCCAAATAGACAATTCTTTCCCCACTGAATTGCAGAGGGGTTTTGTCATTAATCACATGATCGTGAAAGTGTGGATCTGTCTCTGAACTTCCTATTCTGTCCCTTTGATCTCTTTATCAATCTTCTTTTGTTAATTCTCACCTGAGGATATTTTTCCATTGATTTTTAGAGAGTGGAAAGGAAGAGAAGAAAGAAAGAGAAGGAGAGAGAGAGAGAGAGAGAGAGAGAGCGAGAGAGAGAGAAACATCGATGTGTGAGAAACATCGATCTGCTGCCTCCCTCCTGCTCCCTAGCTGGGCTGGGGACCGAACCTGTAACCCAGGTATGTGCCCTTGACTAGGAATCAAACCTGGGACCCCTCAGTCGGCAGGCCGATGCTCCAACCACTAAGCCAAATCTGCCAGGGCTCTTTGTGAATCTTTGCACAAATATTGCTGTTTTAATTACTGTAGCTTTATGATAAAACTTGATATCTGATACATTAGGTCCTTCAACTTTGTTCCTCAAGATTGTCTTTACTACTCCTGATCTTTTGCATTCTATATAAATTTAATTTTCATAAAAATTGCTGGAATTTTTATTATAATTGCCTCAAAACTATAAATAAAATATAATAAAATATAAACTTTGGGAGAAAATTGACATTTTTGCAATATTATCTTCCAATTCATGAACATGTATATTGCTTGATTTCTCTTCTCAAATTTCTGTTACGAATATTTTATAGTGTGTGTATAGTTTTGTACAGATTTGTCACAATATTTCATATTTTTATGTTAATTTAAAAGGTATGTTAATAATGCAATTTTGTTACCACCATATAGAAAGATATTTAATTTTTATATATTGTATTTAAACAACATTGCTAAATTCGCTAATAATTCTTACATTATTTTATAAAATCATGAACTGGTGTTGAACTTAGAATTTATCAAAATGAACATAATTTTTTTTAATCCTTTATTTTAATAATGTGATGAACTCTACTGATTGAGTTGAAATGTTAAGCCAATCTTGAATTTTAAGAATGAACCCAACTTGATCATGATGCATTATCCTTTTTAAATAGTGGTAGATTATATTTTTCAAGTTTATACTTAGGTGTTTTGTGCCTTCATTCATGAGAGACATCAGCCTTTCATTTTTCTATCTTGTATACTCTTTGTCAAATTGTGGTATTAATATTATAATGTATTCATATAAGGAGCTGGGAAGGCTTACCTCCTTTCTTTACTCTCTGTAAGAGTTTGTGTAAGACTGGAGTTATTCTTCTTTCAAGTTTTGGAAAAAATTGCTGGTGAAATCATGAAGTCCTGAACTTATTTTTCAGGAACACTTAAAAAAAAAGTGTATCAGTCAAGTCCCAGACAGGAGACAGACACCACATGGTAATTTAAATGGGGAAAATTTAATATAAAGAGTTATTAACTATTTGTAGCATTTTAGCTATTAAGAAGGAATAAGAGAGAGCTATAAAGAATACTGTAGGGCTGAAGTAGGATATCCAAGTCAGGAACAAACTTGGAAGTAGGCATCCCCTCTCTTAGTTTGGGATTCAAATTCTGTGGAAGGAGGCAGACTGTAGCCCACTAGGTACCGGAGAAATTTTCTGGGTTTCCCTGGGGCAGAGCTGGTCCACAGCTAGTGGGCTGAGGCTGGTGACAAGAAATCATGGGCCAGGGGTGGCAAACTGGAAACTTTTATCTGGAGCACTTGCCGGCCAAGGCTGGCATATAGGAAACTTGAAGGAGGAAACACTCACTGGGACGCTGGCTGACTGAACACTGATGGGCAGGGAACTGTGGGTCAAGGCTAGAGATCTGGCAGGTGAGTGCCTCTGGATGTCTGCTGCTGCTAGCCATGGGCACTACAGGAATAAACTGAGAAAAGCACAATGGAACCGGGAGGAAAGGGTGTTGTCCCCTCCAAAGTGCCCTTCTAGAACCCTCTATGGACAAAGCTTAATATTGTGCCAGCCTGCAAAGAGAAATGTTCCAGTATCATAAACAAAGTAATGAAAGGTGTATTTGGTGCTAAGGGACAACTGGCACAATTAGATTCAATTTTTTAGGCAAATATAGGACTATTAGGATTTTGTCATTTTTATGTCAGCTTTGGTAAGTTATGTCTTGGTGACTTTCCAGATTGTATGTTTGTTTTCTATTTCAATATTTGTTTTCATCTTTATCCCCCCACCTCCTTCTGCTTTCTTTTGGCTTAATTTGCAGTTCTTTTGTTAATTTCTTGATATGGATACTACAGTATGGATTTTAAACTTTTTATCTTTTCTTGTTTATGCATTTAAAGCTACACATTTCCTGTGAACACTCCTTTCATCAGGCAAGTTTAGAGAGGTCATATTTTTATCATTGAATTAAAAATATTTTCAAATTTCTATTGTGATTTTTTTTTTTTTTTAATTTAAGGATTATTTAGAAGCGTTTTTGCTTAATTTGCAAGCATTCGTAGATTTCTAGCTTAATTTTATGGTCAGAGAATACATTCTGCATGATTTAAATTCCTTTGAAATTTGTCGAAGATTTGCTTTATGATCAAGCATATAACCTGAAACCAAGAGACTTACATGCACACTTAAAAAGAATGTGTATTATGAAGTTACTGGATCCAGTGGTTTGTTAAGTCAACTAGGTTAAGTTTCCTAATTATGGTTCTAATCACCTAAAATATATTTTGCTTATTTTTGGTCTGCTTGTTCCATTAGTTACTAGAAAAGTGATAAACTTAGAAGTATGAGGATTTATCCATTTCTCTATTTAGTTCAGTTATTTTTTGTTTTAAATATTTTGAGGCTGTATAATTTCTGCATACATTTTTAGAATTCTTGTATATTATGTGGATTAACACTTGAATTATTATGGAACATCCCTCTTTGTCTCTAGTAATACTTATTGCCTTAAAGTTTATTATATCTGATATTATTATAGCTACAACAGGCAAGGTACATATTTCCCAATCCTTTACTTTCAACTTTTACTTTCAAAGGTATGCCTTTGTCTCTTGTAAGCATATATAGTGAGATTTTATTTGCTTTATCCATTCTGATTGTATTTGTCTTTTATTGGGGTGTTTGTTCTCTTTCTATTCAGTGTAATTACAGATATAGCTAGATTTACATATATTATTTTATTATTTGTTTTCCATTTTTTCATTTCTTCTTTCCACTTATGGCCTTCTTTTACATCAACCATATAATTTTGTATTATTTCATTTCACCAGTAGCATAAAGTTAACAATTCCAGTATTCATTTTTGATTGGTGAGTGTTTAACTTAAATCAAAATGTTTAACTTTATGGACAAGATCTTATAATATTTAACTCTATTTATCCATTACCCATCTTTGTGCTAGTACTATGTATTTTGATCCTACATATATTTTAAATTACAAAAGACAGTATTACTATTGATACAGAGGCAATATTCATTTGGAGTTATTGGATACTTACCCTTTCTTGTTCTTTTGCTTCATAGTTTGTGGTGAAAAGCCAGTCACAATTCTGTTGTTGCTTTCCTAAAAATCATGTGTCTACTTTCTCTCCATGTTTATAATATACTCTTTAAAAAAGTCTTTGTTTTTTAGCAGTTTCATGAATATAGTTATATTTGTGTTTATCTTGCTTGGGATTTGTAGTGTTTCTTCAATGTAGTGTCTCTTCAATATTTTTTGTTCATTTTAGAAAATTCTTAGAGTATCTGTTCTGTTCCATTATCCCTCTCCTTTACTTTTCAGACTCCAACTGCACTGATGAAAGTCTCTTTCATTATGTCCCACATGTCTCTTAAGCTCTTTTTCTGTGTTTTTATGCTCGTTTCTCTGATAAAATATCAATTCCAATATTTTCTACTGATCTATCTTCTAGTTCACTTATCCTCTCATTTGCTGTCTGATCTGTTACTAAACCCATATGTAGAATTTTTTATTTTAGTGTTGTATTATTGAGCTCTATGTTTCCTAATTGATTTTTTAAATATATTCCAGGACTCTGATGAAATTTTTATCTTTTTTCCTATTTCAATTGTTATTTATAATCATTTAAAATTCCATGTTGAATAATGTAAATATCCACCTTTGAGCCTGTTTCTAAAGTTCTAAAGTCTGTTTTTGTTTGTTTGTTTTGTTTTTTAACTGTTGTTTTTTGATCATTTATTCTGAATTCTGGCTTACATGGTAAGTTTGATCTTATGCCAAAATTATGTATGAAAAATTACAGATGCTACGGATGACATCTCCCTTTAGGGAAGATTTGATTTTCTTCTGACAGGCAGATACACCACAGGTAGATCATCTTGAGCCACTGGACTTGGGTTTCAGACTCAATGTGAGGGCTGGCTGGTGAGGCTTGTTCTATTTTAGGTTTGTCTTGATTCCTAGAGCCTACTTCTTCAAGGATCTCAAGGATAAACCTGGTATGCTTATTAGGAATTCTCTTTCTTGGCAGGCTATGAACTTCAATTTTTGTCTTCCTAGAACCAAGAGACTACTGAAATGTCTGCTTAAGTTTTTAGCTTCTTAGCAGCTGCTTTCTGCTTAGTTTCTTGGCAATTTGCCTCACACATGTGCAGCTTAGGAGTTGGAAAATACCTCAAGGAAAAATTGCACATATAATATCCACTTTACATTTCTGCAGTTAGCTTCTCTTTCAGATCTTGACTTCTCAAGTTCTAGCTGCCTTGGTAGCCCTGTGCACCAATTTCCAACTCCCCTGTCAGTGAGACTGTTATAAACTCTTGGCTGCTGCTCTTTGCTCAGCATTTATGTTCCATAAAGAAAATTGGTAAATGCCCTGAGGGGTGCAAGTAACAACCAGTGTAGTGCTCATCTCTATGTGTTTTCCTTTTCTCTAGTTTTTTGGTCTTTCAAGACTGAGGGGCACTTGGGAGGTACAATGGAATTTCCACAGCAAAGGGTCTGTATAGAGTATACTGCAAGAAAGCCAGAGGGTAGGAGCGGGCAGGAGAAGAAAAAAATCTAGAATCGCAGGAATTGTAGCCAGATGAATCTCAGCAAGGGCCTCTCAGGTAAATCTACAAAAATGCCCACAAGAGACCAAGAATCAGCTTAAACATCTGCTTGGCCCAAAGAGCAAGAAGCCATCTGTTTTGCACTGAATGTGTGTATCCCTCCTAAATTCATTTGTTGAGATCCTAACCCCCTAAATGATGATATTTGTAGGTGGGGACTTTGGGAGGCAATTACACATGATTTTGGAGCCCTTTTGACAGGATTAGTGTCCTTTTAACAGGAGACATAAAAATGTCCCCAAACTCTGCTCTCTGCCATGTAAAGATACAATGAGAAGATGGTCATCTGCAAACCAGGAAAAAAAACCTCTCACCAGATACCAGATTTGCCAGTACCTTGATCTTAGACATCCCAGCCATCAGAACGGTGAGAAATAAATTTCTGTCCTTTAATCCACAAACTTTATGTATATGTATAGAAGCCCAAGATAACTAAGACACCACCTTAGGGCAGCACTGGTTTAAGTAAAGGAATGGCCTTCTCCTCTCTTTCCATAGTCACACCTGCTCTGGAGTATTAACAGCAGGCAGATAATGTCGGGTGAGGGTGAAGAAAACAACAAAAGAAACATCCAGTCCTCTCTCCCACTAAAAGGCTGTCTGCAGTACATCTGTGTAAAGAATAAATAGTAATGTCTTCAGTAACTCACTGTTCTCCCAGCCCCGTTTCCAGTGGATAAACACCTGTACTATTGAAGCTCGGGTTCCAGTCAGCTCTTCATGGCACTTGTACAGAGCTTTCAGGATGCAGCTTAAAAGGGAGAATGAGTCTGAAGGCTGAACGCTCAATCCCTGCTGAAGAGGAGCTCTGAAGAGCAGAACTGAATCCAATATGCTCACATCTTTTTCTGAATTCTGGCCTTCTCCATTCGGGGCTTATTAATTCTACCCCATTTCTAATATTGAATAAATATAGCACTGAAAAAAAGGTGTTTGTGTTCCAGTGACAAACAATCCATGTAGTTATTCAATAGGAAATTCCAGAATGCCTCCTATTTTGCAGGAAGAAGTTTTTCCCCAAAGGCAGAGCTGACTAGAGCCTTATGTCCCCAGAGGGCCTCATTGGAAGTTGGTCTTTGGAAGTTCTAACATAAACATACTCCCACCCACCTGGCTTATGTACAGGCCATGAACAACTTGGCCCTTCTTTCCAGCAGAGCAGTTTTCTGTGTGAGTCACTTCTGTCTCTTTATTTTGGACTTTCTGCCTCAGGGGGCCTTGAGAATCCATCCAATACTTCACTGAGAATTCTTTCAGCACTCAGCAAACAATGAACAATAAAAAACCTACTTAAAAGGCCTACTCCCCTCATCAGTGTGCATGGGAACCCGGCGCTGGTACCCAGTTCAATAGAAAACCAAGAACCTAAGCCAAAGTAACACACTGATGCATAGCATACAAGGGAGTATGCCAAGAGAGGAAGCTTAAGCATTCTGAGCAAGACAGACAGATTAATTCAGGTCTGGAAAACATAGTGTCCCGATGTTGAAAAACTCTTAGAGAAACTCCCATGGGTGCAGTCATAATCTCTAGACTCAACCGTGTTTTTTTTTTTAGAGCTGTTGTAGGAGATCTTGTCTGCTCTGTAAAGAATGGGCACATTTTTGAGAGCCATCACCTACAAAGAGAAGGTTCAGGGAAAAGACACAAGAGGGCTCAGGATGGCAGAACAGAACATGCCCTTCCTGTAAACATCCTTAGCTTGGTACTTCTGTCTTCAGTGGGGATTCCAAAAGTTTGCCCTGATGGATTTGAGTATCACAGATTATTTGGTTCTCCGACTGTTTTCTGATCCTGGAGAAAGCACATGGGGCCAGAAATATGTCCCTGTACCAGCCAAGTATAGTAAATAAGTTTTTATGCTTGTGGAGTATTTTTAATATCGCGAGATGGGAAAGGCCTCTCCTTTTCCATCTTAATTTTCTGACTAAATGAACCATTATTAGTAGCTGGGGGTCCCTGGAAATATCCAGTGTCCCTATTGGTGCTTCCTTGAACATGGACTCACTAACATTTATCTGTCTAAAGTGAAAGGTATCTCTAATGATCCCAGCTGACATTTATTCAAGTGCCTTTCACTCAGCAATCCCAGAGAGCTCCATGGGCTGATTTACGGGCTGTCCACGGAGTGGAAGTGAATGGTAATGACCACAGTGATGAAGATGGTGATGGATTGTCCAGGCTCTGGTATTTGATATGTCATGTTGTTTCTGGGGCGTTTCCAATTTCCTGAGCCTCCCGGTGATTAGAAGCATAAGGGTAAGAGAGAGCTCCATCCATTTCATCTTGCATTTCTCAGTGGAGATGACTCTGATTGGGGCCTTGGGAGATCTTAATTCTCTGCCTCCCTCACACAAATTTTAGTAATCAGCCTAGAGCAGACATTATGAAATGCTACAGTGGGGCCAGTTTTCATCCCTCCTGTTACCATACGTGGAGACTTACACCCTCACTTCTCTTCTTCAACCACCTGAATGTCTCTTGGGCTTTTCTGGTCCCTGGAGAAAAGGGAGGAAGTAGAAGCCAGGATAACCTCTGTTGGTTTAGAAGGTTTGGTAACATAATCAGGCACAGTGCTTTCAAGTTTTTTTGTTTTGTTTGTTTTTTAGGCCATGGAAAACCTCACTCCCTTTTTCTTTTCAAAGAAAATCCTATGGGGAATGAACATGAGAAGCAGATGAAAGGGGCTGTTCTGCCCCAGTCCCTCACCACCCACATCCCATCGCAGTGGCCCCTGAGACCTAGAAGAGTAAAACCACTGGCCTCCTGGAGTGCTGGACCGTGATCTGCACACAGATCTGACTTTCTTTCTAGGTTCCCCCATTGACTATTGAGTAAACTATTGAATGTCTATGTGCTCCCTTATTAACTATTACAATTAAGGCTTTAAGCATTAGGATGCCAATATATTTAAACTATAATAATAATAATAACAATAATAATAATAAATAATAATAATAAATACAGAGATAAGGTACCAGGCATAGTTCTAAATGCTTTCCTTTATAGCTTTATTTAATCTTCATAACCTCCCTATGATACAGGCACTATTATTATCCCCAAGTTAAGTTGGAGAAATTGAGGCACAGAGAGGTTACTCAAATTTCCCAAGGTTACTCAGCTTGTAAATGGTGTAGGCACAATTCAACACCAGGCAGCCTGACTCCAGAGCCCCTTGGTCTTAACACCTGATTGTTGGTTTTTAATCTTAGTTGCACATCAGAATTGCTTAAGGATTTTTTTTTTTTTTAAATTCAAGACCCCAAGCTATATCTCAGACCAATTAAATTACAGACTTTGGGGGTGGGACATTACTGATAGTATTTTTAAAAACTCCCTTTATGAATTAAATTGTGTCCTCCAAAAAAGATACGTTGGGACCCTAAAGCCCGCACTTCAGAATGTAACCTTATTTAGAAATAAGATTATTGCAGGATGTAATTACTTAAGTTAAAATAAAATCATATGGGAGTAGAGGGTGTTTTTAATCCAACATGACTGGTGTCCTTATAAGAAGATGGCCTTGAGAAGACAGAGACACACGGGGAGTATGCCATGACATCAGAACCTGTAGCTGCAAGCTGAGGAATGTCAACTGTCGCTCACAAACCACCAGAAGCCAGGGAGAGGCAAGGAAGGATTCCTCCGTACATGTCTCAGAGGGAGTATGGCTCTGCCAACACCTTGATTTCAGACTTCTAGCCTCCAGAACTATGTTACAATACATTTCTGTTGTTTTAAGCCACCTAGTTTGTAGGTCTGTTATGATAGCCCTAGGAAACTAATACACTCCCCAAGTGATTTCAGTGTGCAGACAAGTTTAAGAACCAATGCTATATATTAACCTCTCTCCTTAAGAATTTACTATATGAATGGGGAAAAGAAACCCCTATTAGATAACATCATCCTGGTTAGGGCTGGTGTAGGTCATTTGCCATCCTATGCTAACACTGGCTTTGCAACTGTCTAAAGCATGGCTCAGTGTTGATCTGATGAGTGTCCAGAACATAGCTTGTCTCTGCCCACTTGTTCCATATTTATTGCCAACATTATAGCCTAAGCCACCAACATCTAGCATTTATTACTGCCTCCTAAACAGTCTCTCCATCTCTCTTGAGTCCTTTCAATTGATTCTGTACATAATAGCCAGGAGGATCTTTTAAAAACATGTATACAAGATTATGTTAACCCCCTACAATGACTTCTCATTATATTTAGAATAGAAATCTAAATTTCTCACCGTGTTCTACAAGGTTCTATGTGATCTGGTTCCTCCTCTCTCTCCAGCCTTATTTCTTGCCTCTATGGCCCACACATACATTGACTATCTCTTAGTTCCTAGAACAAACTAAATCTTTCAGGCATCAGGGCCTTTTCTCTTGCTATTCCCTTGGCCTAGAATGGTGTTTAGTTAGCTCTATAAATTGTTTATTTCTCTTGATCTCTCAGGTCTTAGCTTAACTATCATTCTTTCTTCAGGCCCTCCTATCAAGTATAGATACCTTCATTATTTTTCAATGATTCCTATTTGTTTCTGAAAGGGTACTTATCGCAACCTGCAAATGTCTGATTCATTCTTGAATGTGTGTATTGTTCTTCCCACTAGAATGAAAGCTTCAAGAGGACAAAAATTGGTCAGTCTTGTTCATCATTATTATAAGAGTACTTAGAATGCTCTCATAAGATACTTGGATGAAAATGGGTTATCCTTATTTCACAAATGAAGACAAGACTGAGAAAAGAGGTGACTTGCCCAAAACATGTGGATAGTGGTGGGGACTGGGTCTCTGACCACATCTTCTGACCTTATAGCTTATGCTTTGATTCAACATAATGTAAACTTTCATGTTGTCACCTGAGAAGCGGCAAAAGATAATTTTCTTGGAATCCATTGTCTACCAGAATTGCATGAACTCTTCCCTTTTCTCTCACCACTAAAACAGAGTGGCTTTGCAACACCAGCAGCCCAGCTAGTTTACTCATTTTTTATACTATAAAACGTTATTAAACTGCACCACACAGATAAGTACTAGAAAAATTGCCAGGTTATTTCCCTAACATAAAATTAGCCAATTTGCCTGTGTATGAGATTGTAAAGGATGCAAAGCAGCCCATTCAAGTGATTAACCTCTCAGTTAATAAAAGCAACAATTTCATGTGTATAAATAATATAATAAAAGGAACATTCATATCAAAGTTATGTAGCCCTCCCCTTCCTCTGCTCATCTCCTTAATTGGTAAATAATTCATCAAACTCTGAAATGAATTGTGCTCCCACCCACATTTTTTCATCCAATTATCATGAAATAGGAAAGCAGGCTCCCTCTCCCTTTGGAAGGCATGAGATAATGAAATCGTTCAGGGCTTCCCCGAGCCTGAGCTAGGCTAGATAGAGAACCCAGCTGGCACGGGCCTCATCGGCCAGCTGAGCGATGCTTCTTCAGGTTCTGAAGAGTTGGGCTTGTCCTTTAGTTCGCCCTCTTTTCCCCAAAGTTCACATATTTGTCTTTCCACTGGAGCATCCATAAATATTACCTGTTGTGATGTGACTTTCAGTGGGAGGAATGCTCTGTGTGGAGCAGCCAGCTGCCTGAAGATTTTAATATGACTTTTGCATCAAATGAGATGCACAGATCCATTTTTACAATGCTGATGAGCCACAATTCCTGGACACAGAAATGTCCTTTTATGTTGTAAATTATGTAAGATTATTGCCCAAAGTTTCTTGTGGGAGCTATAATTTTTTCCCCTTTGGACTTCTTCATGTGTAGAAAAAACCCTATATTAGATATAAATTAATATACTCTTGGGCTGATGACCTTTGGTTTTTTGCCTTTTACCTTTAAATTGAGGTAGAATAATGCCCAACATA
The DNA here is from genome assembly GCF_054644295.1 of Miniopterus natalensis. Lineage (NCBI taxonomy): Eukaryota > Metazoa > Chordata > Mammalia > Chiroptera > Miniopteridae > Miniopterus > Miniopterus natalensis. The sequence continues at coordinate 45,413,252 of NC_142087.1, forward strand.
GTGTAATTTGCCTTTGAAAAACTCTTATATGTATGTCACTATAATTCCCAGGGATGGTCTTGCTAATAAATCCCATTAAAAACTTTTTTTCCAGACCGTTTTGGTTCCTCTCCTGAGTTCTGTTTAGAATTTTACCATTATCCGTACTCGACAGCTTTAGCTTTGTTGTGGGCAGATCACAGAGGCTGTGTATGGAACTTACAATGGTGGTGCTTATACCTGAGGTTTCTTTGTTTTACCCTCCAATGCGTGAGAGTTTTATGGAAAAAGATAAAACAGTTACTGCTCCTTTACCACAGCTTGCTGACTAGCCCCTTCAGCTTGAAGTTTATGGCTCCCCCCAAAATGATCTTAATTTGCAAATTGTACAAGCACTGTTTTCTGGGTCTTCGTACTCCAGCCAAGCAAAGAGAGAACTGGAAACGCTGGCAGCGGGGTTTATGATCGACTCGATGGGGAAACTTTTCCCTCTGAGTCAGGACGGAGCACATCACCCAAGTGAGCTGGTGAAATGGGGACGAGACTCAGCCCTGAGCTTTAATTCTCTATCAAAACAGTTAATTTACCTTTTATGCTATTTGAAGTTGTGGCATATGTTTTCTGTTTTAAAATGATAGCTTGAAGACGAGACCATTTAATTCCTTCCTAAAAAATTCTCCCCCTCCTTCTCTTTTTAAATAAATAACCTATTCTTCACTGTGTCTTGAGAAACGCTGTTGCAAAATTCTGGTTATTTCTGCTACTTACGGTGGCTCTATGGAGGCAGAGATTTCTGTAGAAATGAACAATAAGGAAAGAACTATACTGGAATTGGATTGACTGGACTTGCTAAAGCAAATATGTCTTAATCTTAATTAACCAGCCTTTGACATCTGGATGCGTGGATTGCTGGCTCTCTCACATGAGTACTTTATAATCAGTGTCCTCTGGGTAGCTATCCTCCATAAATTCTTTCTATCAAACACTGCACCACAATATCCCAACCCACAGCAGGAGAACTTTGATCAAGTTCGGGACAAATGGACTTGGAGGAGTCTCTAGCTGAGAAGGGCTGCTATTCTCTATGACTAACTGAAACACTGCTTAAAAAAAAAAAAAAAAAATCTGGGAAGGCCATACTCTTCAGAGCAAGGTGCAGTTTGGGGAGTGCTCCACCCATGGAAGACTGGGCAGGAAGGGATGCCTGTCTATCGAGCCTAAGGAGCAGACAGCTTTCATCCCCTCAGGTCTATGCCTGGATCGTTATTAGGGTCCCAACATAATGACAGTGCTCACTCAATGACTGGAGAAGGAACTCTTCCTCAAAATGACCCTTTTCTAACAAGATCATGAAATGGACAACACTGGTAACATCTGTTTTGGTGTCCCTCTCCCTGATCCTCAATCTCCTTCCTCCTGCCAGTTTTCTATTTCTCTTTCGCTCCTTTTGCCTCACCTCCAAAATCTAGCTGTCCATTATCTTAGACCTTAAAAGCCCTATCACCACCACCTTGATAATAGAAGGGAAACAGGGAGCTAATATTTACTGAGTATCTCTTGTGATCAGCCCTATTTAAGAAGGTATGCATATGTCATTGCATTGGAGTCACAGTTGTGCACATGAATTATCCCCATTTTACAGATGAGAGCACTGAGGTTCCTAGAGACCAAGTGACTTGCCTAAGGGCACACAGCAAATAAAGAGTAGACACAGAGTTGGAATTTAGGTGTGTCTGACTTCAAGAGCTATCCTCAACTAAACTTTCTAACATAATTGCTGAAGGTTATATAATTTCTTAAATTCAGTTAAAATTCTCTTATTCACATATAACCCTTTGGAATCAAGTTTTCAGTCTTAGACACATATATAGGGAAGATATTTTAGATCAAGTCAACTTTAGACTCAAAAGGGGGTCCCTCAAATCCTTCTACATGATGGACCACCTTCTCTGTCTGTACCCATAGATCCCGTTTTTACTGAGAATATATCATGACCAAGAACATGTGGTGGATTTGATAGTCCTTGAATTCCTGTTTAATTAGATGACATCTGTGTGTCCACTGTTCCCGACCTGTCCTGCTTTCTGTGGCTCTGACCCTCTATGTGGATGAACATGTTTGACTTTCTAAACCTAGTCCTATTCATCAGCCTCAATTATCTGGGCGGTCCTGTTCCGATGCAGCCTGGATCCTCACCTCGTCCACTGGCTTCATTATGTATATGAGGTTTGTTTGCAATCGTGTCTCCATTGTCTCACTGGTATAATCTTATCAAACTCTGCCCAGTCTTTTTACTAGTTTATGATTCCTCTTTGGGTCCATTCCTTTTTGTGCTATTGGCTATGTCTCCCTTCCTATATTTCTCTAATACTGACATATGCTAACTCTTATTTCTTATGCCTGATTATTGAGTGGGACTTTTCTTGTGGCCTCAGAACTAGAACCCAAACCTGAGGACAAATTGAAATTAATTATCCCCATCCTTTAAAGGGATCTGTATTAGTTTGCTAGTGCTGCCAAAACAAAATACCATTGACTGGGTGGCTTAAACAACAGACATTTATTTTTTTCACAATTCCAGAGGCTAGGAGTCCAAGATCAAGGTTGTTGACAGGGTTGATTTCTTCTGTGGCCTCTACTTGGTTTGTAGATGGCTATCTTCTCCCTACGTCTTCCCTCTGCTAATATCTAATCTCCTGATCTTCCCTTGAAGACAACAGTAAGATTGGATTAGAATCCACCCTGATGACCTTACTTACCCTTAATTATCTCTTCAAAAACCCTCTCTCCAAAAACAGTCACACTCTGAGGTACTGGGGGTTAGGACCTCAAAATATGAATTTTGGAAGGCACACAATTTAGCCCATAACAGGATCCAAAGACAATCATGTCCAGATAGCTCCTCAGGACTTCCTAAAAGGTGTCCATGCCTTCTCTGCTACCTTCACAATCACCCCACCCCACAAATCTACATGAGAAAGATCACTGGCTAGATGAGTAAGGGAAATAGGGAGGTGGTCAGCTGGAGGGCAGTGTTTGTGGCAAAGAGGTTTTCTCTTTCTTTCCCAAGGGTACGAGGAGGATGAGGTGCCTACCTCCTCTACCTCAAAGCCACATGAGTACAGTGCCCAGGGAATCACTTGCAAAGATTGGGTGTGCCTGTAAAAAGGTAACTCATCTCAGCCTCTGGCTGGGCACTTGCAGTCTGCCCTGGAGCCTCCCTGTGGAGGAGAGTCAGGCATCGGAGAAAGTCCTTGAGAGGGTCCTCTGTTTCTCCTGAGGCTTGGAGGCACCCATGACCCTAATGACCATTGCCCATTTTTGTCTTACTTTGATCTTCAAAGGTAGGAAACTTGCTAGAAGAAACTGTAGGAAGAAACTGTGGGAAGATGATGTAAAAAATTCAACTTTTATTTCTCTCTTTAGTAGTAGTTTCCCTGAAGTCTGCAAGATGGCAGTGTTCTTTTTGGGAAAATCATTACTTTGGAGATGAATTCTAATAATAACTACACTATGAAATCTTAGTGTATAACAGTCAATGTGTTAACTGCTTTACATGGCTTTCTCACTGGATTGTCCTGACACGCCTTTCAATAAGACCAGTGCCTGAAAATTTTGTCCAGTTTTATAGTTGATCCTAGTGGGTAGGTAAGGGTGACACTTGCTACTTCAACTTTGCTGGAATCCTAACGAGCTTTTAAAATATATAGATTCCAGCACTCTACCAAAACCTACTGATGCAGAATCGCCAAGGTGATCTTAGAAAGCTTCCCTCTTTATTCTGATGTGGGCTCAGGATTTGGACCTATTAATGCATATGACCTTTCCCAGTAGTATCAGGCCCTGATTATTTTGACTTTAGAGCATTCTGAAAAGCCTCTTTGAAGAGTCTCAATTGATATGTCTTTACCGCTTCCCTCTGGGAGATTAACCGTAAATTAGCCAGGCCTCTCCATCATGAAGGATTTCTCAACTTCCAGACTATTTTTCAGTCTTTAGATTCCTTCTAATAATTTGTCTTCTCGAATTAGAGTAAACAAGTCCTTATATTCTTAGTGTTTACACCTTCAAAATTTAGTAGATGCTTATCATATCCCCTGCCAGTCATCACTTAACTAGGCTATAAATATTTAATATTTTAACGTGCCCCATAAATCAACTTCTTGAACTCCCCAGTCGCCTGGGTGCACTGTCTTGCCCTCTCTCTGCGCAGGAATGAAGACAGCCAGAACAGGGCGCCTTTCTTCCAGCCCATGTTCTCCTGAGGAGTGGGGCTGATCTCTCCTCCAGTCTTAGCCATCTGATCTGGAACGCTTGTTCCATAAACGTGCTGACTTTTATTACTCATTCGGTGTATTTTAATTACATTGTAAATAGTTTTCAAGTTATTAAGCTCCCTCCTATCACTGAATAGAAGTATTTAAGGTTTTATTTCTAATTTAAAAATTTAAAATACTTGCACATTCCTCAAGTGGAATGAATCCATTAAAAATCCTGTGTGGGTAATTAAACAATCTTCGTGTCCCTAGATTTCTGTCATTTCTGGCACCTGGCATGCCTTCCTTGGAGGCTTTCAATTGTGGACTGTAATACTTTTAGAATAATGAGAATTCAGATTCCACAAATCACCCAAAGCCAAACATCAGTTTCTTTGGCCAGTAAAGCATGCCCAGTTAGCTGATGGCTTTCAGAGGGGCAGACAAAAGGCCTTAGATAATTCACTGAGTACGGTACTGTTTACGGCCATCACGATGAGCCATAATTATTGTGGCAGGCTCCTTCCCGTCTAGAATATCTCCCCGAACAGTTGGTAGTGTGTCTTGGGGTTGACAGGTGGCTAGATTCCCCTCTGTGTCAGTGAGGACGTGAGATGTTGCCAGGAGAATTTAAAGCAACATAGGCAGTGTCTTAGCACTTGAATTGCTCTGATTTCCCCCTTGCTCTGTGCAATATGCATTTCTTAGACACATGCAAGAGAAAAGCCTCTTTTCCCCCTTTTCCCACATTCCTCTCCTCACCAAGGCACATTCTTCAATTTGCTGGCTGCCCCCGGGAGTCATACTTACTGTGTCCCCCGACAGTCCTGTGTCCATGTTTTATGCAAAGATGTGAGCAGCTGGCCACCAAGCCCCCGAGAGTCTGGGGCTTTTGTGTTCCAAAGCCTCTACTCTGCCTTCTTTTCCCTCCCCTCCTGGCTTCTAGGCTGTGTGATCTTTTCTCCACCGCTCCCTTGTGTCAGCACTCACTGGATGTGCTCTGTGCTTTTTACATGCCAGGCATCCATCTTGAGAAATGCTGAACTTCCCTAAAAAATGGTTGATAAACAGGGGGAAGGATATCAGAGAATGTTTGGTACTTAGTAGGCCCTTTAGGTGAGCCTTTGTTCAAACCTTCTAAAGAAACCCCATATTACCAGGCAAAAAAAATCTAAGAGGCACTGAGCCTAGTGGATCGAATATAGGAGTGAGGGAGCAAAGTCCATTATGCGGCTGAATTCGGATCATGTCTACAGAACTCTAAGTGTGAGAGTTTCGTGGATGAACTTGGACCTTGGAATCAGGCTGCTTAGGTTATAAGTCCAGGTCTACCACTTACTATCTTTGTGACCTTAGGTAAGGTCACTTATCCTCTCTGTGACTCAGCTGTTTCATCAGCAAACTAGAAATACTAATAGCTCCCACAGCAGGGTTGTGGTAAAGATTTAGGGAGTTAATAAAGAACTTAAGAGAGTGCCTAGCATGTAGTAAGTGCATAATAAATGTTCACTAAAAGCTGGTTAAAATATTAATATGGTTGTTGCTGTTGTTGTTGTTATTATTATTATTATTATTATTATTAGGCACTTCACCAATTCACCAACCCCTATGGGTTGGGCAAAAGTAGGTTTACAGTTGTGAGTACACAAAATACAGTTTACTCTTGTATTATTATTTATTAATTATTCTATTATTTTCCATACAAACAACTGTAAAACTATTTTTGCCCCACCCTGTGTGACTTAACTGCTTTGGTGGATATGGACAGGCCATGAAGTTGTAGACATGGAGAAAAGACTCAGAGCTCCAGTGCAAGTTCTGGGTCCTGTTGGGGTACAGATCATGGTGGGAGGGCTCCTTGTTTTGTGTGGTCAACCATTTGACAAAGATGCCTCAGTATTTCACTCACTGAGGACAATGGCATAGAATGCAATATACAGGACGTGGCTAACCTGGGTGTGGAGGTGTCCATTCTGCTCTGATAACAGGGAAGTTAAATATAGAAAATAGGTTTGCTGGTGAGTTTAATCCTAAGGCAAAGAGAAAAAAGTAACTTAGATATCTCTACATAAAGTTATTCCAATATGAAGAAAGTTACGTTTTTTAAGGAACAAGGTCAGGAAAATTAAAAGGGCTGCTCTAGGAATCCATATTTTAAAAACAAAGTGAGGCTACAACTCCTGCTCACTTAGCAGGAACTCAGTGATGCAGAGGAGTTGGACAAATAGTAGGAAAACCTCCCAAATGGAAAGAGTTAGGCATGGAGAAATGTTTCTAGACCTGCGGGCATTTTATTCCACACTTTGCGCAGGGCATATGTAGCTGACTTGTCTGAGCATCCTTTTGCCTTGTGCCCATTTTGGGAATTGTACTCTTTCCTTCCACTGGCACTCATTGTAAGAACTGCTCTCATTAATTAGGTGGGTAACATACTGAAGGCAGGGTCCTGCACCAAGCCTGTCTGGATCATCGTCAAAGTTAAGTTTCCTCTTTGGAAAGGAACATGATGCTCTCATTAGGATGGATTTTTTTTTGGTATTCTTGTTAATCCTCACCTGAGGATATCTTTTCCGTTGATTTTCCAGAGAGTGGAAGAGAGGAAGGGAGAGGGAGAGAGTGAAACATCGATGTGAGAAACATCAACTGGTTGCCTCCCACACACACCCCAATTGGGGACGGGGAGTGAACCTGAAACCCCAATATGTGCCCTTGACCTGGAAATCAAACCCGAGACCCTTCTGTGCCCAGGCTGACACTCTAACCACTGAGCAACACTGGCCAGTCAGGACGGAATTTGATTCAAATAAAAGTTTGTGTGGCTCAGTTCAAGGACTGGCTGGGGTTTGAGCTGCCTCTGATTTCATCTGACCCTTAGAGAGATGAGAGAGATGCACCACTGTCTCCTATTTATCATTCTCAATGGGAACTGTGTGGGCAGCTTCCATTACGCCAGGCCAAATTTAGACGAATGAAAAGGTCGACTAAGTAATTATTGATTTTATATGTGTGCATAAATTAGAGCACAGAGTCCTTTAGTCCCTGCTAAAAATAAGCCTTCTATGGATTGGGTTGGGGAGGCAGAGGGCCTATGTAATGAGAATAAATAAAGCAAGAGTGTTGGTGACATATCCGTACGTTGGTTAACTGTTTCCTTATGGTTGTCACGATGGTTCAAGTCTTATGTAAAAAATCAGCCATTGGAGCATTTTGGATATCCGTGAGAGGACTGGACAAGGCAGAGCAGAGCCATTCTTTCTCTTTAATCATAAAAATGATGTTGGCCATAATCCTTTTAGCAACAAGCTTTTCTCAAGCAGCAGTGACTTATGAATGCCATTCTGAGGAGAACTAGTCAATATATTAGTTTTCTTTTAATTATGCAGCTGCAGCAGCAAGTCATGCATGAGTTTTATGGAGCTTTGTGAATTTGCCATCAGTTCTGGGAAGCAGAGAATTTATTCCTATACTGTGGAGCAATTTGCTCTGGTTAGATGAAGGAAACTATATCCTTCTGTTTTAAAATACGAAGAGCTGGTATTTGAATGCAAAATTCCAAGAATCTAATAATCAGATCAGCCAGGACTGCTAATTAAAATTGATGCGTATTAAGCATTTATGTAACACTTTAGAATGTTGTGCTGCTGGAAAATGATCAGTTCGCCTAAAGTTTACAATCACTGACACGACACGCTTGCAAGGGGGGGATAATACAGTGATGAAAGAAGAGAGTATTTTGCTGTCAAACATCTTATAATTGGGGTGAATATTGCTGTATAAATTTTAGGGGTAAGTCCAGCTAAATTGTATGGCTATTTTGGTTCTGCTTAGATTTGAGTGGTTTAAAGTCAATTTATACATTACGTGTGCATCTTAAATTCCAGATTACAGTAATTCTATCTCTTCTTGGTTAGTAGTTCCTGTAATGCTGAGAAGCAAAATGTCTTGCTCAAGTGTAACTGGGTATCCCTTAGAAACAGCGCCGAGGAAGCAGATTGTTATACTCTGCTTGATCTAATGGGCTACAACAGCTCCCAAATTAAAGAAATGAGGATTGGCATGTCAAGGAAGAGGGGTAGCTGAGAGGGAGGCTGGTGGCCTGTGACTAGGAATCATTAACTTCTGGGACAATATGACACTCGCATATATGTTCAGTTCTGCTCCAGGGTCCAGGCTACAGGACAACCCTGATCTTAGATTGGGGGGCTCTGTGGTCTGATTTTAGGGCTCAACAGTAAGTCACTTTTGCTACCCACTCAGCTGTGACCCTGTACTCCCGTGTGCATAAATCTAGTTTGCACATTCCATGTGCAGAAGATCCAGTCTCCACTTTGCATCCTAATCATGGTAGCTGGGTCCTTGTCTGGCTTCTTGTAGCTCTCAATTTGCCTCATCCTTTTAGAACTGAAGCCTTCCATTGCAGTCCCTTCCCCAAAGTCAGGAGGTTTTTAGCCTTCCCTATCACTTTAACTCCTGTTGGGCTGGATATTGCCTTTTTCTAGATTCTTCATGTCATCCTTAGAATGGATATTGGACACCCTCTATTCCTTTGAGTTGTCCACCTCCCTCACCCTGCTTCACGACAACAAATCACTTAGACAAACAGGTGTTTAATGTTATTTATTTTCCAAACCACATAACCAGTGTCTAGCAGAGTGCCTGGACCATAGCAAGCATTCACTAAATACTTGGTGAATGAATGAATTTATTCCATCTGCCAGCCAGGACTTCCTTCCAGTATTTGATGGCAAAGTCCTTCTTTCCAAAAACCACCTGTCTCAGAGGTTTCTACATCTCAGCTCACCCCTGTTTGCCCAGGCTGCCTTGCCCTCCCATGAGCTGGAACACAATACCAAAATATCACACATCTTAGGTAAGTTAATGTCATTGGCAAGATGTGTCTTCAATGATTCATTCTTCTTTGCAAGCTTTTTGAAAATGTCAGCCTGCTCTAGCACTTTTTCTACTGCTCCCTGGCTCTCCCTCAGAAACATTATGAAAAATTTTGTTTGGTGAAATTAATTCATACCAAAGTGCCCATGACTAACAATTTGAGGCAGTTAGCCAATAAACTTCAAGAGATAGCCCTGGGTTGCAGTTAGTGGAGCCAAGAGGTAGTTCAACCTTAGGTATTGCAGGAATGTTTTTAGAAACTAGAGATATTTAGCTTGGAGAAGAATCATCTTAGGAAGGTCACAGCAGCTATTTTCAAATATATATTTACCTGTCTGATGTGTAAAGGGCAGAATACATCTATATTGTGCCAACAGGAATTGGTGATGATCTGCCTTACCGGGGACAGAGTATGCTGTTCTTGGAAGATGAACTCTAGCTCTCCTGCAGACCCAAAGGCAGCCAGGGCAATGGTGGTGGGGACAGCCTGGTCATAGTTGGTGGCCTGTGATAACATGGGGGAGCCCCAGTTCTTGACCCCTCCCATCTCAAGTAGGAGTATAAACCCCAGCTGAATCTCACCACGAGAATTTCTCCAGCTGGGCCTCATCCTGCTGTTGTTTCCCATTTCTCTTGTCTAAGTGGCTTTTCTCAGTGTTTGTTTCTACAGCAGATGGAACATTGTGACTATTGTGGCTGTTTCCTTTGTCCAATTAGAGTGATCCCATTTCTCTTGCTAAGACTGATTTAAAAACAGGCATGATTCGCACAATCCTGGCCCACGTATTTGAGGGGAAGCCTTTTAGGGTAAGGGTAGTGGTTCTTGGAAGGACTTTCTCTCTTCTAAGAAAGGCAGAGTCTGTATTGTTCTCCTGAGAGCTTCTGTGTTGGGATATAAAGTCTGGAACTTCAGTAACTATCTTCCCCTGGCCTGAGGCTGCAGCCAGGACCAGGATGCTGGCTTCTCTATGACAAGATTCACCAACCGAGTCAGTCAATTCTGGTGCTGTTCTACTTCTGAACGCTTTTTTCCTGATACATTTCCTTATTTTTAAAAAGGCAACCTGTATCAAGCTCTGATACTTGCAACCAAAATCATCCTTTCTGAGATAGGGAGGTTTATTTCACTTCTCTGAAAAAGATGAAAGAAAGAAAACCTGTGGTATCAAGTACAACTTTTTTTTTAAGTCCTCACCCGAAGATGTGTTGTTTATTGATTTTTAGAGAGAGAGAGAGAGAGACATTGATGTGAGAGAGAAACATCGATCAGTTGTAACCTTGTAGTGCATGGGACAAGCTCCAACAGAGCCACCAGGCCAGGGCCAAATGCAACTTTTGAATTAGATTTGTTCTCACTATACTGTGGCTGGTCAGACTTATGTTTTCTAGGACAATTGTGCCATTTTCTTTGTTCTTCTCTGTGGGGAAACCAAGAAAATATTCTAACTTTCATCTTGAAGTTAGTGCACCATAGTTATAATATGTGTCTCCAGTTGTTTCTTTTAAATCAGCATTTAGGTTAAAATAAAATTGATTCAAATGAAGCACCAAATGCAGGCAGCTTGTCCTGAAGACACAGGCACACACTTAGCAAGGACATGTCACACTGATTTATCTGCATCAAAGAAGGAGAGTCAAATAGTGGACCATGTCACACCCTACCCCGCACCCTGGATCTGGTCAGAGAAAGACACTGTTGAGCATTCTGAATCACCTAACTGAGAGAAAGTCTCTGCTAACTCTTGGCTTCTAAGAATGTGGAAAGTCAATGAGATGATGGCTTCTAAAGTATCTTGCAAATTGTAATGTGCTGGACACATTGAAAGTATCATCATTGGGAGTGTTGGGGAGAGACAAAATTCTAGATTTGGTCCTAGGGTAGCTAAAGCAGCCCTGATTAAGCAAGGAATCTAGAATCATTTCTATTCTAGCTGATGACTCAGGTAAGGGCACATTGGGGGCTTCTCTTTGACAAGAGAATCTGATGCTTTGTCTGAATTAACAAAGGGCTACCGGGAAAGTGGGTGGCTCAGCTCCTGCATCAGGAATGGCTTGAAGTTATTGGCTGCTGGTACATCTTTATTCACAGCTCACAATCCCATTGCATCATGTCACATCCGATACCATATAATGTGATGTGACTAATGTAATCAGATGTGAAGTGCACTACAGCAACATGTCAAGTTGGAAAATTTGAAAAGAGAAATAGGCTTCTCTCTAAATCATGGTTGGGTTATTTCTTATTTCTCTCAGCCGGAGGGCTCTGGGCTCTGTTTTCAGAGTGGAGAGTTTTCTGTGTCGACCTCTGGCCAAGGGCATGTGTCAGGAGGGCTGGTCTTTCCCACAGGTGGTAACCCTGGGCACCTGAGCTGGAGCCTCATGTATCGGGCCCCACCTGCCTTTCAAATCAACATGCCTCTCTTTTTCCCCACAAGGTACTCACTCCAGAGATGTGTGCTGCCAGCCGCTGATTTCTTAGAAAATGGAAGGTAGTCTCTCAGTTTCACAAAGGTTTAGGAAAGGTATGCTTGGACACTAATCAAGCTCCAAGCAGGAATTTTAAAGACCCCAGTGGCTGAACAAAGGGAATGTCCTTCAGGTATGTGTACAACTTTCCAAAATAATAGCTAATGTGGATGCACAAGTTCTGATGTCAACTTTCTTTATTAAGCTTCTTGCACATAGCAGAGTGGGTGATCTTCGTGACCCTGTCTCATTAACAAGTCTGAGTTACAGGAAAGGACTCTCTGTGGCTTGGTTTAGTGGAGACATCCAGTCTCTTTCTCTTCTGCCCCTGGTGGGCCATAGTGTGCACTCTCTCTCCTCACTCTCCTTCCTTCTACTTTCTTCTTTACCACACATTTAAATTTCTAAGATCTATGTAAGGCTTTAACAGTCAAAGAGAAGCTCCAGAGCAATGGCTGAAGCAATTATATCAAATACAGTGTCTCGATCATCAGTGGTTTGTGGAACTTGATATGTAAACGGACAAAATGGAGCTGCTCTGGGCAAAGCAGGGGCAGGGATGGTACCCTGGCCCCACCTGTCACCCTCAGTTTGCAAACCACTGCCCTAAAGTATAGAATCAGAGACCACAGAATTTTAGAGATGAAAAGTAATTTAACAGTTGTGGAAATGAGCCCAGGTCACCAGGTTGAGCTGGGTCTAGGCCTTGGCCCTCCACCCTCCTAGTCCAGTCCAGTTGGCTCTGTGCTATGGAGACTTAAGCTCCCTTTCATCTTCATTTTTCTGACAGTTTTGCTTTTGTAGTGAGCTCAGGAGGAAGCAGCACAAAGCCCGTTCCTTCCATGGACCCATCTCCATCCTTGCCCCACTCCTCACATGTCCATTCTCTCCACCAGAGGGCACAGTGGCCCCATAGAGGTGCAGTAAACACAGGGTTAGCTGATTCCTTTATGACTTTCCATAGAATTGTGAAACAACTGAAGTTTGTTGATAACTTCTATTGATCTCCCATTTTGCCTCATTTCTTTTCTCTTTCATGCCTCCCACCTTACAGTGTTCTCTCCCTCCTGACTCCGCCTGCCTTCCCCAGGTCATTTCCTCGGTAGCACTGCACCCTACTCTGTTTGCAGCCTTCTCATATCATAGTCCTTCCCTGACCTTACCTTGACCTCTCCCTCCCTCCATTAAATTCTACCTCTCCCGTGTACCATTTATTGGACCCTGCCCTTTGTTCAGTGATAGCTGGCTAATATGAGAAACTAATCTGTTTTAATGTTTTAATGTGTTACCACTAGCTAGCCACTGCTAGCGACTTAATGAGATTTTGAGTTTTACTTGTCTCATCACAGGTCCTCTATTCAATTATAAACTCAGTGAGGGGGAAGCACCCCTTGCTATTTCTTCTTTAACTCCCAGAGCCGCTGAGTAGTGCTGGACTACAAGTACTTGCCACTGGTGCTGTTGAATGAATTAAAGTAATGGCAAAGTAGGTGGCTAGGCCTGAGGGGAGAGAAAGTAAACAAATACTAGGACAAAGTTGCTTTCCAGGCAATGCCAGTAGAATAGGTTGGCAAGAGTAATTGGCAAGTCCTTCTTAAAAGCGGTTTAAAAATAACCACAGAGGATCATTTAACTCACCCAAACCTTCAATAAATGTTGCTTTAACTAAAACAGCAGCAACAACAAAAACAGTAATACTACAAATCAACTACTTAGGCCTAAAGCGGGTCCTGAAATCAGAGGTTTCTGTTGGGCCTCCCACTATCTTCTGGGAAGAATTTTGCCTTTAAAAGTCCAAAGCAGAAATGTGCACCAAATACATGTGTTATTAAAGCCCTGGGGTGCTGCAGGAGCGCATTCGCTGCAGGCTTGGCAAATGTAATTTCTCACAAACCTAAATGCAAGAAAATCAAGGGTCTGGAATGGTGCCATCCAGTAGAACTTTCTGTGACGGCAAAGTTTCCACTCGGCGCTGCTCACGACAGTAGCCATTGGCCACATGTGGCTCCTGAGCGCTTGAAATGTGGCCAGTGTGACTGAGGACCTGAATTTTTACTTTCATTGAATTTTGCCTCATAAAGTAACAAAACTTAATAGTTGAGTTTAAATAGTCACATGTTATTTAAGAACGTGGTTACCTGAAGTGTGGTCCATGAACTAGGAATATAGCCATCAGTTATAAGCTTGTTGGAAATGCAGTCTCAGCACTTCCCCCATGCCCTGCTAGACCTTATTCTGCATTTTTATAAGATTCCTAGAGGAATTTCACATACATTACACTTGGAGGTGTTCCTCTCTAGCTCGAAAGTTCTCAGTCCTGCTAGAATCACCTGGAGGATTAAAATTCCCTGGATGATTTTTAAACCATTTTGTGCCTGGATTCCACCATGTGCCAGTTAAATCAGAAACTCTAGTGGGGAAGCACAGGCATCAGAATTATCATTGCCACACCAAGTCTGAAGAATGAGTTTTAAAAGGCTGCAGTAAACATACAATAAAGACATGAAAAGGAATCCAATGGCACTTAAAAATACAGACAACTTTACATAAAAAAGCCACAAATATGTCTGTGGCTCTCAAATAGCATACCAAGAAGAGATGAACATGGCGGTTATCTCTAAAATAATCTCTGTCCCAGTCGAAATCAGAAGATCTCAAGGCATGAGAAGTTCATCTCTTAGCCGGGGAGACCTGGTCTTGGTTTAGGGAGCCGTGGGTACAAGTTTATCTGATGTTAATGGCCAGGCAGCTGAGGAACATTGCTGGTTACAGGAACCCAGGACTGTTCAGTCAAGGTGAAGTTGACCTACAGTTCTCTCCCATTCCTGATAAAGCTGGAAAGGGGGATTTAAAAAGATTATGGACAGATTGCCAACTCCAGAGCCCTTGGTAATTCATGTGACCGCAGGAGAAATGAATCTTCAGACAAATCATGTGCTAGGACATGTGAATTATAAATTATGCATCCTTTAGACACTTGAGACACTCATTAAATAAGTAACAACTCCAGGCAGAGAGGAGTAGAAGAGCCTTTTTTATCCCAGCATCCCAACGGAAAGGCTGTCCGGAGCTGTGTCTTTTGTCTAAGAGGACTTGGTCTTGGGAACTTTCCCTCTTCTTTCCAGCTATCATGACCCAAGCTCAGTGGCTTCATAGTACCATTCAAGGAAATGTTCTGGGACCGTCTCTTGATGGGCTATATTTTGGAAGAAAGGAAGGAACTATGGTGGTTAAAAATGATTCTCTTTCTAATTTTTCCCTTTTCTGTTTAAAAAACACTTATTTATGATTTGTGCTGTATTATTTACCTTTTGTGCTGTAGTAAAATTTAAAAGTAGCTTGTGTAACTTAAGGTTGAAAATGTTAGTTTTGTAGGGGACCAGAAAGGGGCCTGTACTGTGGAAGGAGCTGAGTATGTCAGGTGGTAAGAGGGTCATGAAATAAACAACCTGTTCAGATAAGGGAGGTAAAAGAGGCATTCATAGGGTCTAAATTCAACAATAAATTGTTATTGAATATTTGGAGGTCCAGATATTGTTGTAGGTGCTGGGAATACAGTGATGAACAAAACATTCTTCTGACCTCATGTTACTAACAGACTAGTCAGGAGACACCATTTTTTAAACAAATATACAGATAAATAAATATATATTATAATGAACATCTATAAATTATGATAAGGCCTCTACAGGAGAGTTGTAGAAAAGAGAATAAAGGTGGGGGTGGGGGGTGGGTCTGCTCAATTTAAATTTTGGTCAAAAGGATTAAAAAACAGGATAAAGAGTCTTACTTAACAAGCAGAAAATCTCACAAGGGCTTGGACTCATCTAAAAGCTTAACTATAAGCAGCAATCAATTAAAGATGAAGACTAAAGTCCATTTACGCACTAGTCAAAGAAAGGATTGGGAAGGAAATGACATGTTAGGCTGAGTGGCTTACCCCACCTAATATGGGCAGAATGCAATGATCTTGGTCAAAGACTACAGAGAAGGCTGAAGCTGAGAAAACTGTCGGGTGGGGAGCAAAAGAAATTATTGATCAACATTGAAGCTCATGTCCAAGCAGAAGTATTGAGAGTAGATGCAAACAGATGGTGCATTGATGCAAGATTGCTTAACGCCTCCTATGAATGATGACTGGCTTTCCTGACTTTGGCCAGTCAGAGGCTGGGAGCTCAAGGGCTGCTAGACTACAACAGCTCCCAAGTGGGCAACACCCTTCCCCGAGCCAAGATTCTACCCAGGAATAAAACCAGAGTCATAAAATATTGGAGATACAGGAATCGTAGTGTGTGTTTTTTCCATCGCCTCACCTGATTTCATGATGGACCTCATGGATGCCATCATTGGTCACCAGACAGGCCCACACTAAAAGAACTCCTACTGGAGGTCTCAATGTTTCTGGTCCTTAAAGTCCTACCCTCAGCCTTGACTCATTTATCTCTGACTTGTTCTGTTGATTTAAAGTCAACTCACTGCAATGTGCAAAGGGTTTCAGGATAGCACTGTGGACTACTCTCATTAGTGACCAAAGGCCCTTTTCATCTTTCCCAAAGCTTATTTCTTCTATAGGATCTTTTCCTTTAGGCAAATGAATCCATTCATAGTTCAGTGAGTACCTCATGGACATTCTTGGCTCTTCACTTTTGTTCAAAATTCCTTTTTTTGGTGTCTCTAGGTCTTATCAATCCTTTAAGGCCCAGCTTAAATTCTACTCCAACAAGAAGTCTTGTTGACCACTCCAGTCTTCTATACTTTTTCATTCCTGTGTAAGAAGCTATTCTAATTACCATGGGGTATCAGAAACTAGTATAATTGGCATGTTAAATAAGGAAGGCTGATGGGGAATAATTAGAGAGTCCTTTACTTTTATCTTATAGACCTTGTCAAATTGTATTTATTAACTCACTTATTAAGTAAATATTTATTAAATGCTTATATACTTATTAAATATGTGCTAGGCATTATTCAAGGAACTGGGGGTATAATAGTAAAAAAATAGATAAAAATACTTGCATTTGTGGATCTTATAATCTAATGCAAGAGAAAAGTAATAAAACAAGAATGTAAATGTAACATTGACTAAGTTAGGTAAAGAAAAGTGCTAATGGGAGAAATAAAGCAGGGAAAAGGGATATGAAGTGCCAGCACTTTTAGACAGTGTAGCCAAATAAGGCCTCACTGAGGGGATGCCTTTTGATTAAAGACCTGAAAGAGATGAGGACTCTAGCTAACAGACACCCAGTGGGGAGGCATCCCAGGTGGAAGGAACAGCAAGTACAAAGGTTTTGAGGTGAGATTTGTATTGTTATAAGGTGGTATGTGTAGTAAATCCTGGGCTTAGTAGTATTTCAACCTGGCCCTTTCTCTCATAGCTCATTTTTAGGTGTTCTTAAGAGTTGTCCCCAGTTCCTCTGATGTAGGGACCACATCTCTCCTTGTTGCCTATAGTTCTTTCCTTCAGTTCCAAGAATCTCATGGTTCATCCCCTTGCTGACATCACTACAAATTTGCAGGAAGCTCTCCTGGGTAGTCTGTGATTATCTTATGATGGTAAAGAATTAGATTGCCAGTCTCTGGCCTTTAGATTTTCTAGGCATCATCCCAGTGGGTCTTTAAACTATTTGCATAAACATATTAAGTATCTGGGAGGTCCTTTGCCTAGGATGGAGGTAAAGTGCAGATACCTTCTTTTTTGGTGGAAAGGCAAGAAAGTTTGGGATTTACCATGGCTGGGTGACTCACTCAATTGGTTGGAGCATCATCTTGTACACCAAAAGTTGTGGGTTTGATTCCCAGTTAGGACACACACTTAGGTTGTGGGTTTGATCCCCGGCTGAGAGGCATAGGGAAAGCAACAGATTGATCTTTCCCTCTCACATTGAATTTTTTTTTTCTCTCTCTCTCACAATAAAAATATATCCTTAGGTGAGGATAAAAAAAAAAGAAAGTTTGAAGTTCTTTTAATCACGAAAGTTTTATTCCCAGTTTCTTCAGCTAAAGATGGCAATCAGCAAAAAATTGCAAAATGGTTTTATAACTTTCTTTTGTAAATCTTGCTTGTCCTCAAACCTCTTTTTGTAATATGACATATATTTTATGGGGAGGAGCTCATTGAGACTGAGATTAAATGGTGCCAGTGAAGGTTACAAGACTATGTTTGGACGCCTGCAAATGGTGGGTGGTAAGCAGTACTTGGCTAACTACTACACAAAGCTTCTGATCTGCAGCAATTACTGCCTCTGTCACTCACTTCACACTATTTTGAGTTGTTATTTATTTTAAATTAATATTAATTATAAAGCCATACTCTAGTAAATTATCTATATAAGTTTTTAAAATATTACACGTTTGGATCAATTTACATCCCCTAACAATATATAAATTCATTATTTTTAAGCAATTTCTATTATTTAATCTTTTTACTCACACCTTCTTCATCTCTAGCTGGCATTCTATCCCTCAGCTTACCAGTCACATCCTTTGTGAACACCTAATAATTCCCTTACAAAGTAGGTGCTTAATAACGGCTCGGTGATGAGGATGTTGTGCTTTCTGGTTATGTAAAATCTTATGACTAAGAAGATGTAGGAGTTGAAATCACACTTTAACACAATCATAAAACTGATCCTCTTACGTGTGAAAGTATATACACAAAGTATATAAAAAGTTTATTACTCTGTGCTCTTTTGGCCCTATACTTGCTTGCTTCTTAGCTATTTTCCTGCAGTTTAGTGGCACTGATACTTCAGTCCTGGTCCGTGGTTGTCACAGAAAAGTTAAACTTTGAGGCTGATTTGAGATTGTATTTTCTACTTTTGTTTACTTGATCACACATCTATTCATTAAAACATTTTGTTATTTCTGGTTTAGGATATGACATGTAAAAAGCTTGGAAATTGTCACTGCCATCCTTATAACAAGAAAAAGCTGGAAAAGACTGAAAGCAGTGCTATTTCTTTTTCTCATCAGAAAACTGGAGGCAAACTTTTACCCTGAAATCTGGAGAGACAGGCAAATCCAGAGAGACACAGCTGAGATCAGCTTACCTGGAACAGAAACTGGTAAGAATACTCCAATAGTAATTTTGATGAATTGCTGGAGGCTGAGTGAGAGCTGGCATGACGGTAAGAAATTCCTGGGGACTGGAGTCTTGGGAGGCCCCACACTTTTGTGGGCTTTACCTCCCAGGACCCCACCATATTTTCATGGTTAAGAGCTGAGAAAGATTTCCTCATGGGGGGAGGAAGAAGAATCCTGGCCTATACCAAGAGACTTCTCCATAACAAAGGCCTGCTCTTCAGGGGGAAACTTTACCAGCAGCTTTATTCCGGTTGAGGAAGGGCGTTCTTCCACCTCAGCCCTTCTGGACTTCCTGTCTCACTTAAGAGGGTAGGGATGGGGAACCCAGCCAACAGAGGTCAGAGTTTCAAGGAAAGAGACTGGAGATGCTGCCTCCAGGAAAGGGTTGCTGCATCAGGTGGGGAAACGCTATGTCTCTGGAGAATCACTTTTGAAAGTCACAGCCCCAAGACACAAACCCACTAAAACATTTAGATTGAGTTATAAGATTGTAGGATGCTTCATTCCCCCACTCCTTACCGCCACACCAACAGGGTTCCAGCATAATAACGTTGGGTGACAGCTGAAAGAGCTTTAAGACACAGACTCTTTGAGTAGGAATGCTTAGGGAAGCCTAAAGTCAAGAGGAAAAACCAAAACAAGGACACTAGAGAAATTTGAATTTCTAGCACTTAAAGCTACTGGAAACATTAAACCCAGTCTAACTGCCAGCCAAGTAAGCATAGAGCCTCACCCTGAAGGCTTATTTACCTCAGTTCCTATTACTTGATACAACATGCTATACTTTAAACAAAAAATTACAAGATGTGTGCCAAAGCAAGTGAAAACAGCCTAAAAACACAAAGCAATCATCAGAACCAGATTGAAATATGACACAGATGTTGGAATTATCAGACAGGAAATTTAAATAACTATGATTAAAATGTAAAGGGCTCCAGTGGACAAAGAAAACAAGAAAAGATGGGTAATATAAGCTAAGAGATGGACATGCTAAGAATCAGAAGGAAGTGCTTGAAATAAAAAATACTGTAAGAGAAGTAAGAATGCCTTCAATGAGTTCATCACTAAACTCAACACAGCCCAGGAAAGAATCAGTGACCTGGAAGATAATGAACCACAAACAGAAAAAGGAATAAAATAAACAAACAACAAAAACAACCCGAACAGGTCATCCAAGAACTGTGGGGCAAGTTCAAAAGGTATAACATAGCAAGGAGAAAAATGAGAGAGCAGAGTAAAAAAAAAAATTTGAGGTAATAATAGCTCAGAACTTTTCAAAATTAATGATAGACACCAAACCACAGCTCCAGGAAGCTCAGAAAACAACTATCAGTATAACAACATCTACATCTAGGCGTATCATTCAAATTTCAGAAAACCAAAGACAAAGAAAATCTTGAACGAAGCAAGAGGGGATAAAATACCTTACATATAGAGGAAGAGGGATGAAAAATATAATGTACTTCTCATCAGACATCATCCATGCTAGGAGAGTGTGGAATAAAATATTAAGGTGCTAAAAGAAGCGCACTATTAACCTATAATTCTGTATCCAGCAAAATTATCCTTCAAAAGTAAAGGAGAGAGAAAGACCTTCTCATACAAACAGAAACTAAGGGAATTTATCATGATCAGGTCTACCCTGCAAGAAACGTTAAAAGAAGTCCTTCAGCAGAAGGAAAATGATATAGGTCAGAAATACGGACCTAAATAAAGAAAGGAAGAGCGTTAGAGAAAGAATAAATGAAGCACCTGTCTCCAGGTGAGTAGAACCACATCCGTCTCATCTTGGCATAACAAGCACACATCTACATGTGTGGATGATGATTCTGTTTCTTAAGGAAACAGTGCATATTCTTGCAGTGGATAAAAGATATTACATAACGGATTTTGTTTCTTGTAAGTTTCTAAATAGTGAATAGAAAGTTTGGAACTGGTATAGAAATGATGCATTTGAAATTTAAGGAAGCTATGAACCTTACCTATATCTGAGTAGATATATTGTACATGTAAATGCAAATATTATTCTAATAACACAAGATATGGGATAAGTAAAGGGTAAGTAAAGGAAGATACAATTTAGAAAAAAAAAAAGCTTTAGTAAACTCTTCAGCAACAACAACAAAACTTTGTTAAACAATATTGCCAAGCATTAGTGTTAAAGACTTTATTTAACACAGCAAGCTTGTAAAGAAAACAAAATCTCAGGAAAAATTTGGTGTATTTTTAGAACATGGTTTTTGAGATCTTTCTATGTGCTAGGTGATGGAGATAACAAGATGATTAAGCCACAATTAAGAGAGAAGCTAATTGTATGAATGTGCCATTTGGTAGCTTGTACAATTTTAGTTACAGCTTAACCCACTCCTTGCTGCATTGCTAGAGCATATTGAATTAGAGGCTTCTTGACAACAGAGCCAAACCATTTATCTAGATAGCTCTACTCTTGGCACAGTGTCTAACACATAATAGGTGCACAATAAATGTTTGTTAAATGGGAGTTTACGGGGTTGGCAAACTACCACCTGTGGCACAGGTCTGGCCTCTGGGCCAAATCCAGCCTGTGACCTGTTTGTGTAGGGTTCTCAAGCTGAGAGTGGTTTGTATATTTTTAAGGGGCTGTAAAACACGAACAGTCATGCACACACACCGCTATGTGACAGAGACCATATATGGCTGTTAAGCCCAAAATATTTACTTACCTGCCCTTTACAGAAAACATTTAGGCCTTTTAGCTCCTCCTGACATCTGCCTTAGAGCAAGGTTTCTTCTTGTATCATGATTTGACCGAAAGTCTTACCCCCGCCTTCCTGCACTGTCAGTAGTTTTGCTCTAACCCAGTAATAAATGATTGACACACCCAGCTTGGACTACTTAACATGACCCACTAAACTCCTGCTTATGTTAAGCCTGACTCTGCTAAAAGGCTGTGCCATTCTCTTTGGCTTCCTGGCAGCCCTTCACCAAACAATTGAAAGAAAAAAATGGTAAGATCCAACCATATACAACACTGATGTCCGTGAAGATCCTCCTCATTTAGAAGATGCCCCTACTTTCTCATCTTGTCATTTTTGTTTATGTTTTGTTGTTTCCTTTTTAGCAATGCCACTCCGGTTTCCCTCTCGAGTATTTAATTGGAATGTTTCTATTTACAATGACTGTAGTTTACTGGCCATGGATGCAAATGACCTCAGTAAGAGAGATGCTCATAAAATGGGTCAGAAAAAGCCCATAGCTCGTGCAACACAGTAGATTTCAAAACAAAATATGAACTCAGAGTTTTAGGAAAGGTAAATATCATGCACAACACATAAGATTGTAGCATGTAATTCTGTGTGTGTGTTTTAACTAAATTACATGACCTTTAAGGGCAGAGAAGATTTGTTCTCTATCTCCCACCTTTGGTTTCTGCACATGCTTAGTAAATACTGATTAAGTGAGGAGAAACGGGAGCATGCAAGGGGTTTGGGCTCTTCCAAAGTGTGGCACCATTAAGCACCAAATCCGGTTAGTTCAGTGTAGGTGTGTCTAGAACTCTGCAAGGGGACTCTGCTTATCAGTCTAAAACACAAACTCCCGACAAAGAAATGCAGTCATTTAGCATCCTCATACCAGGTCTCTGTAGCAGAGGCCCGAACAGACAAAGGATGACTATTTAGACTCGAACTTTTCACTATGGCCAGCGGGTGTGTGGGGTGTGTGGAATCCTTTGCACAGGTGGGTGTATTCATTTTTATGTGTCCTCAGAGCATTGTCAATTCAGGGATATGCAAGTAACCATGAATTCTTACCAGAGCTTTCCATTTAGTCTACTTTTATTATTTGTTTTTCTCTAGACCAAAGGTCAAATGTGTTATATGTGCACCACACCACCTGTATGGGGAAAGATTGAGATCAACAGAGCCCTGGATCCTGATTTTCCAGCACCTTCTTCAAAGCAGCAGGGATGCCAGACCTTCCCTGTCTCATGGGCACTATGGAGCTGTGGTTGGGTTTTCGTGTGAGCGCACCACCACTCTGGGTTTCACTCCAAGCTCTTATTTTTAAGGCCACCTATTCATTTTTTGCTCAGATTCCTCCCAAATGCTCTCCTACTCAACTGAACAATGTCTTACTAGATAAAAGGTGTAGATGTGGTGTGAAAAAAGGAGGGACCTAGGGGTCCCCCCCAGGGGCCTCATTTATGGGTTTCAGATAGTGGCAGGGATGTTTATATGAACCTTACCCAAACTGCCTGAACCTCCTGAATCTGAAAATATCAGGCTGCAAATGTCCAGAACACAGAGACTTTTCCCCTGGTATTTGGGGGTGGGAGGGTGACTAAGTTTTCCTGTACTTCCTGTTTTAGAGCTGCTGAAAATGAGACAAAAACTGTATTTTAGAATTTCAGTACCTCGTCCCTGTTGGAATCTGGACACACAGATGTGTGCGAAGAAGAGACATGTGTGCACATTCTCACACACGTGCAAATACCTGCAAAGGGGCATTGTACATACAAAATTTTCATTGGAAACACTCACACAGTGCTTTCCATTTTAAATGATATGGAGTCAAATTCCAAAATATTTCATAAAGGCCTTTGAAACCAAACAGAACAACAATCTGATTTGGGGGTGTGGGGAGGAAGGTTCCGTTGCTGATTATTTTATCCAGATTGACTTGAGAGAAAGTAGCAAAACAGGGACACCAAACCTGACAACAGGCAAGAGTAACCCATGAAAACCAGGAGCAGTGGTGGCTGATGCCTTTGGCCCACCTCCTCTGCCCCTCTGGCTGAAATCAGTTGTTCTCAAATGGATTTGGAGCATCCCCACTGCGGTGTGCCAGGCACCCCTCCCCGCCAGCCAAGATGAGTACAGACAATGGCATTCTCCTGGGAGGACGCGGCTCCCCTAAATTCAATTTATGCCTGCGGTTGGAGGAGGGGCCCAGGAGGAAGGTTTAAAATGAATCAGGGTGGAGGCAGATCAAACCCACAAATTAAGTAACGTATGGGATGAGCCTTGAAGCCGCTTGCTGTCAAAGGCTGGCCGTGACATGGGACGTTGATGCCACGCAGGTTGTCGCCCAGGTGGAGCAGCACCCTCAGACGTGTGCATCCTCAGAAGCTGTGGCCTTTGTGCGGTCCACGAGCCAGCAGTTCGTTAACGCGCGGCGCAAACAGGAGGGGCCCGTGGAACACCGAGAAGGCGTGCTTGCAAGGGAGAGTCAGACTTTCCAGTAACCACTTTCAGTTGGCAGAGCTCTGATTGGAACCATGTGACAATTTTAGGCAATGTACCATAGGCAGCCAATTTATTACATATGGCAATATGATTAATGGTATCAAATGCCTTTTTTTGGTAACATCCAAGAACACTCCACCAGCCAACTGCTCGGAGTCCAAGGCAGTGAAAATCTGTTCCATGAATTTAAAGTCAGGCAGATGAGGTTAAATGAGAGAGGGCCAGATGCCAAGGCAATGATTACAAAGTAAGTTGTTTCAAAAAAAGCAGAATGTTTTAAATCTGGTCTTGAACAAATCCCATCCAGTCCCCACCTATCCCAGCCTTTTCTTTTTCTTTTCCTTTCCCCGCTTGTTTCTTGATGTGAAAGCCCTAATAGCTACAGTCTGGAAGACATTTCTGAAGCCAGGCTGCCTTCCACTCGCCCAGAACCTCTTCCAGGCCTGGGCAGATAATGCACATGACCACCAACCAGATCATTCCTTGGAATCTGCGGCTGGGGTAGCAACAAAGACCAGCAGATGGGGTGGGTGGGGAGATGGCCTCCCTTTGGGCCTCCTCAAACTCCACATAGTGACCAGGAGCCCACTCTGCTCCCTTTTCCCTGGGGGTGGAGTTTCCCTGGACTTTGTATGTTATCACAAATGTCAGGGAAGAAGCTGTCCCACACATGGGGAGATTTGAGGGCGGTTACTATTACTTGGAATTTGAAGTATGCGGATAAAGATTGGGGAAGACTGTTCAGAGGCAGGAAGAGTCCCCAGATGTGACTTATTCCCCAAAGTGTCCTCCTACAGCACGGAATAGGTGCTTACTACATACCTGTTAAGGAAATGAGTGTAATGTCACCGTACTCTGAGGCTTCCTAAGGGACGTGTGCCCTGTTTTCAGTTATGGGTCACTACCCTTTGAAAAAGATTTTACAGAATCACCAGCATAAGTTGACGGAGGGTCCACCCAGCACTGGCACTCTGATAGATGGGATAATTCATCATCTATCAAATTTATTTTTATTTTTATGGGCTACAAATTGATAGTTTGTGGTTGTTTCTGATGGAGAAAATTGATTCCTAATCCTGTGGTTTGTGGATTCATTTTGTCCTTTTGTGTACGAACTGAGTCTGGGCAGTGACTTAGGGATCAAATCTATTATTCAGGGCTCAGTTTCCAACCCATCAATTCTATGCTCTTTAGACCTGGCCTGAGGGTCCTGGCTTATGTCTCTGGCAAAGCTTTTTTTCCTGCAAAGACAAAACTTAAAATGAAAAGCATGGGTAAATAATGAAAACGTGTGGAAGTCAGGTGACTGATCCGGCAGAAGAGTAAAGATGTGTTCAAAGGGAAGCAAAAGGATCCTGAGAGTGAGATGGAGCTAGAACAGAAGGTAACTAACTAGGCAGTGACATTGTGATGCCACCCTTGGGGACTGAATTGTAGCCTGAAATTGAGATGATTTCCCTCAGCTTGTTCCGTTGGGTTGTTTTCAACCCATTCTGACATACTCTGTGAAGGCTGAGTGACAGATAAGGGTTGGCTGTATTCTAGAAATTTCCTCCTCGAACACCCTATCATTGAAAATTTATAAAAAACAAGATTTAATATTGACTCAACCCCCCTCCTCCATTTTAAAAATGAATCCCAGGCAATTAATTCTCTTCTGTAATACATGACTATTTCTCCCAAGTGAACCATGCTCACTTTTAAATAAAAATTTACTTTTGCTATGTCTTCTTTGAAGGCTAGTCCATGGAACTGCTAGAATGAACAAATCAGCCTGTTGGTTATGCTAGGAAGAGAGTTGTTTTTCTCTGTAGTTCTTTATTTCAATGTACAATTATACAACAGTATACCATTGTATTAGTTTCCTCTGGCTGCTATAACAAATTACCACAAAGTTGGTGGCTCAAAACAACACAAACTTATTACCTTACAATTCTAGAGGTCAAAAGTCCAAAACAGGTTTCATTTTGGCTAAAACTAAGGTGTTAGCAGGATTGCATTCCCTTTGGAGACTCTAGGGGAAGATCTATCCCCTTGGCCTCTTTCAGTTTCCAGAGGCTTCCCACATTCTTTGTCCGGTGGCCCCTTCCTCTATTTTCAAAGCTGCATCTTCAGATCTCTCTGTTTCTGTTGTCCCATTCTGACTCTGAGCCTCCTGTTTCCCTCTTATAAGAACCCTTGTGATTTCATTGGGTTTACCTGGTAATCCAGGAAAGTTTCTCCATCTCAAAATTCTTAATTTAATCACATCTTTTTAAAAAAAGTCCTTTTGCCATGTAAGGTAACATACTCACAGGTTCTGGGGATTAGGACCTGGACATCTTGAGGGGATGGAGCATTTTTTTGCATACTACAGACATCATGATGTAGGAAAGAAGGGAACAAAAATGTCCAGAAATTTATACAACAAGGTTATGGTGAAAAACAGACGCAGTCAGCGAATCTCTGCACAGCACTTGTAACAGGTAGCCATCCCCACCTCCCTTGCTCTCATGGCTCACTCGCTTACTTCATTACTAACTTAGCTGAGAGCAGGACGCTGTGGAACAAGAAGAGTAGTACTAGTTGAGTGCTTACTAGGTGCCAAGCCATTACTTATTTAATCTCACATGGGTACCTGCTTTTATTATCTCAACTTGACTGGTAACAGAATGGAAGCCTAGAGAAGGTAAGTGACTTGCCCAATGTAGCACAGCTGGTAATTAATGAAAAACAAAAAAAACCAAAACAAGACTTGGGTCCATGTCTGTATGATTCCACAATCCCCAGACTTAAGTGCTTACTGCATTTTTCTACTCCTAAAGTCTAACAAAAGGGAGGAAAAAGCTAAAGGTTGGCAGAGGGGAATGGCCATCAGGGAATTTACATTTTTTTCTATTTTTTCCCTCTTTCCAAAATCAGCCCTGTAGAAAGACACAATCTACAGCCCTACCTTGTGTTCCTGTGTTTATTATTAATGAGTCAACACTCTTCATCGGATTTCTTTGCTTTCTACTGCTATTCACTATCTGGGTCCCTAGTTCAGCCCTAATTGGACCTAAATGGCCTCTTCTAGGTGTCTTCTGGAGCCTAATTCTTATCTTCCAGGGTCTGCACGGGATCTAGCTGCCCCGTGGCTAATGGCTATGCCATCACTGTCTCTCTCTCTTTTTAATAACTTCTAAAGCCAAAACTCAACAGGATTTCCCAATTCATAAAAGCTTAGCTATGTATTAATTTAAATATTCAGGATGTTGTTTTTGGACCCCAAACTATGCTATAGTTATAATATTAAAATTGAAGTGAAAAGAAATTCTGAAATCTCAGGAGAGAAATTAAACTAAAACACTGGTTCTGCTACAAACTAAGATCACCAGGGAAGGGGGTAGGGGAACGCTCTCAGCTAACATGTAGATGGAGCAAAGAATGACTTTTATGTAATCCTTCCCTAGTTTTTATGCACAATGTTCTGCAATCCAGAGAAATTCTAATCTTTAAAGGATTCTAAATCCAAGAGATGTGGCTACTCAGTAACATGATCCATTCCACAGGCTACAATTTGCCTCCATAAAGCAGTCACAGCTTATAGAGCGTCATAGAATTGACAGATGTCAGATCCTGGTGAGGAAACATAATCATTGCCAAACCTTCCTGAAAGGAACTTTTGCTGTATGTGCTGGGCACAAGTAATTCAAGATGTAAAATCTGCAGATAGCCCCAGAGTGGCACAGGCTACCTCCCGCTCCATGGTACTTTCTTCGAATAGAAGAAAGCATTAGCTTTGCCCTAATTATTATGAAAATATTCACTTATTATATTAACAGTAATAATAACACAATCTTTAAACACAAAAGACTCTTATACTTAGAATATGTTTAGGTCAAAATTGTGGCCTAGGCTCACATTGCTGGTTCTCAAGATTGTTGATTGCAAATCTTCTGTAGGACATAAAATATTCCAGGAACATATATATATATATATATATATATATACGATAAACTTTTGCAGTTTGAGTCTTGACTGGCAATTCTGATCTGTTTGTAAAGAACTGTCTTTTGTGCAGATTAACCCCACAAAAGGTTTATAACCTTAAAATGTGGTTTTATCATTTAAAAACAATTGCCCCCATGTTTGTCATTAGTATTGTCTAGAACATTTGAGATAAAAAGATTTAAATTTTCATAGCTTTTCTCTTGTCTGTCCCAAGTCCCAGGAGAGTAGTGAGAAGCGGCTTCCTGTCTCTTTGATTTATCTGAAGACTCCTCTCTTCTTTTGGAGCTGTGATTCAGTGATTCTTTTCTTCGGTACCTGGATGGAACACACTAAGTTTTAACTCTCTCTGAAACTTGCTTTGGGAAAAGCTCACAGTGAGGGGAGCAGAATGTGGCTCATTTCACTTTCATGCTGGCTAGGTTTTACATCACTTTCACTGGGCACCAACTGAAGCCACTTTTGTAAATGCCAACCCAATTAATATAAATATAAATAATAGCCAACAAATTAAAAAGCACAGATTTGGGCAGGTGGCATTTTTATAGGGCAACATTTCCTCTAAGAGAATTTCCTATACCATCTTGTCCTCATGCCTGTGGCTCCCAAACCTGAGCATGCCCTGGAATGACCTGCTGGGCTGGTGAAAATGCATCTTGCTGGGCCTCACCCCTGGACTTCCTCATTCAGCAGGTCGTGGGTAGGATCTGAGAAATTGCTTGTCTAGCAACTTCCCTTTCTAATAAGATGCTGATGCTGCTAGTCTGAGGACCCCACTGCTCTACGCCACCAATGGAAATGTGGAAGCTTATTTCAAGAATACTTACTTTGAGATTTAATAATAAAATGGGGAGAAAATTTGTGCAGTAAAATAAAATTTTAAGTGTATATTATGCGTTAGGAACTGTTTCACGCACTTTATACGCATTGCCTCCTTCCATAGTCAGCAATGCTTGGGGCCAAGTACTTTTATTACCTCCACTGTACAGATGGAGAAAGTGAGGCTTAGGGAAATTGAATGGGTTGCCTAGAGATGGTAGGACAGGGAGGTGGACCCCATTTCTCAGACTGCCTGCTGGCTGGCATCCTTAACCTCACAATATTGCCGCCCAGGTGCTTTTTAAAAAACCCGATTGTGTGTTTCTCTAGAAACAGATCTCTTATCCCAAATAAGACGCCTAGTAAAGTCGCCGGTTCTGCAGCAGCGCTGGAACACAGGGCTGAAAGGGTGTGCTTTGGCTGGTGCTGGCTTCCTCGAGTCTGCTCACTCTGGAGAAACATTTCCATAACAAAGGCAAGTTCTCCTCCCCAGAAGAGCAGGCTGGGAGTTGCACTGTTTGCCTCTGATGTGATCCACATTTAATGCTTATCTGGGTGAGAGAGAATTTGATTAGAGCAAATACAAAGCACAATTCAGAGAACAAAACCACTAATTCAAAGGTGGTTTTCCTATGGATGTAAAATACTTCAAGCCTGTTAAAAGGACTGAAGAGAATTCCACTGAGGCGTGGCTTATATTGTGTCTGATTTCTCAGACTGGAGCACTGCCAAAGGGGCCTGTCTCAGGGGTTTGGGCGGTGTGGGGAGTGGATGTCACTGGGCCACTCACAGGATAGGACAGGACAGGACAGGACAGGATAGGACAGGACAGGCAGGTACCCTCTAGCCCAAACTGGACAGGGGCTCAGGCATGGGCCGAGGGAGGCCATTTGTCCTGCAGACCTCACTTCTGCTCCCTCTGACTCACCCAGGAATCTTCTCTCTGCATCTGGTGCCTTCCTAGCCTAGAAGCATCCAAGCACTGCAGTGCCCTGATATGTTTGTTTTCCTTTTGGCTAATTTTATCAGGGTCTGGGGTCATTATTAGCCAGATCACAAAAGTAAGAGCTTATTAATATGTATTAGCTCCAAACCCTATGATTTCATCTGTTAATTTGATCTTGTTTTTCCTTGTTTATGGCAATTAAATCAGACCTTGATAAATCTGAAAATGGAAAGAAAAAAAAAAAAAAGGAGCCACCAGCAAGCGCAGCTATTATGATCACTCATTAGAAAGCCAAGCAGACTCTCTGATAAATCGTGCCAGGGTTTTTAAGGAATAGATGATTACCTGCTTAAACAGCATGGAAGCTACCAGTAAAATGTAGCAAAATGATTCAAGAAAAAAAAAAAGAACACCCCCATTACATCCAAGTGTAACAGATGGACAGTTGTACTTTGGGGAATGTTCACAGAGCCTGTTTTCTCCCCTTCAAGCTAGGGAGGGCAGAGCCACTCAGCCCTCCTGGGCACAGGGAGAGACAGCTTCCCTCCTCCGCCCTCCCTTGCCCTCCCTCTCCCTCCCTGCAACCTCCTGGCTCATCTGCCTCCAAGGCTTCCCTCCAAATTGTGCGGAGTACCAGGGGTGAGTAGGTGCAGAGTAGGTGTGCAGGGCTGGGGCCCGGGAAATGGCAGCTCAGATAAGACTTTTCCCGTCACAAATGAAGCTGCTCATCAAGCTGAGTGTCACTGTGGTGGGAGCTCCTTTTGTTTGACCCCTCAGTGTCTGAAGGACTGTCCTCTGTTTGGGGAGCCATCGCCTTACGGATCTTCCTGGGAGGCAGAGCTGCCTTTTCTAGCTGAGGTTGGAAATGCCAAACACTTGCTTTCCCGGTTTCCCCTGTGGCTGGGACATGGACTCTGCCCGTTCCGGAGTCAGGGGGTCCTTGAGGACCCTTCCTCTGGCTCCAGGTGTTGGCATTCTTGGGGCCCTGAGGCAGTGGCATGAGTGCCGGCAGCTTTGGAGTCCTGGCAGGACTGGCTGCAGGGTCTGGGCCCGGTGGGGGCCGCAGGGGGTGCCTCCCTGGAGAGTTCTGTGGTGGGGTTTTGGACATTACCCCCAATTAGGGTCTCCAGGTGTTCTAGCGTTTTTGTGAACTAATCAATATCTTAAAAACAAGCCTTTGTGCTTAGCTGGGCCGGAGATGATTTCTCTTGCTGGTAGTAAACCCTGACACTGAGAAGGGCGGTGAGTGGCTTGAGCCCAAGGGATCAGCTGATGCGTGTCCCTGTGCAGACAGGGCAGGGGGCCAGCTCCCCAGTCTCCAGGCAGCAAACCTCACCCCACTTCCATGGCACTTAGATCCCTATCTCATGCCGCCTTGGACTCAGTTCATGTTTGAAGGGTCTCAGCTGAGCTTTTCCAGGGCAAACTTTTATTTTTCTGGGAAAAACAAACAAACAAAAAATAATAAAGTCTCTCTCAACCTTCCCGGCCCCGGTAAAATCATGCTATTTCTTTAAGCTCCTTGGTAGCAATCTGGCCCCATTTACCTTCGAGGTCTCTGCAGGGATCCATGTGCAGCCAACTTGGCATCTTGCTGTCTTCCGGTCCCCTCACACCTTGGTCTGGCTTGTCCCCGTGCCTGCAGGTCTGTTTGCTTGAAGAGCATCCAGCTCCTCCCAATTCCTTTGTCTTTCAGCCTACTTCTTATTTTCAGTCTTCCTACTAGACCCATGAGCTGGTTAAAAATGGATCGGCTAAAGTTCATTGTCTTTATTTGCTGCCTTCTCTCTTTAAATTCCTTAATTCCTTAAATTCTGGTGTCTGACCTTTCTTATGGTTGCTTCTACAGCCTCGCCCCTTCTCTCCCTTTTTAGATTCCTGACTAGTTTCCCTCTGTCATTTGGCTTTCTCTGCCTTCTATAGTAGAAAATTTCCCCTGACACTCTCCAAAAATCGATTTGAAAACTCTGGCTTGCCGATTTGTCTTTTCAGTAGGTATATGGATAGCTGAAGCCCTATCACTCCGCAATTCTGACCCAAAGGTGCTTTGTAGAGTTACCAAAGAAATTATCATCCACTTTCTTATCTTGTAATTACCCGTGTTTTGCTGGCATTCACAGCACTTACTATTTATTGCAGGTTATCCAACACCTCACAAAGTCCCTTCAAATTATTCCTGGGAGTTCTCAGGGGGTTTCGCTCATGTGCTCATGAATAACTCCTGTCAGCTACCAGGTGGTGTCCATCAATTTTTTCTTATCTGCTCTGGCGCCCTTCACTGATATCTGCTGCCGAGACTTCTGCTGCCTGCCAGGGAGTGTGGACCTGCGTTGTCAATGACTGTAGCAGCCCGGGAGTTGCCCCGATGAGTCCTGGTGCCCTGGAGCTCCACCGTGGCTGCTGGGCACGGCCACTGCATGCCCTCGTGGTGCCCGGCTGTGCTGTGCCCTCTCCCCCCTTTAGAGGTGCAGGATGCCTCTCCCATTTTGTATGATGCTTTGCCCTACATGGGTCCATGGGGGCCCTGATTAAAGCTTTTGGTAAAAACTAAAACTAAAAATTTTAGTTTTTATTTGCAGCCTTCCTTTTCACTAGGGACTTACCTCTCACTTCCAGTGATGGAAGATTAACTGTCAGGGGCGGGGGTGGGGGGGTCTGTCTGAGTCCCTCTTTAGTCTAGAAGTCTTTCTAGAAAGCTGGTGACCTAGGCTCTCAGGCAAGGGGATTTCCTGTGGGCAGTCCCGCCAGCCAGTCCAACACGCTGGGCCTGCCCAAGTAGAGAGGGACACAGCCCAGTTCAGTCAGGAACATATCCCACATGGGTTAGGAGGTCTAGAATTTGGCCATGAAGTTGGTAGAATTATTTTTCCAACTTGGAAAACTCTAGTAACTAACTGATAAGGCTCAGGGGCTAGACTCTGAAGGTGCATGTTCTTCTACATCAGGTACCCTGGAGAGATGAGACCACCCCAGCTCTGACCTCCCCCTCTCCTTCCTAGCCTCTCTGAAATACCCTGGTCATTCCAGGCTAGAAGTCACCAGTGACCTCTTGGTCTTGGGAAGGCCCTTTTAACTTTTTCTTCCCATTCCGCATTTTTTTTTCTTGTAGCTCTTGCCATGTCTGTAACCTAACAAAGCAATTGCCTGATTCATTATCTAATGTCCATTCTCCCCCGTGAGGTCAAGGAGGGGACGACTGTGCCTGCTAGTTTGCTGCTGTATTTTCAGTATCTAAAGTTTGTCTGGCATTTGACACCTAGTAGGTGCTAAATAAATATTTGTTGAATAATTGCATGAATTCCTGAGATTTCACAATTGTAACTGCTATGCTGAACTGAGATCTCTTGTTTTGGGGAAAACAGAGTGAACTTGATGATTTTCCTTAGGAGGTTCCTTGGGGTAGAGAGAAGATACGAGTCTACAGGGATATTTTCTGCATTACATAAAGTCATCTCAGGCCTACTGTACCTGTCTGCCTTGGATGATCACCCCCTAAAGAGCTGTAGTGGTTGGTGAGAATAATAACTGGAAGAGTGTAATCGGGACTATTCCCAGGCAAAATTACCAAGTTAGGGCTGTTTATTTTCTAGATGTAAAGCTTCTCAGCAATATTAAGCACGCTTCTAATATCATCTTCAAAAATCCAAAATCCAACGAACCCACAGCTCTGGAAGCTGGTTTTGTAGAAGCTACCATTACCGGCTATCGACTCATCATGAGCAGAGTGATCTTATATCTTGTATGAACATGAGAACACGTGCTCATGGACACAGTTACAGTATTGTGGATTTCTGACTCATATTTCTCCAAGTCCCTGAAGAATTGCTTTAAACCACTACTGCTCCCTGTGCTAGGGTGGGAGGGACATTATTGCTCACCAAAGACCCACGTACTCCTGCACATTTCCCAGCTGCCTGCAATCAAGTGGGGCCAGAAACAAGACTTTTAGTGGCTGATGGACTGTGAGAAGAAACAGCATGTGTCACTTCCTGGCCAAGCATTTTACACCTGGTCTCTCTCAATTATGGAAGCCTCGTGCTGAGGTATAGAGCATCTGCCCATCAGCCTTAGGGCCCGAGCGCTGCCTGCTAACCCACCATGGACACACAGCACAGGTGAGAAATACATCTTTGTTTCAACGTGGATCAACGAAGGCCTGTCAGGATTTCCACTCAGATGGCTGAACTGAAGAGGTTTAGTGTAGACACTGCAGACAGATGTGGACAGGTTGAGAGAACCCACTAGGAGCTGAGACCCCAGAGACTGGAGATGCTAAAAGCACTCACCACCCCTAGGTCTGTAGGCACAAGGAGAAGGTGCGGTATGACTGGTGTCCCATGGAGAGCGTGAGGCATGGAGAGAAGCCACAGGAAGGGACACGCAGCCCCTGACGGGACTGTGGAGCTGAAGGAAAGAGGGAGTGGGGAAGAAATACCAGACTTCTGCCTCTCTCTGCTGCCAGTCTCCTGAGCATGCCTCCCATAAGAACCTGCCCAGGAACCGGAGGGCTCGTGGGCCTGGGCGACACAGTTTGTAAGGGTCAGTCTGCAGGGGTATAGAAAAGGGTGGAGAATGGAGAAGGGCAGGTAAGGTTAGAGGTGAGTATCCAACACAAAGAGCAGCAGCCAGCCCCCGACTAAGGTTGGCCCTCTCTAGGCTGTACTTTTGTGCCCTTGGAGCATCTACTGTCCTGTATCACCCCGATTGAGTTGGATGTCATCTCTCCAACTATGAATTATTAGTCACTTGACAGCAGGCACCGTGCTGCATTCTTTTTATACCCCTAGTATCTTGAACTACACCTACAGTATAATCTTGCTACATATCAATTTAGAAATACAGCAAATTACTATGTTGAAGTGCTTGGAAAACTCCTTTCTAGAAGATGTTATATTAACACAAGATATTGTTTCCATTTGCAAAGTTTAAAGATTCAAATAATAACTGATGGTACCTGTGAGATAAATTTGAGCCTTAAGTAACCTTATAATTTGCTAAATATTTTGGCCTTACAGGAAGCAGAGAATAAATCTATTAATTGTGGCAGTGTTTGTACTCCCTGCTTATGGTTGGTACATGCAAACAATTGGGAGGTGTAGCCCAAGGCCTTGGAAATAAGATCACCCTCTGAGAATCAGAGTAGAATTTCAATGTAGCAGGTTAAAGCAGAGATGAACAAAACCAACTCAAAGAGACAGTGTCCCCAAGGCCTGTGTGGAACAGGGCCTAGAGAGCTTCCTAACTACTAGTCACTAAGGTATCAGCTGGGTCATTTGGGTTTTTGAGATTTAGCTAAATTTGCCACGAATTTCCTCTCTCACGTTCTGTGGCAATTGCAAAACTTGCCTCAAGATTTCAGTAAATCCTCAGGAGCCTGAGTTTTCACGGTCACTCTGGCTCTGAGCTTTTGCCCCTCTTCAACTTTTGACCCTGCTCTGTTTCCAACGTGGGACTTCTTCCTTCTGCTCCCACAGGTCCAAGGACAACTGTACAAGACCTTTGAGAGTGACAGGCTTTACTGAAGTTTTGCGGGGAGGGAGAGGTTTTAGACCAGAGACATGAAAACACTTAACACTGGATTGTGTATGTTCATGTTCTTCAAGATTCTGTGATCACTCTGTCGCTGGCAATTTCTGATCACATTTCCCAAACACACCACCTGTTGCCCTGGCCACCTTCATGCTATTTTTCTCTACCTTTTTCTCTTTGGCTCTCCTCCTCCGTTCTTAATTTTTGTTTTATTTATTTTTTAACT
Source organism: Miniopterus natalensis (assembly GCF_054644295.1). Classification (NCBI taxonomy): domain Eukaryota; kingdom Metazoa; phylum Chordata; class Mammalia; order Chiroptera; family Miniopteridae; genus Miniopterus; species Miniopterus natalensis. The sequence goes on from NC_142087.1 coordinate 45,448,640, forward strand.
TAGTTTTTCCAAATTGCAAAATGCTTGAATACAATCAGTTTAAAAATACAGAGATGTATAGATTTAAGATATTACACTCTTCTTTCCAATATTAGGTATAGCCAAAATTTTTAAGCCTTGCCAATCTTATTAGCAAAAAGTGGTGTCACCTTGTTGCTTAAATTCGCACTTTCCTGATTACTATTAAGGGTAATTTTTCCTATATTATTCATTGGCCCTTTGAGTGTTTTCTGTGGATCACGACTTTACATTCTTTGCACTAGAGCTCAATCATTTCTGGATCCACTAGTGAATCTGGTTTTCAAAAGTTACAAATAAATACTGAACTACTGAACCCTGGAGGTGATCACGGGAAAAGGCTACAACCCTGCGAGTTCTGCATGGTAACTCAATAGCATTCTCATGGGTCATCCCTCTAGTTCCTGTCTGCCACTTCAATAACAATCATGTCCTTCTGCTAGGGGCCCTCAGTTTTTGGTTGTTTCAAATAGCATAAACCCTCACAACCTATCAGTCTTAGGGAGTACTATGGCCAGTGTAAACCTCGTCATTAGGGAGGCAGTCATATGAAGCTCTAGAACTGACTTAGATTATGAGTAGAATTGGTATTTGGTTGATTACCAGTAGTTTTTGCTCCCTGTATTATAATTGGAGGAACATACAGTTGAGTTTGCCTAGCACAGTTCTTGTTTAAGCATGTTGCCCTGGAATCCCCTCAGTGTTTCCTTTCACTCTCAGTAGTGTCCTGGTGTGAATGATAAATTTCAAGGTCACTGTATCTATCTTAGTATGGTCTTCAGCAAGTTACTTGTTTTAGAAACCTGTTACCACACAATTCATTGGGAGATACTCATGCTGTGGCACTATTTTTTTAAAAGTTGATGGTATGATAGTCTACCACTAAGGGCTTATGTTAAATGTAGATTCAGAGAACTAAAGAATTTTTGAGCTGACATTGCAGATTATTTAATTCGGTAGCTTTTTGACATCATTGAGGTTTTGAAAGGCTAATAAAAACTGTGGACCTTCTCCTAGGAAGATGCACACCTACACATACACACAAGGTTTTGTACATCAGTTTCAGGGTATCCACAAACCCTCTGAAGCTCATCAGGGAACCCAGGTTGAAAACTCTTGGTCTAATTCATATTACAATGGAAAAAATGGACATTCGGACAGGTTAAGTAATGTGAAAAAGCAGAACAGTTTAGAAGGAGAAATACAGTTAGGGTCTTATATTCTCCATTCAGTAAGTATTTATTTCATGGTCTCCCTTACAGTGCAAGACTGTTATGTTATTGAAGCTGTAGAAGAAATTTCTGAGTGAGATGTTGTTAAGAATTTGGAGTATTCTCTTTTCTAAAAGCAAAGCATGAGTTTGCTCTGACCTTAGTGACTACTTCTCAGATTGGTCATGGAGTTCTCATTAATATTTATGCTGCGCTACCTGCTGATCAGCCTTTTTTGCTGGATGGACACTACAAAAACTTAAGTTTCAACTTACTTGCTACCACACTTTTATAAACAGTGCATCTCTTGCTCTGGCCATCAGAGTGCTTGCTATTCCCTTTAGCAACATGTCCTTTTAGCCTTGTTTTTGCTCACCTTAAGTCCCTTTGCCTAAATATTTCTATTCATCCATTAAAATGTCTTTAATGATAAATTCACTTTTTCTTTATAGCCTCCCTAACACCCATTGCAAAGGTTGTAGCTCTTTCCTTCTGCTTCTGTAATGCTTGGAGAGATTTCTATTATGACACAGCACATATTGCATTGATTGCTTTATTTACTCCCACCACCCCTTTTTTTTTTCCCCCCAAAACCAACAACTAAATTATGAGCTTTTCAAGAGCCAGGACAGTATCTAACTCAGGTTTGCATACTAGCAACTAAGCCAGTGTTTACCATTAAGAATATCCTCCAAATACTTGCTGAATGAAATGAACAAATAAATCCTCATAGAATTTTTATTTTGCATCCCAATTTAGCAAATTAAATCTAAGTAAGAAATGGGACATGCTTCCCTTGCTTTTATAGGGCTTACTGTTTATTGCTTTAGCTTTCTTCTGTTTGGCAGGTCAAGTCAGATCTTACAGACCCAACAGTTCTTTTTCTCTTTCTTTAAGATTTAGTCAGAAAAAAATCCTCACTCATTTAGCTTGACCTGCAATGGTTATGGTCACAATTTTGGAGGGAGTTAAAAATATTGGTGAATAAATTGCTGTGCATCCCAGCACATGAGCTCTTTGCCAGATTTCTATGGCCTGGGGCACCTCAAAAGATCTTTTTCCCCCTTTTCCCAGGTATCTGTGTCAAAAAGAGTTTGCCAAGGAGCCAAAAATCTTCATCTGTTTATGGCTTTACAGCCGATGAAAAATGCAGGGTCATTAGAAACTAATTACTGGTTTCATGGCAATATTTATCACAAAAGCTAATTTGATGTTCCAGAAGTCACTTTGCTGGCTAGCTGAGCCCATTACTATGAAGTATTGTAAAGTTTGTTTGTTTTTTTCCCTTTTTAAAGTTATACAACTACTTCACTAACAAGCTGAAACCAATTGGGAAGACAATAGACTAACATAGCTTGACATCTCAATGGTTTCCATCTGGCCTATGTAATTTTTGAAATAGTTTGTTTCAAAAGCATTCCTTTCTACCTAGAAGATGTTTCAAAGGTTTATATATGGAAGATTAATTAAGTATGCCTTTTTGTGTATCCTGAAGAATTGATTATTACTATTATTATTAAAAATATGTTTCTGTTGATTTTAGAGAGAGAAGAAGAGAGAAACATTGATGAAAGAGAAACACAGATCGACTGCCTCCTGCATGCACCCTACTGGGGATTGAGCCCGCAACCCGGGCGTGGGCTCTGACTGGGAATCAAACAGCAACCTCTTGGTGCATAGGATGAGGCTCAACCAACTGAGCCACAGAACTGATTACTTTTAAATGCAATTAAATAGCTTACTCACACAAATGACAAAGATATATTCAAATAGGACCTCCAAGTCCTAAATTTCAAGATCTCTGAACTGTTTGCTGACTCTTAGGTTTTCCCATGATTGCTTTTGCCTTCTCTGCATATATTGCTGCCTTTGAATGTGAAGCTATTTGCATTTGTACTTGATTCACTTACTCATTCAATGAACATGTGCTTCAAATACAAAGGATTGTACTTCATGGGTTATATTTAGTTTTGGAGAGAAGATGCATGAGAAAAATTATAAAAAATTGAAATGCACCCAGATAAAATAGACATTATATATAAAAAAAATTAGGAGAGAAAAAGAAGAGAATTGTTTATTAATAAAAAGTTTAATACAGTGAGAAGATATAACAATTATATTTACACAGCTAATGCCAGACCATCAAAATATGTAATGCAAATCTGACATAATTGAAGGGAGAAATAGATAGTTCTACAGTAATAGTTGGAGACTTCAGTACCTTACTCTGAATAATGGATAGAACAAACAGACAGATAATAATTAAGGAAACAGAGGACTTAAATAACACAAGAAACTAACTGTATCTAACGGACATACTGAACACTCTAACAACAGCATCGGCAGTCTTCTCAAATGCACATGGTACATTTTCCAGAAAATGTTGGGTCAGAAACTGAGTCTCAATAAATTAAAAAATGTAATTAGCGTACAAAATATCTTCTTCAGCCACAACAGGATAAATTAGAATTCAATAATAGAAGTAAAATGGAAAATTCACAACATTTGTGGAAATTAGACAATAAACTCTTACAAAGCCAATGGATCACAAAAGAAATCACAAGTGAAATTAGAGAAAACTTAGAGATGACTGGAAATGAAAACACAAAATACCATGACTTATGGGATATGACAAAGTCGTGTTAAGGGGGAAATTTATAGCTATATATAAATGCTCACATTAAAAAACAAGAAAGATCTCAAGCCAACAACCAAACTTAAGGAATTAGAAAAAGAAGAATAAACTAAGCCCAAAGTCACCATAAGGGAGAAAATAATAAAGACTGGAGCAGTGATAAATAAAATAGAAAATAAAAAAATAATATAAAAATATCAATAAAACCAGGAGTTGGTTCTTTGAAAAAATCAATAAAAATGACAGATCTTTAGCTAGATGGACTAAGAAAAAAAGCCCTCAAATTACTGAAATTAAAACTAAAGGTGGGGACATTACTACAGATTCTACAGAAATAAACAGATTTAAGAGAGTGCTATAAACCACTGTACCCTCACAAATTGAGTAACCTAAATGAAATGCACAAATTCCTAGGAAAACAAAACCTACCAAGACTAAATAATGAAGAAACAATAAATCTGAATAGAACTACAACTATTAGAGGTTGAATCAGTAATAAAAAATCTTCCATCAAATAAAAGTCTTAGATTTGACGACGTCCTTGTCAAATTCTACCAAATATTTAAAGAACTGATATCAACCATTCTCAAAATTTTCCAAAAAAATTGAAGAGAACACTTCCTAACTTATTCTATGAGGCAAACATTACCCCAAAACCAAAGCCGAAGATATTAGAAGAAAAGAAAATTACAGACTAACATCTTTATGAACTTTGAGGTGTGACTCAGTGGTTAGAGTGTTGGCCCATGCACGGAAGGTTCACAGGTTTGATTCCTCGTCAAGGGCATGTACCTGGGTTGCAGATTTGATCCCCTGCCCAGGTCCAAGAGAGTGCAGGGGGTAACTGATTGGTGTGTCTCTTTCACATAAATGTTTCTCTCTCTCGCTCTCTCCCCCCCATGTCTTCCTCTCCCCCTTCTTTCCTCCCACTCTCTCTAAAAATCAATGGAAAAAAATCCTCAAGTGAGGATTAACAAAAGAAATGTTCAACAAAATAATAGTAAACTGAATTCAGCTTATACTTCCTGTTAAAAGGATTATACACCATGACAAAGTGGAATTTATTCTTGAATGCAAGGATGGTTCAACATACAAAAATCAAGCAATGTAATATACCACATTAATAGACCAAAAAGAAAAAAAAACATGATTGTTTGAATTAATGCATAAAAAGCATTTGACAAAATTCAATACCTTTTAATGAAGAAAAAAAACCCCTCAACAAACTAGGAATCAAAGGAACTATCTCAACACAACAAAAGCCACATATGAGAAACCCACAGTGAACATCATCCTCAAGGTAAAAGACTGAAAGCGTTTTCTTTAAGATCAAGAACAAGGCAAGAATGTTTACTTTCGCCCTTCTATTCGACATAGTACTGGAAATTCTCACCAGAGCAATTAGGCAGGAAAGAGAAATAAAACTTACCCAAGTTAGAGAGAAAGAAACAAAATTATCTGCTTGCAGACAATATAATCTTATATGTGGAAAACCCTAAAGATTCCACACACAAAAAAAATTGTTAGAACTAATAAATGAATTCAGCAAAGCAGCATGATACAAAAACCATTACACAAAAATCAGTTGAATTTCTGTACACTAACAATGAACAACCTGAAAACAAAATTATGAAAACAATTTCATTTAAAATAGCACCAAAAAGAATACAATACTTAGGAATTAATTAGAGGAATAGGATGAAAGATTTGTACAATAGAAATTATAAAACATTGCTGAAAGGAATTAAAGAAGACATAAATAAATGGAAACACATTCCATGTTCATGAATTGGAAGACAATATTGTTAAAATGTCAATACTACCCAAAGCAATCTACAGATTGAATGTGATTCCTATAAAAAAAACCCCCAAATACTTCATGATTCCATCTGTATGAGATACTTATAATAGTCAAGATCATAGAGACAGAAAGTGGAATGGTGATTGCCAGGGTCTGGGGAGAAGGGGAAATGGGGAGTTAGTGTTTAATGCATATAGAATTTCAGGTTTTCAAGATGAAAAGAGTTATAGAGGTAGATGGTTGCATAACATTATGAATGTATTAACTGAACTGTACACTTAAAATGGTAAATTTTATGCTATGTGTATTTCACTACAATAAAATAAAAATACACAGTAAAATGCAGAAGACATCCCTGGGTCCATAAAAGCTCAGTGAAGGAGAGACCAGCATATTACAAGGGAAAGAACACTGGAGTTGGAGGTAGAGAGCTTGATTTTGAGGCTTGCCTCCACCTCTACAGTGACCCTCAGTGTCTCCACCTATAAAATGGGATAATAAAACTATTCAAATGACCTCAGGGCTGTGAGGACTCAAAGGAATTTCAGAGAATTCTATGAAGGAGAAAACCTGCATCATTATCATTATCTTCTCCGCCACTGCCTGGTCTTATCACTTCTTAAGCCCCCTGTTATGGCCTAGAAGGGCAATGGAAGGCTTCTTGAAGGACATGAGAGTGAACTGGGCCTGGAACGACAGCCAGAATTGGGAGAGTAAAAAGTGGTAAAATAAAGGGTCAGAGGCAGAGTTAGTTAGTACCTTATAGATTTTATAAGGAAAAAAAAGCCCACTCTACATTTAAATATTACACTGGGAGAGAAATCTGTGACTCTAGTTGTAATTATTTGCCTTCTCCTTGGCTTTGGCACTAATGCAACTGTCCAGGGTTTCATAATTCCTCCGTTTCCTGGAAGACTTTTTTTTTTACATATCTATGCATGCTAGTAATAAATGTGGCAAAGATGTCCATGGTGAGACTGTTGCAAATCTAGTTCCCTAAAGAAAGGCCTAGCTAGAGATGCCTAGATTTTCTCATATTATGCCTTATGATGCTCCCACATCTCTCTCTGTCTATCTGGAAATTTTGCTTTTGTATCATTGCATCTGTTGATACCAGAGATAGGCTACAGAATAAACACTGGATGCAGAACAAGGATGACCTAGACCCCTGTCCTGGATTGGTCATCACCAGGACCATGTGTTCCTAGGTGTGAGCTTAGAAGACTTCTAGGCTCCCTTCTGAGTTGTTGTTAAGAATCATTATTTGGGTTAAAAGGTATCCTGGGAGAGTTTATTTTATCAAAAAATACTGAGGTTGCTATACCTATCCTCTGGCATGAACAGGGTTTAGATGTTCACAGGTAAACTCTCAGAAGTCTTTTGTTGTTTTTTTACCTATGTCTTACCATTTTAACCCCCTACCTCCACCCCCATTGTGCCCAGCAAGGTGCCCTCACTCAGCAAACACTACATCTATTGACAGTTGGTAGAAAGAACAACTTTCCTTCGAAAAGGGGCCATGTTTTCTCAAAAGAGAAACATTTCTGTCACTTTGGAGAGGCTGGTCATGTGAACGGCTCTTTTTCACCTTAGAAGCAGCTTTAATACGATGTGTAGTGGTTACAACCCAGCCCGGGACATTCAACTCCTTGACAGCAGAGGCCACACTTTATTCATTTTCGCACACTCCACAGTGCCTAACACAAGGCGCTGCAAATGGTAGGTTCTCAGTTAACCTGTATTTACTTGAATTCAGTCAACTCTAGAAAAGGCATTTGTTTTCATCCAATTCTCTCCATTTATTCAGTCAATCTTGCAAATGTGGAAAAAATTGTAAACTTCTGTTTTACTTGTCAAAATATATTGGTAGCTTGTAGATTTCCAATAATAGTTCATCTTGTATAGATATCCCGTCCTTTCTCAAACCACTCCTCTTTCTATTACTCCCATGATCATAGGGAAAAGAGGAAGATATATAAATATGTGTATATATATAATTACTAAACCATCGCCTGATACAAGTTTGCATTGCCATGAAAAGGAATTAGAAGGGAGCACAAAGGGGGAGGGAGGAGATTGCTGTCAGATGTGCTGTCTTATTCCTGTTAAGTGTGGGGACCAAACCCTCTGCACTGATTTGTTTTGAGATCCAAGCCCCCTTGCTGCATGGAGAGGGTCGTCCTCTTGATGAAATTCAAGGAGAGTCCCAAGAAACAGGCATTTCTACCAGTGCCTACAACACTGCTTTGTGCATATATAGGGAATAAATGGGTGAAACGTAACTAACAGAGAGGAACAGAGAACCAGTATTTTAAAAAGAATGCATTATACTTAATGTCCCTCGTTGTTCACTCCTATTTCACTGCTACCCAGCCCCCCCCCCCCCCTGCAAACCCATCTCTGTGAGGGGCAGCACCATCTGCCCACTCATCAACGCCAGAAGCCTTCCTCTACTCCTCCTTCTCCACGAACCCATAAGCAACCAGCGCTCAGATCCAGGAGGCCCAATCTCTGAAATATTTCTCAAATCCCTCCTTTCTTTCCCAAGGCTTCCACAGTCTAGCTCTGGCCAACCTTTCCAGCTTTGACTCTCAGCACCTTGCCCCTGAGCTGCGATTGGCAGCTGTGCTTTTCCATGAAGTCAGCTTTTGTGCGTACTCATCTCTTCCTCCACTTCTTGTCTTGAGGAGCCCCTCCTGTTGTCTTCCTAAGACTCACCTCTAGTACAGAGATTTTCCCGCTCAACTCTGCTGCAGACTCTCACAGCGCTAATCATGCTGCAGCAATTATTTGTGAATGGCTCTCTGTTTCCCTAACTAACGTGGGAGCTCCTAGAGGAGGGGCGTATGGCTCCCTATCTCCATATCCAAGGACTCAACAGGGGCTTTGCACATAGACCACAGATTTTCAGCCTTTTTCATCTCATGACATATGGAAACTAATCACTCAAATTCTGCAGCACATAAAAAGATATATTATAATTTTTGCTGATCTGACCAAAAAAATAGGTATAATTTTGATTGATTTACAAAAAAATAATAGTAATTACCTACCCTTTTTGCTCCAAAGTGACTTTTAAAAAAATCAGGTGCCTGTACTTGTATATATGGATTTCTGGTACCAAGCATTAACCAATCAAACACAACCTTATTATGCTACATGACCAATAAGATGCAACTCTATTATATGACCTATATATTTATGGTTCAAGACGGTATTCACACCAGATGGCTATTGCCGTGTTGGCTGTTGTCTTTTTTTTATTTGACAGTCTAAGGAAAAAGAGGTCAGTGCCCCTGACTAAACAGCCAGGTATTGCACGTTTTAAAAATTCTTGCGGCACACCGTTTGAAAATCGCTGACACAGACGATTACTAAATCAATCAATGCTTGGTGAACAAATAATTTGGGAATGAGGTGAGTGCAGGGGATAGGAACAGACAGAAATTGAAGTAGGGAAACTATGGCTGGAGCTGAAGTATTGCTTCTTTTTCAGTGAACTGTAGATTATTTTTTTTAAGTTAAAATAAAAAATAATGGTGGTCCGTGGCTAGCATGGAAAAGAAGGAGGAAGGTGAAGGTGTGATACATTCTTTCAGAGAAGGCGCAGAACTCCAGGCCCATTCATAAGGCGCCTAATGCTGGGAAAGAGGAGAAGTCAAGCTTCTTTTTATTTCCCTTGCAAATGCTTGTTTTTCTTTCTCTTTCCATAATCCTTTGCCATTTGGAGGACACTCGTTAATCTGCAAAGCAACCCCCTTTCCAGGCCATTAGTGCCAGGACGACGTGAAATAGCAGCCAGCCTGGGCCATTAGTGCCATGGTCATTTACAACACCAGCCCACTCAGGTTATTAGCGAGCCAGGGCAATTTGAGTGAACAACCTGTCCAGGCAATTAATGCCAAGGTAATTTAAAGTGCCACACCATCGCAGGCCTGTCAATTAGCAAGGTGTCTTCCATTTTACAAATGGGGTATGCGACTCCTCGGGCACATTTGGGGCCTTCCTTAGGGGCAGGGCAAAGCCTGACCGCTGCACAGCTCTCACACGCCGGCCACGTGGTCAGTACCCCTGACTCGAGGCGGTTTCTGGACTATAGACCTCTGCGTGGATGTGGAACCACGCACCTTAGAGATGCTGGCTTCTGTGCCCAGTGGCATTCTGCACAAAGTGTAAGATCCTTCCCCACAGCACCAGAGCACATATTGTAATGCAGATTCCACTCCCCAGGACTCTGGGGGAGACAGAGCACGATTCACAGCTTGTGCAGTGGCCCCAGAGAGTGCCAGTGTGTGCCAGCTGCCCTGGTATCACATAGACCAGCCACACTCTTGGCACGCCGGAGGGGGGTGGGTGCCATCTCCCATTTTCTGCAAAATCCAGCCTAGGAGCACAGATGAGCTCTGTGTTCTGGGGTGTTCCTGAAGAGATTAGTGCTGTTGTCTGTCACGGACGCCGTGATTGAATCTGGGGAAGTTCGGGGAAGGAGTCGGGGACGGCCAGCTGGCTCCCGCGGACCCCTTCTGCCTGCCTGTCGCCTGCGTCTGAGCTGGCTCGCGCAGCCGCGGCTCTTCCAGGTCAGCTGTGGAATGCGGGGTCAGGAACCATAAACTGCAGTGTGAGATGAGGGCTGTCAGCTTAGCGGAAGGCAGAAAGCATCAATCATTTTTATGAGGTGCTCTGACCTTGTAGAATAGCCAAAACAACTCTGCAGACCCTAAAATATTCTTAAGTTACTTACTATCATTCTAATAATTATTCAGCATGAACAAAACTCTTTTGCTGAAATATGTCCTGTGTAGTCCTTTGTCAGTTACCATGATTCATCATTCCCAGTCAGCGGTAGAGTTTAATCCATTAATTTGAAAACCTTCGTTAAACACATGTTCCAGCAATGCACTAGGAGCTCTGCAGTGGAGTCAAACAGGAAAGGCCTCTGCCTCCAGGAGTTTACAATCTTATTAAATTTCCCTGTCAAATCCTTTGTGGCACTCATCATAAGGACAGATAAATTTTGCAGATTTCAGAAGAAAGATGTCCAAAAAAGACAGCAGAATTCAGGAAAGAGTCACAAGAATTTAAGTCAGGGGATTAGAACAGAAAATAGAGAAGCGACCAAAATGATTGTGTGGTCCTTGAAATATGATACAAAGCAAATTTAATTTTTCCAGGATCTATTGGTAGCCGAGATCCAGGTCCTTTCTCTGATCCTTGACCACAGCTACCCAGAATGTTATGTGGCAGAAAGGAAACAAGCTGAATTCCCAGACAGCAGGAACTTCCAAAGAGAGAACTGAAGTATACTAGCAATAAGTTTGGTTTTAACTGATATTTTCTGTGTAGTACTGAGAGATTTACTAAGTATTCACGTGTAGGTAGATTCCTTCAACTATTTACTTGTGAACAATAAGGATCTTGTTCAATCAGTTCATTGTAAAGACAAATAAGCCTATGAACACTTTGTTCTTTCCATGCCCTACCTGTTCTTTTCAATTAGCTTTAAGGTCAAGATCAATTGCCATCCTTCCTTGAAAGTTTCTTAAATCCTCTCTTAGGAACCCATGGCAGTCCTTTCTATCTTGTATGGCGCCCTGGCTTTGCAGAAACTGGGAACATTAAGCTGTCTCTCACTGTTTTATTCACAAACCACTGAGTTCTACAAAAATTTCAATGTTTTCCAGCATCTACGTTTCTCAAACTGTTATAGCCAGAACTGTAACAAAATTTTGTCAAAATAAATTTTTTGGCTCCTCATAAAGCCATTATATTTAGATTCCAAACAAATCAAAGCAGAGAAAAAAGGTGACTGCAAGTTAATCTGTCCATTTATGAGCAGGGAATCCCAAGACTCCGGTTCGGGCAAGCAGAAGCTGTGGCAGGGCCGGGCCGCACTCAGATGGCTTTGTCCACCGTGGTTCCCCATTCCTGTCCCACCTGGGCAGACCTCAGCCAGGGCACCCAGCACAAGTGTCGCCCTGCTGGCTCCCGGGGGAAAGGGAAAGGGGGCTGCCCAGAGGGACCTGGACACCCGGCGGCCCTCATCTCTTGGCTTCCTATTTAGACTCTATGATTTGTAATTGTTGTTTACAAATGTTTCCATTTTAAATGATAACTTTTGTAAGGGCTATGTTAGGATTTGCCCTCTTTTATTTCCTCACAGTATTCCTAGCACTATGCTCTCCACATATTACTTATTCAGGAAATTTCTGTAACATTGAATTGGATCTGCTTTATTTCTGTAACTTATATATTAATTGCACTAAACTCAATAGGCTACAAACAAAGAATGGCTTCGGTTTTTTTTCCACCCTCACTTCCTAACGTCTTTGGGAAAATATCCCTTCACTGCTTCTTTGTGGATTTCTCTGAGAGATCCTATGTTTGCAAAACATAGTTATAGGAAAAGTCCCATTTGGATACCTAAGATTCATTTTCAGGTATTAAACAGCCCAGTTTAGGTATGTTTAAAATTTCAATCTCATATCCAGTTAAAAGTTTCTTCCCTCTCCTTTGCTCAGGCTTAACCATGGTTGGAGGACCTACCATGGGTCTTTGGGACTTTACCTAGATTCTGGGACAATAGAAGTCCCATCCTACTTCTTAACATATTACTGTATACAACCCGAATGGAGAGGGAAGAGACATCTTAGGCACATAATATGTTATACTTGGGTCTACTTGCTTCATGTGAACAAAAACCAAGATTAAGATTTAGTTTAATGTATTTTCAGTTGTTAAATTCTGCCTGGGTTTATAATATGCTGATGATGACAGCACCATTTAGGACTTTAATTGCTCAGGCACCAAATCCAAATATTTTCACTGCATAGAGTAGAAGTATGCTTTGCAGGGAAGAGGCTAATAAAACTTTTGCTTTGCATTCTGAATTTAGAATTAGCATCTGACAATCCCCTTGGAATTATAACTCTTGCATTGTTACACACTAAATAGCTACACTTGTCTTGTTAATAAAATCATAGTAATTGAGTAGCATTTTCATTAAGACAGGAGTGTGGTTCATTTTGTAGATAGATGAAAAAACAACCTGGAGATTCCATAGACACTCTGTTTTTCCATTCAGGTTGCACAGAACCCATATTAATGAGAAAGTGTTTTGAACAAACCTATCAGCAAGTCACATGCCATTGCTCCCTTTGGGGTCTGCACTACATGAGTCCCTGCCTTGGTGGTTATCAGGTGTTTTTCTGTTTCTGGGCTGCCTCATTAGCTGGCAAAGGGGCCACACATATCTGTGTTAGAGACCCACTTAACATTCCCCAGGTATATAGCGAGAACTGCCCCAGACCTAACAGTATCCTGGAGTAGAGGTAGACATTCACAGAGCTTCACTGAAGATGTTCTCCCAACCACATGCATAATTTAAGACACCCCACATGTGCACACCAAGCAAACTGCATTGTGATCTAATAAACCCTGATGTAGAATCCAGAATCTAGTTTTGGTACGGATTCTCCCTCTTTGAGAATTAGCAGGCTGGGTTAACCGATCTACAAGGGAAGTAATCAGGGGTCAGTACAGCCATTCCTGTGCTCCTGAGTACCGCCTTCTGAGATGTGCTTGAACTCCACGTGTATTCTCTGAACACGCGTATCTGGTAACAAGACTGAGGGCTTTTTTGTGTGTTTGTTTTTAATACGTTTTTATTGATTTTAGAGAGAGAGGATGGGAAAGGGAGAGAGAAAGTGAGAGAGAGAGAAATATTGATGTGTGAGAGAAACATCAATTGTTTGCCTCCTGCATGCGCTCCAACCAGGGATTGAGCCCACAACCTGGGTATGTATCCTGACTGGGCATCAAACTGGTGACACTTTGCCTGGCCAGGCATGGCTCAGCGGTTGAGCCTCAACCTAGGATCCAAGGGATCGTGGTTTGATTCCCTGTCAGGGCACATACCTGGGTTTTGGGCTCAATCCCTAGTCAGGGGCATGCAGGAGGCAGCCGATCAATGATGATTCTTTCATCAGTGATGTTTCTATCTCTCCCTCTCTCCCTTCTCTCTGAAATCAGTAAAGATATATTTAAAAAACACCCCCCTCCCTCCCCCCAAAAAACACACACACCTGGTGACATTTTGGTGCACAGGGCGATGCTCAACCCACTGAGTCATGCTGGCCAGTGCAAGACTGAGGCCTTTCAGCTGTGCGGCAGGGCCTGGATGAAGGCAGTGGAGCATCTTGGCAAGCTGTCCGTGTTTGAACAAGTGCCCCCTGGTCCTAAAGGGTGGACAGGTACGAGGGGTAGGCAGAAACTTTGTGTCCAAATAAAATCCCTCGTATGTATCTGCACAGACCCTCAGCTTAAAATAAAATTAGGCAAATATAAGGAAACTAGTTTTAGGCCAGTTAGTATTTCAGTAGACACTCAGATGCCATTCCAGGACTGTAACACCAGGCTTCTTTGAGCCATAGATGCAATCAGGGTATTTGGCAGCATTGCCAGAGCTAGGTACCCAGCACAGCACTGAGCTCTAGGGAAAATTTCACACAAATCTTCGTTATTACCCCTACCCTCCAGAGCCTCAAAATCTCCATTTTAACTATCCCCTTGGCAAATATTTATTTGGTATCATAAAAGGTGCTGAAGGGACAAAGAATGTAAATCATAATCAAAAGGTACAGACTTCCAGTTATAAAATAAATAAATCATGGGGAGGACACATAATATGCAGTGTGGTGACTCTAGTTACTAATTCTGATTTGTACATTTGGAAGTTGCTAAGAGAGTAGATCTTAAAAGTCCTCATTATAAGAAAAGAAATTATAACTGTGTGTGAGCTTATGAAATAGATTAGATATTCATAGAGCAAAAAACTTCAGGCCCTCAGGCCTAGATTTAAAATACCTGGAGCCTTTGCTTTTGGGCTGAGGAACAGGCTGGGGTTTTCTCTGTATAGACAGCTAAAGAAATGCCCAGGCTCTGGGGCCACTGGTGACCCTCTCTCTCCCCCACCCACTCCTGGCTGAGACCAGCAGACCCAGCTTTTGCTCAACAGGAAGACTAAACCAGTGTAAAAGAGTTAACCATCCAACTTCACATGGAAGGAATATATAAGGAAAGTCAGCAATGTATGAGACTGCTGTTAAATGAGCAACTAACAATGACTTAAAGAGAAACATGCACCAGTGGCTTTAGTGGTTCAATGTATGATTGGGGCAGGGGGTTGGGGTGGGGAATGGGAGGAGTAAAGGAAATGCCAGGCACAAAGTTTGTCTTTTTGGTCTTCAAAGGTTCCTTTAGTTTCCATCATTATAAAATCTTCCTTTGAGATTTTTTTTTTTCTCCTGCAAAGCCTCTGTTGACATGAAAGCAGATTACCTTGAAGGCAAAGCATACTAGCCCATGAGTATCTATTACTGCTTTAGAATGGTTCAATGGTTCACTTTCAAACAGGTGAGCCGCACAGCTGGTGTTTAGGAGCTCCGGCTCTGGAGCACAGACTTCCTGCGGGTTCAGTTCTCAGCTCCACCATCACAAGTTGCCAGACCTTGGGTGATCCATTCCACTTCTCAGGGCCTAATTTTCTCCATCTCTGAAGTGAGTCTCAAATCTGTGGTTCTCTGCGGTTCCTTGGTATCATCTTGGTAGTTGCCTAAAAATTCACGCAGTTAAAGTACACAATTCTGTACTTTTTAGTATATTGTGCAACTGTCACCACTATTTTATTCTAGAATATTTCTATTATGCCCCAAAGAAACCCCGCATCTGTCAGCAGTCACTCACCATTCCACTTTCCGCTCTGCCCCTGGCAACCACTATAATCTACTTTCTGTCTCTGTGGATTAGCCTGTTTTGAGCATTTCAAACTATAGGAATCACACACTATGTATTTTTGTGTGTGTCTGGTTTCTTTTACTTAGCATGTTTTCAAAGTTCTCCCACGTTGTAGCATTATCTGTGCCCCATTTCCTTTTATGGCTGCGTAATGTTCCCTTCTATGGAGGTGCACATTTTGTTTTGTTTTTAATTTTTAAATTTTATTTTTGTTTAAAATATTACAGATTTCCCTTTTTCTCCCCAATGACCCATTCCACCCCATCCTTTCCCCCTCCCCAGTCCCTCTCCCCACCATTGTTCGTGTCCTTGGGTTGTGCATATATGTATATAAATTCTTTGGTTACTCTCTCCCCCTCCACCCACCCTCCCTTCTCCATCCCTCTGACATTCGTCAGTCTCATCTATGCTTCCATGTCATTGAATCTATTCTGTTCATCAGTTTATTAAGTTCTTTAGATTCCACGTATAAGCGAGATCATGTGATGTTTGTCTTTCTCTGCCTGGCTTATTTCACTTAGCATGATTTTCTCCAGGTCCATCCATGCTGTGCCAAAGGGTATGAGATCCTTCTTCTTTACAGCTGCGTAGTATTCCATGGTGTAAATGTCCCACAGCTTTTTTATCCACTCATCTACTGATGGGCACTTGGGCTGTTTCCAGATCTTAGCTGTTGTAAACTGTGGAGGTGCACATTTTGTTTATTCATTCATCCATGATGGACATCTGAGTGGTTCCCCTTCTTGTCCATTACATGTAATGAATATCCTTCTACCAGTTTTCGTGCGGACATGTTTTCAATCCCCTTGGGTATATCCTAGGAGTGGGAATTACTGGTTCATTGTTTAATATTTTTGTAGGTGTGTTTTTAGTTCTTTATTTTAGTTTGCTATTCCTTTCTTCTGTTTTGCTTTCCTTCGGTTAGAACATTTTGTTTTCACTTTGTTGTGGGGACGAGAGCCTCAGTCATTGCCTGACTGCCTTGCTGTGTGTGTGGGCTGGCTGACTGTAACCTGGGAACGTGGACTCACTGAATTACGGATGGACGTTCTCTGCTACGGGCCCTTCTCTGTTTCCACCGGGGCTATTTCTGAGTATTGAGAACAACACAGACAGGGCTAGTCATTTCATTTCCTACTTCTTACTGTTGCCTCATTCATTCTCCAAAGAATCATCTTCAGTATGGTTCAGAGTGCCAAAACTCCTGGGTGGAGCATCTCAGAGAAAAGCCCCTGGATGAGCCTGACTCCACAGAAAAAGGGTGGAGATGCTCACTCCTGACCTGCGAAGAGGTGGTCTGGAAGCTTCTTGCTCATCAGAGCAATAACAGAGGGAATCGGGGGTGGGTTTGACTGGATGTGCTGATCATCAGAATACATCTTGGCCGTCAGCAAGTCCAGCGTTGTGCTGGGGGATGATAAAGCCCGACGCCCGGTTAAAAGGTTCCGATCAATGAGAAGAAGCTTGTCTGTGCAGTGGAAATCCTTTCACTGCAGGAGTGCGGAGTCATAGAGAGAAGGGCAGAAACGTGTTTGCCGGTTCCCTGGAAGGTCCCTTTTAAGCACTGAGATTCCTAGAGCTGGGGGTGGGGTCTCAGATGTCATCAAATAGGTTATTAATGTTTCAAGGATTACAGAATCATAAAGTTAAATATGGAGAGTAGCTATTAAGCTCTCTAATCCCTCAACTGTCAATACCTGCCTCTTCCTCTTATCCTCTCTGTGCGCGTCCAGGTAGGTTGTCACGTCTGGTTTATTTTTTATTTATTTTTAATTATATCCTTAGTGATTTCAGAGAGAGGAAGGGAGAGGGAGAGAGAGAGAGAGGAACATCAATGATGAGAGAGTCACTGATCGGCTGCCTCCTGCACGCCCCTGACTGGAGGTCAAGCCTGCTACCCGGGCACGTGCCCTGACCGGGGATCGAACCGCAGTCTCCTGGATTCTAGGTCGACGCTCAACTGCTGAGCCACGCCCGGCTGGGCTATCACGTCTAGTTTAAAACGACGCCTGTGACTGGGCTTCCTCCTTGTGAGATTGGATAGGAAGTTGGCCCGAGTGGTTTCCTAAATCAGAGACATGAGAGGCGTAAGTGAGGTGGGTCTGACATGAAGCTCAACAACAAGGTGGTACCTGCTGGGGGCAGAGAAGCTGGGATCCAGTTTCAAAGACACAATTAGAAGCAGTCAGAGAAGAGGAGTGTCTTATTTATGGGGAGCTGGTCCTAACATTTGTCATAATTGGAGTAGGTGGCTACCGGCTGTTTTGATTTCAAATGTGCCCAGACGCCCCCCCATGTCTCTAGCTTGTGCATGACTATGGAAAACCCACCATTAGTGATGCCTTCCTTTGGGTTAGAATATGAATACATTTGCCCTGACAATCGCTCACCTTGATATATATTTAATGATCAGATTCTTTCCAAATAGCAGTTCCTAAAGACAGATTTCCATGGGACTGGGGTCAGAGCAGGGTAGTAAAGTGGAGAGGAAGTCAGCTTTATGGCAAAAGCAGCACAGTCTGTGAAAAGCTTGTGTCTCTGGGTAGCAAAAGGTACTTATCTGGAGGAGAATTTAACAATGTGAAGGGCATGGGTTCTTCTTCCCTGACCCAGCTGCCCTCTGCCTGGGGCAGACCAGAGCAGACACATCAAAACAACTCTGCTCCTCCATTTCATTCCGGACCCTGAGCAAACTTCCAACTTCCCATCCCTGATGGTCCAGCAGGAATCTGGGGCTGCAGACTGTCGGAGGCTGCAGACAAATTCTTCATCCCAACGTGTGGCAGGCAGAATACTGGGTCCCTTAAAGATGTCCCTTATGTCCTCCCCCCAGAACCTGTGGATAGTTTACTTTATGTGGCAAAAGGGCCTTCGCAGATGTAATTAATCTCGGGACCTGGAGGTGGGAGATTATCCTGATTATCTAGGTGGGCCCACTGTAATCACGAGTGTCCTTAAAAGCAGAGAATTATTCCCAGCTGAGGTCAGGGAGACATGATGAGGGAAGAAAGGTCAGAGAGATGCAAGGCTACTGGCTTGGGAGATGGAAAAAGGGGACTGTGAGCCAAGGAATGCAGAAAAAAGGAGCGGAAGGGTTTTCCCCTAGAGTTTCTAGAAAGGAACACAGCACTGCTGACACCTTGATTCTAGCCCGGTGAGACATGTGTTGGATTTCTGGCCATCCGAACGATATTAATTCTGCATTGCTTTAAACCACTAAGTGTGTGGTAGTTTGTTAAAGCAGCAATAGAAAATAAATACCAGGGGGAAGCTGGAGTCAAGTTAATCCCCCCTTGTCCCTCACCCCATGCTCCAAAATTAGGGCTCTCTTGCTATCTCCTCTGTGGCAGACATTCATTCCCATTTAGCTCTCTATTTCCTCAGCCATGTTATTCACCAAAACATTTCTATTCTACTCTTTGAAACCGCTTTCAGTGAACAATAATAGATGCCATTGATTAAGTTCTTTAATATATTATCTTACTTACTTGTCACATATTATAAAGCACTTGAATCTTATGTATACAGAAACTAAAGCTTGAGGGGGTAAAGTAACTTGCCCAGGCACACACAGCAGGGAGTGGCGGTGGTGGGGTTCAAACCAGACCCATAGCCCGTATTCTCGGCCTCTGTTCCAGTGCTTCCCAAACAGCAGGTCACAGAACAGCAGCTCCAAGGGGTAGGAAGAAGGATTAGGAGGAAAGCCAGTTCTATGGCCTGATGTCTGCTTCTATCTTTCTGTTTCCTCGCTGCTGTCCGTTGAAGTCCAGGTCACCCTCGAGATCCCAATTTGCAGGCTGTTCGCTCTGCACCTGCCGTCCTCTTGGGGCTTTCATGCCTGTGCAGCGGGCCCATCTGGCATCTTGCTTCATAGCCCTTTCCTTTGGCACCTGTGTCCTCTGCCCACATCACTAACCTACCAACACAGATCGGTTTCTGGAATGCCAGCCTCCAATCTCTAGCTGTCTGCCCGGTCTCTTCTCTCCTTTATTCCCTCAACACCCCCTCTTCTCAAAGGTCTTTGATTCCTTGGCCCTTCTATCTTTCTAAGTCTATAGCCCCATCCTGACTAACTAGGTGTGTATCAGAATCACCTTTCTCCCCCCAAACTGCTAACCAGAGGACCTGGGAATGGGCACTCGCACTAACTAGTGATGCACAGCCAAGGCTGAGAACCTCTGTTCAAAAGTAGCCTGGACTCCTGGGGGAATCCCATACACCCCCTAGTCTTCCTTTTACCTCTGTCTTCCTCTCTAACTCTCACACTGCTGTACCCTGCAAACGCTCCAGAATCTGGGTAAATCTCACAATCTGTCTTCACTACTGTTTTAGTTAGAAACTTTGCACTGCAGGTAACAGAAACCTCCTTCTGCCAAGCTCAGATCATTTTATTTATTTTATATATATCTTTATTGATTTCAGAGAGGGGACAGGAGAGGGAGAGAGAGAGACAGAAACACCAATGATGAGAGAGTCATTGATCGAGCCCGCAACCCAGGCATGTGCCCTGACCGGGAATCGAACCCCGGTCGCCTGGATCCTAGGTCGACATTTAACCGCTGAGCCACGCCCGGCCGGGCTCAGATCATTTTAGAAGGAACTTCTTATAAGAAAGCTGCAAGGATGCCTAGAAACAGAGGCTGGAGTTCTAGAGGAAGTCAGGACATCATCTGCATCATCACCTCCACTTCCCTATATGCTTCTGCTTCATTTTCCTCTCTTGCTACGACTCCTTTCTTTGTTTTCCAGCCCTCCTGGTAAGAAGTGGCTACCACCAATAACTTCTAAATTTACAGTATGAGAGACAGCAGACTGAGATGGGAGCTATTAGATCCAGTTTAAAATTCCTGATATAGGGGTTCTAATAGCCCCAGACTGGATCAAGCTCTCGCCCCAGGGCCAATCAACCGTCTCCGGTAAGGGTGAGAGCACAAGGTATGAACATGGCTGTTCCCCCAATAACTCGTATGCCCACATAATGGAAGGGGTAGACAGAGCTGTAGTTCTCAGAAAACCGGGGGGCGGGAGGGAGAGCCACGCAGCCAGATCAGCAGCAGGGTTGCTGAATATCCTGGAGGACATTTACCCAGGTATGAGAAGTGGTACCATTGCAAAGTTTGTTCTACAGTGTCAGCTGTGTCCACGACAGAGTCCGACAACAGTTTTATTCATTAGTAGTCAGCTGTTTCGGCCACCTAAGCTGATTTTAAACCTTCTCACAATCTTTCCACCACGTCCTAATTTATAGAAAAAATAGAAACCACTGGTCAGAAAGCCTTTCAACACTCAGTTACTTCTCACTGAGAAACTGATCTGCACCCAAACCTTCCATCTCACATACTTTCTTCTGTCCCTTCCTGCTCAGGCAACCCATCCTTCTATGATATGTCTTCATCTGCTCTTCCTGCAGGTTCTTACCCCTCCACCTGTAACTGTAACCATGGTTCAAGGTCAACCTTCTCTTATAAATCTCCCTATGGCCCTAGCTCTCTCTTCCTTACTTTACAGTTAGACTTCTGCCTTCAGATTTTAGTTTCCAATTTCATCCTCAATACACTCAATCTGGCTTCTGCCTGCCCCACCCCTCCTAACACCAATTTCTGATGACCTCTCCAGCTAAGGTCACCAATGACTTCCTAATTGCCAAACCCAATGGGTGATTTCCAGCCTCTGTCTTAATGTGCCTCTCTGCTGTATTTGACACGATCTTCTAAATATGTCTTGAGTCATTTCTTTTCTCTCTCTCCCTGTGGCCATGCCCAGCCCTCTTCAAATCTCTCCTGAATGCTTGTAATAGTGCTTTTAATGGCTTCCTGGACTTTAGTTTTACCCAACTCTTCCTATTGCTATTAAAGTTATTTTTTAAAAACAGAATCTGACCAAGCCACTCTCCATTGCTCTCCATAGCTCACCAAATGGGTGAAAAATCCTTAGCCTGGCATTTAACACCTGTTATGCCATGGACGCCATCAACCTTTCCTTCACATCTCCTACCCCTCTCCTCTCTGCCTCCTGTGTCTTCAAATACCCCACTACTTGTAGCTTCCTATATGAGCCACACTCGTGCCTATGCTGTTCCTTCCCCCAGGCTGCCCTAGCATATTTCCATCTTTACATCTCAGCTTAAAGACTCCCTCTTCTGTGAAGCCTTTCCTGATTGCTCCAGGCAGGGTTCATTGCTTTCTTGGTTCCCATGCCCCCTGTCTGTTTCTCCATCATAGGGCTTCTCATATTGCATATTTATGATTTCTTTACATGTCAGCTTTGCCCACAACTGGATCCACAAGATCACAAGCTCCTCAAGGGCAAAGGAGGGGGTTGAATCATTCTTAGTTAATAAATAGGTAATAAATGAATGAATAAAGAGGAAGGGGGCATCCAGGGAGACTGGGAGAGGCAACACTAGTTGACCCAAGAGACTGCGCCACAAATATGTGGACAATCCCTACCTTCTGTACTTGATATTTAAGCTGTTTGCTTCAGTGGCACATCCCCTGACTCAGGTAAACAGTGGCTGCTTCCTCTTTGCATCTACTTCCTTTGAAAGCGCATATGAAAGCATTGCTAAGCTTCTCTGGCTTCTACCTCTTTAGTTTTCTCCCTAAAATCCAATTTTGAAAAGCAAGTCGAGGAGTTCAGCCACTGAAAGATCTTTATTGATTTATTTTGCCTTCCTGATTTATTAATGGGACTACTTTCTCCTTGATATTTCTTTTTTCCCCTCTCTGATGTATTTGTAAAAGCACCACCTCTTCCTTTTAACCCCTATGCATTAGGTTACCCCAGCCTCTGGTTTCCCTTTTCATCCATACTGACTCTAGTTGAAAAACCTTTATGTCTCCAGCAAAATTTTCAAATGATCCAAAATCTTCATGTTGATAGTTTGCTCTATTGATCTGGGAGGAAATAAAATGTTGGAAACATGAGCATAAACAGTTTTTAAAACCATGGGAGTGGATGAGATTGCCTGGGAAGAGAGGAGAGAAAAGAAGGCCCTGACTATCTAGTTTGTTCTATCCATATGATGCTAAATAACTTGTAAGTTTTGTAAAAAGTTGATAATTTCTTGTTGACTTAAACTATCTTTAACTGGATTAACCCATTGGTATGGTAGTCCTGATTAGATCATGGCTGCATAAATCAACATTTTCCCATTCCTCCTTAGAAATCACCTCCTACAGCAACACAGAGGAAATACATTATCTCAACTATCTCCCCATCTCCATTTTTTTCAAGTGAACTTATAAAACAGATGCAGTCTTTGGACTCCAAAATGTATGAAAAGGCTGGCGAAAGGAGGTGAGATGTAGCAGAAGCCATGTGGAAGAGGCAAAGAGAAGAAACATGGGTTCCAGTGGGAAGGCCTGGTAATACCAGGTCTCAGAAAGTACCAGAAAGAAAATATTTCTCTAGGGCAAGAGGCTCCTTCCCAGAAGACAAATCTTTTTCTTCTCTCTGGACCTGCTATGTTTCACAGAAGGAAGCGGGACCATAGGCTCACACAGACATGCCGTATTGGCAGGAAACCTCTGTCTCTGAGGTAGTAGAAAAGAAAAATTTTTGGTTTATAAAACCTGACAACTGTAAGACTACCCTGACTTCTTTTTCACCTATAGGAAACTCTTCAATAAAGTTGGTCTAGGGCAATCTAATTCTTTCAATAATGAGCAATAAAAATAAAATAGCACAACACTGATAAAAAGATACTGAAAGAAAATGGAAGAAATGAGTAACAATAGAAAGAAGACCTATCCAAAATTGTATAGTCATCCCTTGGTGTCCACAGGGTATTGGTTCCAGGATCCCCCCACAAATACCAAAATCTGTAGATGTTCAAGTCCTTTATATAAAATAATGTAGTATTTGCATATATCCTATGCACACCCTCCCATATGCTTTAAATCATCTTTTGATTACTTATAATACCTAATACAATGTAAATGCTATGTAAATAAATAGTTGTTATACTGTATTGTTTAGGGGTCAACTTGCTGGAAGTTTTTTTGAATACTTTCAATCGAGGTTGGTTGAATCTGCTGATGTGGAACCGACTGATACAGAAGGACAACTGTACATAAAAATTATGACTAAACATTTTGTCGTGATTTAAAAAAAAAGAAATAATTGTCTTTAGGAAGGAAGACTCTCAAAACTAAAATGAAAGAAATCAAGGAAAATATGGCCAGGAGATAAAGTAAGAGCGAGGAGGAAAGATGTAGAAGGAAAAACAAACATCACAGAAATGAAGGCAAAATTTGAAGAAGCATAAAGAATTGATAAAATTGAATATGTAGTGGGGAACAGAAAATAGAGGCAGAAAACCTGACAAAATAAGTAGGGGAAAACATGGGAGTTTAAAGGAATAAAGAGAAAAAAGATAGATATGGAATATAAAGGGCAATCCAAAATTTACAAAATCTCTAAAGACAAAAACACAAACAATGAAACTTGGAAAAATGGAAAACATAACACAAAATAATATAACACAACTATGATTGCTACATCAATCAATATAAATGAGCTTAACTCTCCCACTAACAAAAGTATTTACAGCTTAACTAAAGAAAAACCTAACTCTGGGCAATAGACAAGCCTAAAATAAAGCGACTCAAAAAGGTTGAAAATAAACTAATGGGCAAAATGTATTGGGCAAATGAAAACAATGAGAAAGCAAGCACTGAGATGTCAACATCAGCCAAGGTAGAGTGCAGTCCAAAAAGGCATTAATTGAGTCAAAGGAGGAAGATTATAATTCTCAAGTATGAAATAATGCACAATGAAGATATCAAATCATGGTAGCTGTGCACTTAACTGCATAGTGTCACTATTCATAAAGCAGAAGTACAGAAAATAACGGAGAAAAAGGTAGAAACACACTAAAATTGTATCCATTAAGGGCTTCACAACTGGACAAGCATTAAGAAAGACAGTAAAATAAAACTAGAACTTAAAAAAAATTAAACAACTCTTCCATTAGAAATTTTAAAACTTGCTCTGAGAGCTCTTGAGTCAATGAGGAAATAAAAACTCAAGTTAGAAAACAATGATAATTAAATCATTGCTGATCAGAATCTAAGGGATGCAGCAAAGTACAGAAGAAACTTTATAGCCATAAATACATAGATCAACAAAAAGTAAGAATGAAAATAAATGAATTAGGGAGTGGTATCTGATAGCCCATGAATATACACTGTCAATCTCCTTTCCAACAAGAATGGTGCCAAATATAATATAAATATGGAAGTGAGAGCCAATTTTGTTGACCTACAGAAATAGTTTAAGTGCATATGTATGCATCTTTTTTATTTTGAAGTATTTGATAGTCTATCTTCACCACTTCTTGAAAACATAGGCTTAGGATTTAAAGAAGAGTTAGCTAAACAATTCTTTTCTACTCTCTCCCCCAGGTGTACATAAGATCGAGAGCCAAAGGGATGTATGGGTCAGGAAAGAGATAAAACACTCAAAATAAGATAATAGGAAAGTTTATTTATACAGGTGTCAGTAAGGACAGTGATTTTCAACCTTGGCTGACATTAGAATCACCTGGAGAGCTTTTAGAAAACATCAGTGTCCCTGGTCTTTCCTTTTGTAGCACTTCATAAACAATTTGTGTTTATTTTATCAATGTCTACCTTTCCTGAGACCATAAGTTTCATGAGAACAGAAACATCTTCCATTTGGCTTCCCAATGTCTTGTTCAGTACCTGCTCAGTCACTCCAGAAATTTTAATTTAATTGGTCTTAGGTGAAGCTCACAAATTGGTATTCTAAAAAACTCCCAGGGATCCTAAGGAGCATCAGGGCTGGGGACCACTGGTGTAGGATGTCCCTGAGGGAGAGTGCAGTGACCTGCGCTGACCACAGACCAGCTGTTGCCACCCTAATGCTCAAAGAGGTCGGCAGAGGGAATGGCCCCTGAAACCTGGAGGTATAGCCCAGGCCACCTTGAGAGGAGCAGTAACCTTTGATCAAGGGGCAAAAGCTATTAGAGGCAAAGTTGCAGAGAGACAACCTGACCTTATTTTCCTCCCTCCTTCCATTAGCTGAAGCCAGTTAGATGTCTTGGGGACAGAATCATTGCCGCAGTCACACTGTCAGCCTGTCATGGCAGCGAGCAGGGTGGAGGAGACCAGAGAGTGCTCTGGAGAAGCAGATGAAAGCTAACGAAGCAAAGGTGGAGGGCATTCCTCCCAACCGATGTCCTCGTCAACATATTACAACTGTTGGAGAAGACACTGAGGATAGATGAGATGATGGTGATGAGTTGTAAGATTTTGAGCTGCTACCACTATCTGGAGAGCTCCTCTAACCCATATGTGTCAATGAACAAAAACTAGGACGTGAGTCAATGAATGAATGAGTGAAGGTGGGTAGGTGAGAGAGAAGTTGTGCTGGCCTACGAGAAAAGGTAAACTTAAAAAGCGAAATGTTTCAGGCACAGCTGGGGGCCTATGATCTGCCGTCTTCCTGTCCCGGGGAGAGGTGGAAAGCACACCTGCCACCCTGCAGGCCTTTGCACTGTGCTTCAGGCGGCATCGTCTCACCCACAACGCTACACTGAACTCCAGTCTTATTCCTTATGTGTGTTTGTATGCAGGAGGCATTCTCAGACAGGGGCAGGCCCTATTCTGATAAAGTTCTCGGCAAGGTCCTGCTTAACATGTGGCTCTTCTGGGGTCACAATATTGTGATGTCAATTCTAGTGTTACCGACTTACTTACATGGCTTGAGACTGGGGAGTGATGTGAGTCACATCATGGCACACACAATATTGATTTGTTCAGCCATTAAAGGACCATGTAAATGAATGTGTATATACATACGTGCATTTGAATCCATGAGCCGTATATAACATGCAGCTGTAGCGCCGGTGCAATTCCAGGGTTAACTACCTCGGTTTCCTTATAAATACGGGGAGGAATGGCTAAGACAGTGCTCTCAACTGAAGGATGCATGATGAGGGCTTGTTGCACACAGGCCAATGGGCACAGCCTAAAGTTTCTGATTCAGTAGCTCTGGGGTGGGACCTGAGATTCTGCATTTTTAATAAGCTCTCAGCTGATGTAGAAGCAGCTGGTTGGAGGACCACAGGACTGAAGTACAGAGATTTGTCTCTTCTGGTTCTCATTCTTGGTCACTCATTTTCTGCTTCTGAAAACTGCAAATTCGCACTCTGGTGATTCATGTTAGCTTTGTGTGCTAACTGTAGAGCAGCCTCATGCCTTTCACTGCAATTGCTCTTCAGCAGTCTTTTTATTTTTTAATCCTCACCTGAGGATATGTTTACTGACTTTTAGAGAGAGGACTTGAGAGAGAGAGATCAGTTGTATCAGTAGTCCCCTATATGAACCCTGACTGGGGATGGAACCTGAAACCTTTTTGGTGTGTGGGACAACTGTCCAACCAACTGAAACACTCAGCCAGGGCTCAGCAGAGTCTTTAGTCTTTTTCAGTTTAAAATTTTTGTTTCACTTAGTTGTTTATCATAAGTTAGATCTCACATATTTTATCACATCACATAAATAAGCCTGATAGTATACTTACCCAATGTGGGGAAAAACAACAACAACCTTTAGATGCATATAAGTGTTTTTTACACTTGCCTGACTGAGCTATTGGGTATTACAGCCATTGTATATAGCTTCTCACATGGCTCCCAGTGATCCCCTCCTCCTAGTATTCATGCCTCTGTATAATCTTTCAATTATGGGCTGGATCTAGTGATTTTCTTCTGGTGAT
Organism: Miniopterus natalensis; assembly: GCF_054644295.1. NCBI lineage: Eukaryota > Metazoa > Chordata > Mammalia > Chiroptera > Miniopteridae > Miniopterus > Miniopterus natalensis. Next base: position 45,475,839 of record NC_142087.1, read on the forward strand.
TTTCTTCGAATGAACAAATATGGATATCACTTCTGTGATTAGGTAGTAAAAGATCAGGACTTCTATTTTGTTAGCAGGCTCTCTCAGCAGAGTCTTTATCATCTGAACGTTTTTTTACTCTGCTTGGATCTATCAGTATTAGTTACTGCAGTAATCCATTCATTACCAGAAGGTAAGAAGGTATAGTTTTCTCCACCTGTATCACTGAATTTTGCCAAATTCAACTGATGACCACCAACAGGATTGATGTTTTTCTACTCCTACAGCTGCTCTTGGTGGAGTTACATATGGCATTTGCTTCAGATTGGCCAAGAAACATGTCCTGGCTGTACCGTTTATTGGCTATGTAACATTGGATAAATGATTTGGACAATTTTCTCATCTGGAAAGTGGGGTTATTAATTCCTTCAGAGTCTGTGATGAGATAAGAGATACACGAGGAAAAATACCTGGCTCAGTGAATGTTAACTAATAACGAGTCACCCTGGATTTTGGCAAAAACCCCCAGTAACTTTCAGGATGAATGTTACCTGAAAAAAATTATTCTCGTCCCTCTTAGTATGAATTTACTTTTAATTAATTCTAAGGGCAATGGTTCTCAAGCTATGTTTTGAAAGGCACTTGGCTTAATGATAAGAACGCACAGTCTAAGTTGGCATTAGAATCTGGTCTCTGACATTGACTAGCTATGCAACCTTGGGAGTATACCTTAACCTCAGTTTCAGCATCTGTAAAATGAGGATGGGACTAGAACCTTCCTTGGAAGGTTATATGAGGATTAATTAATATAATGCATGTCTAGTACTTAGCCCACTATTGGATATTTCATAAGCACTCAATAAATTTTAATTACTCTTGTTAGGTTTTGGAGAATGATGGAATCTAATGAATTAGACCTAGATTTTGTGCTTCAAAAATAATAAAAAATAAATAAATAAATAATTCATCATAAATAGAATGTTTTCAATTTGGTTTTCCTTTATTACATTTTTAATCTTCAGCGATGGTTATAGTTTGTTTTCTAACGAGTTTAGGGGAAAAAATGGTCCTTATTATAATAGTTCTTTCCCCTCAAACTCCAGCACTTGAAGGGTGCTTTCTGGGTGAGCTATGTGGGGAGTTTAACTTTATTGAGAGAGGCATTGTGCTAAGTACAGTTCACCTTTAAACCACCTGGGTTTGAACTGTGTGGGCCCTCTTATACACAAATTTTTTTTTTTCAGTAAATACCTGTATTTTTTTTCTATTCATGGGTGGGAGTCCATGGATGCTAAGGACTGACTATATGCATTGATCTATGCCATTTAAAAAAAAGATTTTTTACTGATTTTTAGAGAGAGAGGAAGGGAGAAGGAGAGAGAGAAACATCAATGTGAGAGCAAAACATCGTTTGGCTGCCTCCTGCATACCCCCTATGGGGGATGGAGCCCACAACCCGGGGCATGTGCCCTGACCAGGAATTGAACCAGGAACCTTTCAATGCACAAGACAATGCTCAACCAACAAAGCCACACCAACCTGGGCTGATCTATGCCATTTATATAGAGGACTTGAACATCTAAGAATTTTGATATCCATGGGAGTCTTGGAACCAATCTCCTACAGATACTGAGGGACAACTTAAGTTTTAGGGGAGTCAAAAGTTACATGTAAATTTTCAACTGCATGGGGAAGGCCAGCACCCTTAACTCCTGCATTGATTAAGGGTCAACTGTATTTCATAAATGCTATAGCTCAAGTATATTTCACAATTACCCTATGAAGCCAATATTTTAGGTCAATGTTTAAGGTCTGTGAAGTTATGCATATATCATCTATTTTGTAACAAAATGTTCCAACTTAATATGATAGAACTGGAAGTATGAATATTTTGTGTTCCACAATTGCCCTGCTTTTCATTCGGCCACTATCAATTGAGTGAACAAATTGGGAATTATTGTTTGATTACTTCTCATATCATACTATTAAATAACACATTGTGGAGGTAAGTCATAGAATTTTGCTATTACACTTTTTAGTTAGTGATGAACTATACACTTATGCCCACACATTCTATAGACTTATCCACACACAGGGATATACACCTTCTTAAATTTATTCATATTTAATGATCAGAAACTTTTAAGAGTGGATGAAATGAATATACTATTTCCTCTACTCATCATATCTTGATTTTAGCCCAGTTAAATTTGGCTTGCTGCTTGCTTAGTATAATGCTCAATAAATTCTTGTTGAATGAGAGGAAATCATGTCAAATTCTCCAACATCTATGCAATAGCCCCAACAGTTAATTATGTTCAGGTCTCCTCCGTCCCAGGGCTCCCCTAACAAATTGGGAGAGTCATTGACCTATGTCTCCACATTCTGACCATTTCCCCTTCCAGTTCACTGATAAACATTTTTCCATAGAAGGCCAGTGGGCCTCCTTGCCTGGTAGGCCCAACAACTACAGCTCAGGAAAGGATGAGGACTCCTTTGTTTATGAACTGCCTGAGCCTACCAGGGAGGTCATGACTTTAAAAATATTTTCCCCACTCTGAGTGCTGGAAAGAATCAATCCAGTGTCTCCCAAAGAGGCCTGGAAGAGTCATATTGATGCAGCCTGAAGCTTTGAAGCACTTTCCTGGTGCAGAGGGGCCACTGCTCCTGTTCCCTGTAATCAAGCTGGTGGCGGTCTTCTGATGGGGCCACTGTTGTTTTGGGACAAGTGTTCGTACCACCCTGATGAGGGATACAGATATATTTGCCACTGGTGAGCCATTTGTAATTAATGTGTGCTTTGTGGTTTTAATCTGTCTTTAATCTGTAAAGCTATAAAAATTTACAGTGCAATTTTAGAACCAAGAAAAAAACCTAAATTACAGAGCTCAGTCTTTAAAGTTAACCTATTTCATCAGATCAAAACTGTAAGGAGAGTGTCTGCAGAGGTTCTTCCTGCGCTGTTCCCATTATCTTTTCTCAGTGGTCTTGTTTTCTCCCTTACCCAGAAGTCATTGGAAACAGGAGAGCCATCTCTCTGTCACACAGGCACACGCAGTGCCCAAAAGAAAACAAACAGTACAGTACATGGTATATAAAATGAAGGAGGAAAAGAACATCTTAGGTAAATACCAGACTACTTACTTTATGATTTTTAAATGTCATTTTTGCTCCAATATTGACTTTCTTATGGAGGGTGAATTATAGATCCTGCAGCACTGGGGACCAAGGTTTCCTTTCTTCCCCACAGCTGGTCAAGTTAAGAATTGAAGTCATGGTAATTAGTTATAGAGTTTCTTAGCACTGAAGACCAGACTGCTGAGAAAACTCTGCGAGGTGACCCCTCAGGGGAAGACAATACACCCGGGAAAGAACCAGAATGGGCAACAAAGAAGCACAAAACAACTTCCCAATCTTCTTGCAACAAACAGATGTTGCCTCGGGCATTCGCTTGCAAGAATGAAATACAATACAATCTCTCATTTGTCTGACCAGGCTTCTCTCTCCAAGAACTGGTTCCGAGGCAAATTATTTCAGGGTTGCACAGGCTGGTAAAAGGCAGTGGAATTGGAAGCTATCATCCTCAGTGACCTAAGGGCTCAGAAATAATGCTGTGAGAAGGGAAAGGGGTTGAGCTGAGGTCACGGGGAGACCCAGAGCCAGAAACCAGGTCACAGGGAAGGAGGGGGTGGCCAGACTTCCAAGAAGAGGTTTCAGGAAACTAGTTAGAGGGAGGAGGGAGTGGGTGTGAACTGATTCCTGGAGGAGGTTATGGGAGGGGAAATGGGGAAAGAAAGAGAACACTGAGTTAGCACCACTCCTGGCCCCACTCACGGTTTTGATTGTTTGCTTAGGATCTACACAGACAGATTCAAGCTTAAAGAAATGTGGATTGAATTAGGAAAATTCCACTGACATAGACAAAAAAGATGTTAATCCTTGATATCAATGGAGTTAGGAATTGGTGGTGGGGGGAAACCCTTTGCTTTGTTTGCAAAAGATTGTTTGTTTGTTTTTAACCAAATTATGTGAATTAATTTGCCCTGTTTTCCTATATAGGCAAGGGAGCCTACTGGAATTCATGGTGAGTTTTGCCAAAAGCCATATTATCATATTAGAAGTTAAAGGCAAATACTACCATGAACTTGTAATTACTTAAATCTTAAATTTGTGGCTCTCCATCTTCCTTAATCCAACTGCTTCTATAACAATAAGCCATTTTGTGTGCAAGCAATAATGCTCATAATAGCTAACATTTATTGAAAATCCCTGTCTGCCTTGCACTGCATTTGTAACAGTAATGCTAGCCAACACATACAGTGCATCTAGGCATCAGGAATGTTTTAAAAGGTTTACATCTGTGACATCACTGGATCCCACAACAATCCTCTAATATGGGTACAATTATTACCTTCTCTTTACAGGTGAGAAAACCAGGTCCCAGTGAAGTTAAATATGTTATCCCAAAGTTATGAAGCTAGTGAATAACAGAACCAATATTTAAGCCAGACTGTCTGGTTTCAGAGTCTGGGCTCTGAATGCCAACACTAATTTAATCTCAGGCTAACAGAGCTCTTTGAAGTAGGTAGCTACTATTGTTATCATTTCCATTTTACATACAAGGAGATTGAAATTCAAAGATGAAATAACTTCACCAACATTGCCTAGTAAGTGGGAGAGCCAAGATTCCAACCCAAGCCTGTTTACATCCCACCTTAAACAGAGGTAGAGCTGTGGTTGGTAGCTTTAGACTTACGATTTTCAAGCATTAATGTACACACATCACCTGGGGATCTTGTTAAATGTCGGTTTTGATTCCATAGGCCCAAAACAGGGCCCAGGATCCTGCATTTCTTTTTTTTTTTTTTAAACCCTTACCCAAGGATATTTTCTCATTGCTTTTCAGAGAGGTGGGAGGAGAGAGAGAGAGAGAGAGAGAGAGAGAGAGAGAGAGAGAGAGACAGAGACTCCGATTGGTTGCCTCCTGCATGCACCCTGACTGGGGCTGGGATCAGCCTGCAACCAAAGCATGTGCCCTTGACTGGAATGGAACCTGAGACCCTTCAGTCTGCAGGCTGATGCTCTAACCACTGAGCAAAACTGGCCAGGGCAGGATCCTGCATTTCCAGCAAGCTGGACCACAAACCACAGTACACAGTGAGACTTTAAGGGTTGGGGGCCATGAAACAAAAGGTGTTTCTCAGCTGTCCCCCCCCCCCCCATAAGTGTGTGTGGAGTGTCTGTCTCTGGGGGTGAGAGTCTGCACATGACAAATTTAGGCTGGGGATTCTGCAGTTTAAAGTAAACTCTCTATTTTCTTTCCTGAAGCAATACAGAGACCCATTGAGATTCTTTTGCATGTATAACCTAGTTAATTTCCTGAAATCCATGTAGTTATCAAATTCTTCCTAAATGTTATCCCTTCCTCCATAAAATATCTCTTCAAATTTATTTTACATGCATTTCCTCTTGATTTGCATTTATGTCCTTTTGTTCTGATCTACCTAATAAACTCAAATGATCGTCAACCAAAAATTTATAAGATATATCGAGTTTAACACTTCATTCACATTGCTTCTGAATACCTACTTTTAGAATGGAATACAGAAGCCCATTTCATCCAGTTCTCTTCAATCAGAAGATCCTCCATTTAGTTCATTATCTTGAGCTTCCTGCATTATTCTTACCCTCCAAGTTGGCTCTGTCTTTCTTTTCTTTCCTCGTTAAACATCATAACTAGATTCTGAACCTCAAATCTATATGTCAACTGTGGCTTACCCAACCCCCTAGAAGGCTGTAGTACAATACCCTGGAATTTATGATTTATGCCAAGCCCCCTTGTCAGCCTCACTTCTGCTGCCAACTGAGCTGAAAATTGAAATGCTGGCTCAGTCTGTAGGGTCAGACTCTCTGTGTTAACTAATTCATTACTAACCTTAGCTTGAGTGTTTTGCTTACCCAAGAGCACCTCATCTAGAAGAACTGAAATTTCATATAAACTCTCTTCATTCCTTTCCTTCATTGATCAAACTTTTTCAGGGCAACAATTATTTCCCTCTGGGTACTAATTTTCTCCCCTATTTTGTGGCATCCTCAAACAATGCTCACAGGCGTGCTGCAAATCTTTCATTAACTGAAAACATGCAAAGTGCAGGAGGCAGGAGTCCCTCCAATGGAAAATTTGATGCAAAAGCCAAATGAGGTAAATTGCTTTACTTGAACCGCCCTGGGACAGTTTAAACAGTGTTACATATTAGTACATTGCCAAGTTTCAAGATGATGGCAAGTTCTCATCAGAGCCCTAAGCAGTTATTGAAGAAGGGAGACCACCCTTGCCACCCACAGATGCGGCAGTCTTCCTGATAATCACCAATGGACCACTAATGGGAAATACATTGTTCAAGTGGGAGAAAAAAATGATAGAATAGGTCAACCTGGGCCACTGTGACTAGGAAACCCCTTAACTTAGAATCTTATTAATACATTCATGATCTTTGTTTATAGCCACACATTTCATTTTATAATCACACCTACTATATGGGCAATTGTTTGTACTTAAAATTACTACTCTTGCTATTTTTTAAAATTTATCTTTATTGCTGAAAGTATTACACATGCCCCCCTTTCCCCCCCCTTTGACCCTCTCCACTCTGCCCCTGTCCCCACCCCCCCCGGCCTACCTCACCATTGTCTGTGTCCATGGGTTATGCATATATGCATATAAGTTCTTTGGTTAGTCTCTTCCTGCCACCCCCCCCCCCCCCTTTTCTACTCTGGCTATTTTGCACACCTTACCATATTTTGTCTCCTAGAAATACAATCTCAGTGCAATTTATTTTTATTTTGAATTATAGTTATTCTACGGAGTTTCATTTGGTTATGCCTACAGAGATGGGGCAGCTGTACCTTAAGACAATGTCAGTCAAAAGCTATAGGATTGTCATCCATCCAAGATATTAAGAGAGATGTCCCTGGAATAATTTTGATTATTCCTGTCCACTGACTCCTGTCTCCCATAGCTATAATGTCACCAGTTTCTGACTCAGCTTTTCCTGGACTTTGGATTTCAGACTACCCTTGGAAAAATTCTGCCCATAAATTGGGAACTCCCAAAACTAATTGCTTGACTCACTGTCCAAGAGGCTGACTTTTCTGGACTGCAGAGCAAATGTGATCATGCAGACCTCCCAACGAAATGTTTATGCCCCTGGACTTGGGCTGTGACCAGGTTCAGTGACCATATAGGGTGCAAAAACTTGATTATTTTAATAATGAAAAGTACCACCTAAGTTTTAAGACTGGATTGGCTTCTACAATATCAATTCACCTTCATTTAGGAAACGTTTAGCAAGTGGCACCATTGTGTTGAGACCAGGCCTGTTTGGGTGCATCGTGTCTGCAGGATTAGCTTGAGTGACTGCCAGCCTTGCCTGTCAAACCCTCTGAGTAACTGATTCACACCACTGTTCAGCACTTCTGCATATTCAAACCTTGGGAAGGATTCCCAACATCGAGACCTACAGACACATTAAATGCCTTCATGGGGTCAAGGAAGAATGGCCAAGGTTAATGTGCTCTCGTCCCTGATCTCTTTTCACGTGTCTCTTCTCTATTGTGCTGCAAGTGTCATGTCTGCAGGAATGTGCTGTGACCAGAATATACAATCAGAGTCCCACAGCATGTGACTGACAACATTATTCAGCAAGTGGTCAAAAAGAATGCTAGCCAACATCTCTTGAGCCCTGGAAAGTCACGAGATACTGGAGGCAATTATCACAATCAGTCCGCTCCTCCTTCCTGTAGATGGTAATAAAAATGGTATTTATGAAACATCATGGCTGTGGCTTCTGAATTTAGAAAGTCCCTCTGCAGAGGTCTGAAATGGGCTGTGAGCTCTGCCCCAAAGAGTCCTGTGGCTCCTGTTGCCAGAACCTGTTAATTCCTCCATGTCTCTGAGTTTGTCAGTGAAAGGAGAGTGCTGAATCCTTGTCATTGCATATTGACTGACATTTTCTCTGTAGAGGGTCTTCCATGAGCTGGGGAATTTTGCTGGATGATGTTTTGTTCACCGAGATGGGTGATGGTGGTTAAACTCACACATGGGCATCTGGGCAACGATCCCCACTGGGGAGACATATATACAGACACATTAATGTATATATTTAATTGGGTTATAATCTATTGACCATAGATACTAAGGCACTAAGCAAGCAATTAACAAAACAGCTTTGACTAAATATAGTTAGCACTAAATATAGTTGGTTAATTGGTATTTAATATGCTTATTAAATGTCAATTAAGTATCTTTAGCAATGAATTGGTACCTAATTAACTTACTATAGCTATCCTGTTACTTGACATTTGAACAGCTAAATATTCTCTACAAGTTTAATGTTTTAATAAGAAACAAATTATCTATGTATTGCTCATGAATTTTTCAGTTAGTTTAATGGGATTTAAATGTATCTCCCAACTTGGATACATGTTTTTCTTGTAACCAACTGATATTTTACATTTCAGATCACTTTTAAACTTGGAGGGCTGATTAAATGAGAGGAAAAGGCTGTAGAAGTTAGAAACCCTGTGTTCTAATCTTGGTTTTACTAGCGACACCCTGTGTTATCTTAGATATGTTATTTCACTGCTCTGGAGCTTCAATTTCTTCATCTGCTATATGATCTTAAGAATAAATATAATTATTGTAAAAATCAAGTTATATAAAATGTATGAGAGCACTTTAAGCAAGATACCTTCTTAAAACTAATGAGTAAAATTTTGGGGAAGGTTGTATGTAATCATTGTATTGACTGAATCTTCAAATTTTTGTATAAACCCTTAAAATAACTAATGTTGGAATAGAAATCCAATGGCGCCATTTTCTGAATTGTTCCTAAGTATAACACAGGCCTGGTTTTATTAAGTCCCCAGCTGCAGAGACACCTGAGCTTCTCGTCTTCTGGCCATTTTGTTTCTCTTTCGTCTCCTGCCCACAATCCCATTTACTTTATGAATTTGAGCATGTAGCAAAATGTTGGTCTTTTATCTGAAAACTGATGGTTTGTGGCTATGGCTTTATCTCAGTATATGTTGTGCTTCAAATTTTGTATTTACTTACTTAGTTTATGGTCTTAAGAGAGCTCTGTGTTAATTTCACTACTGCTTGCATTTGAAGGCCCTGTGCATGATTTATAATCTTAGCAGCTTTCGTATGTCTGTTGGTAGCACAGAACCATGAAGGCTTTGTGTATCCATTGGTGTTCCTTTATTTTACATCTTCTGTAGTTTATAAACAAGGCTCCCTTTATTAAACACTTGCAATAATTTTAGTGCCAATTACTATCTTGGTTCATTACACCAGAACCTTCACACCCATCAAACATTTGCTTTGCTTAACCTATAAACATGACAAATTAAGAGGTGTTTGGCATGTCTACTTTAGAATTTGTTGTTGGGTCTTTCATAAATGATATTATGGCTTGCATTTACTCCATGTTTTCAAAGTTTTTATCGTTTCAAACTATGCCCATTATTACTGACTAATTTATAGAGGTTGCAGCCAGCCTTGTCGTAGAGACTTAACCCAGTTTTGTTTCTAGGGGCAATATACATTGTTGAAGTTAATTGTTCCCTAACCACTTTTTCCATATGGCAGAGTGAGTCTCTCTGTAATAGCTTTGGAATGATTTATCCAACCTTTTGTCATTATCCCTTGGATATTTCTTGGGAAGTCTCACGAATCTTTGTTGAGTATACTGAAACTGCTACCTCACACCCACCAATTGCCTTAATTTTATCCCCTGCATTGAGATTAGTTCATAATATTTTCTCCACAAGTGAACTGAATGTTATTATCTTTATTACCATGGTTGATGCTATTGTTGTACAGGTGCAAAAATATTCCTATTTCTGCTACTCCTGAATCTTCCCCTATGGACCTATGGTTAGTGATTAGAGCTATATTAGTCATTTATTGACATATATGGAGTTCCCAATTTGTGCTGGAAACAACTGCAGAAATTCAGTTAGAAGTCTACCTTCAGACTGGAGTTAGAAGAGACAGAGGATTGTGTGCTACCTCAACAGGCTGGACAGTGTAGTATAGTGTCTAAAGCCAGGCTCAGCCCAGAGAGACACAGGCTCTTCTTTCCTCTACAGAAATGGTGAGAAATGACTCTTTGCCTCAATTTCTATGCCTGTAAACAGGAGAGGAAAAATAGTACTTACCATGTAGGGCTGGTGAGGAAGGGGAGATGGTATATTTAAAGTACCTAGTGTGACATCTTGCAAATAATGTGCCCCCCCAAAAGTCAGCTATCATTGAGATGGAATGTTCTAAGATATCTAAATATTAAGTATGATTTCAGCAAGTGGAAGAACAGGAAGACACGTTTTAAAGTATCCTATAGCTTTATTAGCATCCTGTTGAAAAGTCAGTATATATGACAGCAAATCTGTGTGCTGAGAGAATATGTGCTGTCCATGAAAACATCATCCACCAGAGCAGCTGGCGCTTTTATTGGTGCTTCCTTTGTCAGCTACAGGGAAACAAAGAGAAAAAAAATGAAACTAACTTCTCTATCCTTATATAATGAGTCGTGCTGACTGCTTTGTTTGAAACACGGCGAAGAAGTTCTGATATTTGTAGGACACATCGTGTTCTGAAATCATTGAGCTGTGTATCCTAACCTGAGTATATCAGGCCACTACATTCCAGTTTCCACGTCAAGATAATAACTGGATTACTTAGGTGTCAAAAGTACAGCACGTGTGTTAAACCACTTTCTGCCTTGGTGTAATGAGATCCTGTGTGGAAGATGTAAACACACTAGTCCTGCACAAGTCAAACGAATAAATGTGATTCTCACCAGGGCAATGGAGCAAGACAAGCACTTGTGAATCAACACTTGCATTTGAAGAGAGCTGGGCTCACCAAAGCTGATTGCTAAGACAGAGTCTGTGCTTGTGTGCTTAAACTGTCATGTGTCAGTTCATTCACTGGGGATTTTACATTAAAAAAGAGAACTACCTTAGGAAACAGGCCATGAACTGGAATTCACATCACTTCATCACTTTTCACTCTGAGTTTATGGCAGAAACACACACACACACATCCCATCTTGGGAGTAACTCTAAAGCAAGTCAGTGACTGGCTATCGAGCATCTACTGTGGTCAGGCAGGCCCCGTGCTAGGCTCTGAGGGACCCAAAATGAAGAAGACAAGGAGCCAGTGGAGACAGAGGCTTATGTACATTCCTTCCTGTGGTGTGATTCAGGCAACACCAAACAAAGGGCTTTGGGATCAAAAGGAGGTAGCAGGTATTTCTGCTGAGCAGTTGGAGTGGGGGCTACAGAGAAAGGGGGGAACATATTGGTGAAGAAAGTATATTACTCAGTTCCTGAAACATAATGTTATGTACACTTTATAATATATGGAATTCCAGCACCAATACCTGTGGAATTTAAATTCTCGGTTTATTCTGCTAATGTGCCAGCACACTTGTTCTTATTGCCACCAAAAGTAACTGTAAGTTGCAGTAAAGATTGAAATAGGATAGAAATTAATTGAAAAGTCATTGTGGTGAAACTCTACTTCTTTCTTCAAATGGTAGGCTGTTATATCAAAGTGAGTGGTTATTTTGATGTTAAGTGAAGGGATTTGCAACTAAAAAAATTACCTGGTATCACATGCTTGTTATAATATTAACTAATTTCTCACAACTGTCCTGAAAATTTAATTAGCACTGACATGTATTGACAGTCTTCAGTATTATTATTTAAAGAGTGGATTCACGTAGATTATTCAATTCAATCCTTCTGATAAACCCTGAGGTTTACCAAGTACATGAACTATTCCAATAACACACCTACTTACCAAATGTTTCCCATCACATCCATTCACTACACTGCCTTCAAGGTATGCTTCCCAAAAGACAAATCTGTTCATGTCACTCATATGTTTAAAAACCTTCTGTGATCCCTAATGTCTAAAACAAGACCAGTTACGATTTGACACCTACCTAGCTTTCCTGTTTCATGTTCTGCAAATGTTGGTGATGTTCTGCAATCACACCTAACTGTTCTTTAGGCCTGTCTTGCCCTTCTAGGCACCCAAGCCTTTGGACATGATTCTTTTATTATTTTTTTTTAATTTTTAAAAAACATATCTTTATTGATTTCAGAGAGAGGGAAGGAGAGGGAGAGAGAGATAGAAACATCAATGATGAGAGAGTCATTGATTGGCTGCCTCCTGCAGACCCCACACTGGGGATCGAGTCCCCAACCCCGGCATGTGCCCTGACCAGGAATCAAGCTGCGTGTGATCTCCTAGATCCTAGGTCGATGCTCAACCGCTGAGCCACACCTATCTGGGCTGGACATGATTCTTTATCCCACAGCCCTCTTATCTCATTTACTGCCCTGTGAACTTGAACTTGAAGACCAAATCTAATTGTTACCTTCATGAACATTTTTCTGACCTCACTATTTAAAGATAATCTGATGCAACTTTAACACATGCACATAATTCTATGGAAGCACATGTACATATTTCTATTGAAGCAGGTATCCCATTGTGTTGCAATTATTTATTTATGAGCATATCTCTCCTTAATTAGAATCACCATAGCATCTCCAGAATAAGACAATGTCATTCATCTTTATATACCCAGTACATATTGAAGAACATCTTGCATAAATATATGGTATATAATCAAGTATCATTATCCTCACTTCACAAAAGAGGAACTGGTGCTCAGAGAGGTTTACAAACTTTCCTGAGGTCATAAGTCATGAGCAGAAGAGCAAATGCCAGACCCTTGGCCACATTTTATAGTGTCAGCTACTCACCTTAATGCCTACAGATTTCAGATTTCCTAAAAGTCCATCATTAATAGATTGATTCATTTTTCTTCACTTACCACACAATTATAGGCACTGTATTAATTTGTTAGGGCTGCCTACAAAGTACCATGGACTGGGTGTCTTAAACAACAGAAATTTATTTCTTTTCAATACTGGAGGCTGGAAGTCTAAGATCAAGGCATTGGCAGAATGGTTTTTCTGAGGTTTCTCTCCTTTGTAGATGAGCATCTTCTTCCAGTGTCTTCACATGGTTTTCTATCTGTGTGTGTCTGTGTCCTAATTTTCTCTTTTTATAAGACACCAGTCATATTGGATTAGGACACACCCTAATGACCTCATTTTGCCTTAATTTTCTTCTTAGCAACCCTATCTCCAAAAAACAATCACATTCTGAGGTACAAGGGGTTATGATTTCAACATGTAAGTTTTAATGGAACAGAACTCAGGCCATAAGAGATACCTGATATGTGCCAGATACCTTAGTAAGTGGTCAAACTTTGAGGTTAACCCCACTGATGTTCACAGAGTCGGTGACCTATTACACAGAACCCTTTTCAGTGACTCTCAGGCATTTGTGGTAGGGTCAGTGCATGTAAGAGAAACTAGTGACACACTCTCCTTGGACAATTAACTAGCCAGAGGAGATCATTTATTTATCTCATTTCCTCCAAGGTCACTGTCATCACCTCCAACCACCTCAGGGCCTTTTACTTTGGAGAAGTCCAAGAGGTGCCCTATTCTAAGGGTCAAGAGTCCTATAGTAAAACATCTAGCCTAACATTTGGATGACTTAATAGAAAAGTGCCCCAAATGTGCTTGCCACCTCAGTATTTACAACTTTCTTCATCATTCGGGCTCTGGCTGCAAATGGTTAATACTGTAAAACCAGCTTAGTAAGGAAAGTAGCCAAAATTTACAGGGCAAACCAGGAGTGCAGTATGAATTTGAAATCCCTCCCCCTAAGTGTTTAAGTCCTGTCCTTAATGCTGTGAATCACAGGATAAAGGAATTTAGGTAAAAATTGGAAAGTTTTCTTTTTAAACAGCAACAAGCCCAGATTTCTCGTGCTTTTCTGAAGGAAATATATGCTGTAAATGATGACAATATTGGTCACAGCCTTAATGCCCACATAAAAGAGCCATTGTGCGACAGACACCTTCCTCCAGTCGTCTTTCTGAGTCCCTCGTGTGTCCCGACCACTTTTAAATCATCATGCTCTTTCTTCTCTATGGCAACAGTGAGCCCAGAAGGACCAAGCATCTAAAGCATCTTCTCCCAGGGGCTTCTTCTAACTCAATAAGAAAGTTTAAAACTCCTGACAAAGTCTCCACGCTTTTTCTCCCTTCATGTTTCCCTCAGCGCCTTCCTTTTCTATTTCCCTCTGTGATGTAAAGTATTACAGATTCAGAAATACAATGTTATATGAATACTGGAGAACTCAAAGACCAAAGAGACAATGGGCGAACACACAACACACTATCTGAAATGATGGAGCACCAAACAAGGTATGAGGCGTGACCTCGCCGGGCTGGGTTCAGGGTGCGAAGAGAGGCACAGGGACATTTTTCCAGGGGAATCCAGGCATAAATAAGAAGCAGTGCCCTAGAAACATCCAGCCATACTCCCTGCATCCTGGTTTGACACTTTCATGACTATTTCCATAGCCTGCATGTGCTCCCATGTTGTGGGGGAGGCCATGACCAGGAACTAGGTGATTGGTTATTGAACCTTAGGGTGTCAAGTTAGGAGATGACTGGGGCAGTGGGGTGGGGAGATAAAAATAGAATTTATAAGCCCAATGAGGGCTACTGTCAGGAAACTAATCTTTATAGAACAAGATGTTTACTTATGGATTTCAATATTTGGAAAAATAATCAGGAGCAAATGATATGAAACAAGTATTCTATAAAGCAAACCACGGCCCAGTGTTGAGAACTATCCCAATATTCTCTCTCGCTCTTCTTCTCCTGGTTATGAGCATTTCTATTCTCCTCTGCCCAGCCTGAAAAATGTCTGAGAGGGAATTGGTGGGCACTGCCACCCACGCCAGAGGCCAAGGGAGTTATAGGACTCAAGAGAGGGCTTACACCTGACCTAGCCTAGGGGCTGATAGATCAGAGGTTGAGGCTACTTCAGGAAAGTAGAGGTGTTTAAAAGCCTGGGGGGGGGGGGTTGAGGATGGGAGGAAGGGCAAGAAGAGGAACAAGGAAGCCACCTCTGTGAAGCCAGCTCTCCTGCCTGGAGGACGTCCACATAGGGATGTCTGGGCTCAGACTCCCTTATGGTACAAGGAGATATGTTGGCTTGAGCAGGAGGAGCATCACCCCCAAATTTTTATATTCCCCTCTTTCCACTCCACTCTCCTCTCCTCTCTGGTGTTGTATCACTGGAAATGTTGATTCGGGAATTTCTTGAGTATTTTTTGTAGTTCTGATCCTAGCTGTGCTGTAAACCACATGTTTGATCCTGGTCAAGTCATTGTTACCCCTCAGGGCTCCAGTTTCCTAGGCTATAGAACTGAGATGACGATATGTACCTTGCAGGTTTGTTGTGAAAATTATATAGAACAGCAAAAGGAAAGACCTAACAGTTGGTCTGGTGAATAGTGGGCACTCACTGTGTGACTGTTATTCAGAGCAGAGATGGTTTCCGCCTAATCCTGCCAGGCTACAGCAAGTAGGGCCATCCTCTGTATACAGTGGGTGCTCAACAAATGTCACATAAAGCAGGCTATAAAGCTGTGCCTTTGAGAAACCAACCAGCTCCACTTACGGGGGTTCTCTGTTCTCTGGCGTTCCTCCTGTCACTGCCACACCCCACATACGTAACACCCTTCCCTCCAGCCACTTGACAACAGCTGTTTATTTGAACTGGGCTGTGGTTTCACTCCTCCAAGATGCCTCCTCTGCCTGGACCGGACTTTCCCTTCTTTACCCAGTTAATTTCCTCAAATGCCCCTTCCTCTGGGAAGCTTTCCTTGACTCCTGCTTCCCTTTTCTCTGCTGCCACAGCACAAATGACACCCTGTCGTTCTGGAGGTCATTGTCTCTCTGCCCCATTACCCTGAGGGCACCCCTGTGCACTGTTGTTGTCCCCAGGACCCTAGCAAGGGACTAAAGCATGGAGGGCACCCAGTGAAAAGCTTTTGAGGACTAAATGCAGGGCTGAAGGAGTGAACGTGACCATGTGGCTCTTGCACAGTGACAGAGTTTGAGTCACAAACTGAACAGTGTTTCAGTAGATAAGGCCCTGGCTGCAGCCCACGGACCCTGGAAGGCATGAAATCTGCAGCCACTGGAAGGTAGAGAAGGACTCTGGAAAGGAAACTTCTCTTCTCACAAAGAGGACTTATGTCAGTTATTCAGAAAAAAGAAATGTTTGACATCTTGCAAATGGAAGAAACTGCAGGAAACGATACTCTCAATTCCACCCAATACTACCTCCCTTAGCATTATTTGTGAGAACAGTGGCTGTGGCACTATCAGAGCCAGATGGATGGGTCCCTGGGGATACGCCAGCCTGGCTAGGAGTCTGCAAACCCCTGACTATGGAGAACTACCAGGGGCATACCTTGCTTTCAGGAATCACTGCAAATAGAATGTGACTATTATGATAATCAATTAATAATCAATTAGTACAGTAATCTCCCCTTGTAGAAAACCTGCTGAAACAGTGATGAATTGTGCAAACTCAACCGGTGCTGAAAGATGATAAAGGGGGGAAAAGTAGCTTTGTAGTTTAAATACACACACACACACACACACACACACACACACACATGCACACGCACACACACACACACACACACAAAGAAAGAAAGAAAAAAACAACAAACTTAGAAACCAAATCCCCAAGCGTGGCTGTCTCTGGAAAATGAATTCCACAGGCACTGGCTCCAAGATGTTTTATCGAATGTGCTTTAGACTTGTAGGTGATGCATTGTCCCTCAGAGTCATTAAAAGGATCCCAGATAGCTGTAACGCAGCTCCGCTTCCAAGAAGTGCAGACTGTCCACACTTGTACTTCCACACAATATATGGTTATTGTTAGATGTGCACATCCCCACATGCTGCCCGGGTGGGGGTCTCTTTGTCCTTTATTCAGATGTGGGTTGAGGATGCTTTCAGCACAGCAAGATGACAGCCATGCCTCCCCACTCAGAGCAGCCCCACAGCCTAAGCGCGAGACAGAAGCAAAAAGTTCCTTTGTTCCTAATGCGAGGCTCATCTTTTGTCATGCAGGCCCCTAAAGCTAAGGTACACACAGAGCATTTAAAAATCATTTTGATAATTTCTAAAAAAACACAATCTCCACTAATTTCTTGGTAAGGAATGCTGTTAGGAAAGCTTTATAATCTATTGTCGTGAATACCATACACTGAAGGCATTTAGGGCTGTGCTTAGGAAAAAAAAAAACCACACAGCCATGTGGGTTTGTATTTCATTGAAAACAGAATGGTTATTATCCAGAGTCCAGATGACGGCTCTCTTTGTGACACTGCTTTGGGGGTCCAACAAAAACCCTGCCCTTTCTATAAAAGACACCGGCCGAGAAATGCTCAAGGGAATGCTATACGGAGACTTCTTGGTCTCCAGGGAGGCAGCTTCGGGCATTTTGTGCTCAGGATGCTAACCCTCAGTGCAGCATCTCCCTTCGTTTTTTTGGCAGAGGGCAGCGAACATTGATAATTGAAGATTTGCCCGAACAGAAGCCAACAGGGTGGCAAAGTGTATTGATCCCACCGAGGCCCCAGACCCCAGGGAGTGCCTGATTACATTTTAATGTTTTTCTAATGTGTCTCAGCATCACAGCAGTACACATTTCTTTACAGAAAACTGCGCAAGACATCAGGCATCCTGGGCAGGGAGGGTAGCCTGTGCCTCCTGGAGCCTCAGCTGCTCCTGGACCGTCTTAAGAGGAAGCCCATGTTTTCAGACTCAGAAATACTTTTGAGTGGATGGATCCCTTTCATTTTGCACACTTACCTTCTTCTCCAGATGGACATGTCTAGCCACTGTGGTGTGTGGGTGTGGAAGATTGTGTGCTAAAATGATAACACGAGTGGCCTTTTCCCTCCCTGATATGAGCAATTGCAGAATCATTTTCACCTTCTATTCCAAAGACTTTTCTTTCCTCATTTAAGAAATATCAATTCAAACAATTAAACTTAATACGTTTTTACATGAAAGCACTTTTTAAGGATTTCTTTTAAACTTAAGATTATCAACATTATTATTTCCTTCCACCACTCATTTCTGGTGACACTTAAACCGACAACGCCATGGGAGGGACCAGCAGATGTCACTGTAGTTCTGTTCATTCATCTTTTCTCTTGATGGGATTCTAGTTCTATCTTTTTGGGCTCAGCCGATCACATTTCTTATTTAATCAAAGCATAATGCATCATAACATTTGTAATTCATGTTGTTGTTATTTTTTCATTGTGTGCACAATTGGATACATATCTTCACAAACAGGGATGCAAGCTAAAAAGTGGCCCAGACACCCCCAGTGAGGTGTGGAAATCAAAGGCCCTGCTGGAGAGCCATGATAAGATGCAGGGACAAAAGAGCAGTGAAGGGCATCTGCACACTGACTCTTCATTCTGATGGACAACCTGGGGATTAAAGACAGACACATTCCCTTCATTCTTATGGAGGGCTTGCAGGGAGCATCAGCCAGGAGACAGTGCTGGGCGTGAGGGCAGACCCCCTGTCAGGATGGCTGGGGACTACTCAGTAGAGGAGAAGAAGGCGGGAGTTGGAGACTGGTGAGTCCTTAGGGGTGAAGTCCCTGCGGTACAGCATTCTCTGCATTAAAAAACAATCACTGCACTCTTGGGTAAAAGGAAAGACCTATTCGTTAACTTCAGGGTCTTGGCTCAACAGGAGGTATGATGTCATTTGTGGGAAGTTCAGCGTTTGAGGGAGAGAGGTTGACCACAAAGGAAGTAGTACTATCTGCCCACCTGTGCCCTCCATCCTGAAAGAAAGAAAGTCAATGTCTAATTGAAAAACCAAATAAAGCTTTTTCTTTTTCTTTTTCAGAAATCATCACATTAATCATTTGGGGAATAGAGAACTTTGTGGTACTTACTTGTGATAACTTTGTATGTGACTTGGGCTAGGAACATGGATGAACAATGATACGCCGCTCAATCGCAGAGCCTGGACTGAACGCAAAGGTCACCCAGGAATAAGTAAATGAAGCCCTGGAGCTGTGAACAAAGCCTTGCTAATGGAAGAAGCTGTCTTTAACACAAGTTATTATATCTCCTCTAGTACCCAAATTATTCAGTACCCCACTGGCAAAAGCTGAGATGTTACAGACGGGCATCGTCTCTAGACAACACATTCAATGGAAAGGCTATGTCTGGGATGCTCAGCTCTCCCTCCAATCAGCAGTCCCTGCACATCTACACAGCTGCTGGGCAGGGGGTTGGGTTATCCAATCATACAGCCAGTCCTAGTTCTCTACAATTTGCTATTTTGACTTAATTTGTATCCAAAAGTTCAAGCCAACGCCATCTTTTAAAAACCAAATTGTCAGTTCCACATTTTTCTCCCCCTTTCTCTCCTCCTCTCCCTTCACAGCAGCCAGCCTTCAAAAGGGCTCGCAGTGATGTGCATAACCCCCTCCCACGTTGTAGAGTGTTGGTCTGTGTGACCAGTGGACTATGGTGGAAGCAATGGTGAGTCATTTCCAAGAATCGATGGTGAAAGACATTGTGGCTTCTACCTTTCTTCATCTTGGCTCACTTAGTCTTGGGAAAGCCAGCTGCCATGCCATGAGGACACGCAAGCAGCCTACAGAGAGGTCCACGTGGAGAGAACTGAGGCCCCCTGCCAACAGCCGTCACCAACTTGCCGACTGGGTGAGTGAGTCACCTTGGAAGCAGCTCCTCCAGCCTCTGTCAAGCCTTCGGATGACTGCAATGCCAGCGGACGTCTTGTCTGCAACTGTATGAGAGACCCTGAGGTAAAACCACCTGGCTGAGCTACTCCCGAGCTCCTGACCTACTGATACTGTGAGAGATTATAAATATTTCTTGTTTTAGAGAGCCAGGACTGGAGTGAAACAAGCCAGGTGCCTAGGGTACCACATTTAAGGAGGTGCTCACTCTCAGGGCCATGTAAATGCACACTCACTAGCCACATCCTAGTCTTGGGCCTGTTGTTTTAAGTCACTAAATCTCATGGTAGTTTGTTACTAAGCTATAGATAAGCGATACATTCTTCTTCTTCTTCTTCTCCTGCTCTTCTCTTTTTCTCCTTTTTCCCGCTCCTTTGTTGAATTGCATTCAGTGAGGTTCATTCTGACCTCCTAGAGGTTTATCACTCATTTGTTTTCAGGCTTCCTATGACCAGAAGCTGTGCTGTAACTAACCTCCTCAAGGCACCCCTTTTTGATTTAGAGTCCAATATCGTAGTCCTTTATGCCAGTCAATTAATTTAGAAAACAAAAGAGCCACAACCACCATGCATTTGCTACTTTTCTAGTATTGATACATGTTAATGGCATCTTTATCAAGTGCTATCATATCAAGATGATGTTAAGGCCTCTCGCTTACCACGAGTTGTGAGAGTAAAGAGCATTTTTCATGATGTGAAACTATGGGTTTGTGGTTTAGAACACAGCCTGGAGTCGGGGGGCGGGGGGGATGAAGTAATAGCTAAAGTTAAGGTAGGTCAATAAGAACCAGAGGCTTTTCAGTGAAGACAGGGTGACCAAAGACAAAGATTTCAGTGAGAGGATGAAAGACAGACATTTAATGCAAAACTGCGTCGCAGCTAATTTAACATAGGTGTCTGGCGCCTAGGCTTTGGTGCCAGAAAGGCCTGAGTTCAAGTTCAGGCTCTGCCACTTCCTGCCTGTGCAATTAGATAAATTACTTAATCATTCAAAACCTCAATTTCCTTGCTTATAATAAAAGATTAATTACAATAACTTCACTTGCTTGAACTTCTTGAACAGAGATTGAGAGATGCTACTGTGTGACTTTAACCTTCTGATTCCCTCCGGGATGTATCAACACTTCCAACAATGCCAACAATAACATACCTCATACCTCTTCAACCCATTTTTCCCCCCCTGATTTCAGAAGATTCATGGAAATACAAA